>NC_056686.1:143592999-143932999 GCF_018350215.1 Panthera leo | reverse complement strand
GCTCTAACACCTTGTGAGACACAATGATATTCTGTTTTCGAGCTTGCTAACAGAGATAATGGTCTGCCGCCGAATACTATGTGTTATATTCCTGAGTGGTTTTGCAATGGTGCTAAATTCTTCTGAAGTGTTGCTTTGGCCTTTCTTGCATGAAGGTCTTGGCACATGGATCAGGAGGCTCTATATAGTTTATCAGAACATAATTATTGAGTTTCATGTAGGCCTGGCACATTCATGAAAATGATGAAATTACCTAGACTGAAATGAAATCCAAATTTTGATCATGAGATAATTCCGAATTACAGATATGTTCCCAGTTGAATCTAAGGTGAAATAAAGCTGTAAGACTCTGTAGTTTATATGTGGCATATTTATTTATTGTAGTTACATTCTAAGCTTTTTTAGTAAGAAAAACAGTTGAGAAAATCTAGAATAAGTAGTTCACGAATACATTTAAATGTCCCAAGAATCTTGTGAAGTAAGATACTGCTGTTATACCCATTGTAAAGAAATCGAATTTACGGTCTTAAAGCAATTTGTTCAAGGGCACAAAGCTAGGAATTGGCAGAACAAATAATAAAATCCAGTCTGGCTTTGCAGCCTACATATTTTATCACTATGCAAATTGCCTCTCTATTTAGTGATGTCTAAGGAGAACTATTGGCTTTCTTAAAAAGGTGGAGAAGTTTATTGCACATTGCTGAAGTCAAGATATAATGCCAATTATAAAATCCACTTTAGCCTTTAATCATGCCATTTGCACTTGTGCATACCCAAGTCGTGAATATTCAGGAGTCATTTACATGTAAATTGCCTTTACCTAGCTTCTGTTAATTTAACACGATTTAATGATTGAGTTGTATATTGGAAAGCAATCTGGAAAATATACAAGAGTTGGGATGCCTGGGTGGCTCAGTTGGTTGGTTGTCCGACTTCGGCTCAGGTCATGATCTTGCAGTCCATGGGTTGAGCCCCATGTCAGGCTCTGTGTTGACAGCTCAGAGCCTGGAGCCTGCTTTGGATTCTGTGTCTCCCTCTCTCTGCTCCTCCCCCACTCATGCTCTGTCTCTCTCTCTCTCTCAAAAATAAACAATAAAAAGATTTTAAAAAAAGAAAATACACAAGAGCAAACACAGCCCTCAATGTTTCAAACAGCTAATTTGAATCCTTCCAAAATAATAAGCAAATTATTTAAAGTTATTTTGGAGTCCAACAGAAACCCGACTTAATCAGTCTGTAATGGTCAGGTGGACTATACTGCATGGTACAAATGACCCTGCAAGGGAGCAATTTCCATAGAAGAGAGGAGTGGGCTATACAGTCACCCCGGAAGGGAGTCAGCAATTGCTTATGTGAATTAAGTCATTTAATTCAAATTATCATTAATGGATCCTAATGACCAGCTTGCCCTATTATTGTGCACAATGAAAAAGAAATTCTGAAAAATAGAAAGTTTCAGCTTAGGAGATATGAATCAAAGCCTGCTAGAGTATCTTCATATCAAGGTAAGAGACACTTGCCAACTCACCATGAGAAGGGATGCTATCCAGTTTCCAACTTCCTATAGGAGCTGAGAAGTAAAATATGCTCAAAAAGCAGAATGAAGTAGATCTCGTAGCAACCAAATTAATCTTTCATTAGCAAATAAAAACCACATATCCTCATCCAATCTTAAAAACTAAATAGTAAAAATCCCAGGAGCTTAAGACATAAAACATACCATTGAAGCTTGAATATCTCATCTATGAGTAAAAAGAAGTTCAGAAATTCAACCATTAGTGCTATCCTTTTCTAATTTATCAAGTTCAGCTTCCACCTTCAGTTAATGTATTTTGGGTGGAAAAAGCTCTTTATGTGAGTCATGCTGAGGAAGAGAATGTAACGTTTATAGGGTAGAAAGCTCAACACAGAAAAAGGAGGAGATGCTAGCAATGGCATTTCCACATCGACACTGCAAGGAAGGCATTCTGCCATAGAAACTGAACTAATTCCAAAGAAGATTAAGGGAAATAGAGACACATTTCAGACCTATTTAATGCATTGTAATCATTCCCCTTTGCTTTGGCTAAACCACCAAAGCAGGCAGTCTGGTCTTTTCAAGGAGGAAGGAAAAGGAAAAGAAAAATGAACACACACACACACACACACACACACACACACACACACACACAGAAAATCTTAGCTGACATTTTGAATGTAATAGAAAGCATGCCAAATTGTTCAGCAATAGTTTTAAAATTTTATAGTGCCCGCCACCATAAATGCATAATTCAAGGTTAACTTGGTTTATACAATAAGAAGAGACAGTAGAAGGCTCTCTGCTGTGATAGCTTATAGGGGACAGGAGTCAAATGTAATGTGGCAAATAAAAGTTCTGTGCCCCAATATTTTAGAGATTCCCATATTTTGTTAATTAATTTTTCAATGGTATTGCTCTTCAAGTCTTTCTAACATACTACCTGTTCTGTGGTTGACCCAGCACCGGAATTAGAATCAGAAAGCATGGGCTTAAGCTGGGCCCTGTTAGGTGTCGTCATTTAGCAAAAGTAATGTCACTTCTAAAGTGGAAAAAAATAAAACCAAAGTGACATATTTGTGATGAAGATTAAGTGAGGTTGCATGTATGAGACCAACTTGTAAGCACTATATATTCTACTATAAACTCTAGGTCGTTACTCTACTACGAAGTATAAAATGTTAGGCAAATAATAATAATAATAATAATAATAATAATAATAATAATAATTACTTTTGGCTAGCCATTTGTTAGTATTAAGGTATAATAGTACATTATTACCTGGATTTATGGCATGGATTTTGTAACATTCAACTTATAATCATAAAACACTAACTTTCTACATGGGGTGAAATTTTGTACAGAAATATAGGATTCCCTAGATAATATGAAAACAAGATTTTCCACTTTTAATGCTTGTTCTCTACATATCCTGTTAAAGTGTCTATGACTATATCCAAAAAGCCAAGAAATAGTAGAACTGGAACTAAAGATAAAATTAAAATCATATGTCAACAGGTAAAGGAATGTTCATCAACTTTATTATTGGTGAAAATTTATTGGGAAACAGAGGCTTGAGTTATGCATGATGTGCTTTATCTTCGGTAAATAAACATACCAAAAAAAAACTCTCTAAAAACAAACAGAAAAGCATATTCTTGAAGTTCTGAGTGTGGTCTGGGACCATGGGACTAGCAGCGTCAGCATCAACTGGGACTTTGTTACAAATACAAATACAGCAAATTACAGGGCCAAACTCAAGGCCCTTACCAACCAGGTGATTTCTATAACCACTGAAATTTGGGAACCACTGGCACAAACACAAAAAAACACAAAGGAAAACATTTTGATTTATACTTATCCTATGATTTAACTCCAAAAGAAGAATTTACAATGGCTCAAAACAGATGAGTAGTATTATTCCCACCTTCAGGTCAAAAAATTAAGAAACGGGTCTTAAGAGATTTGACCAACCAGCACAATCAGGAAAAGTCAGAACTAATGTGTTAATTATTTCACCTTGAAAATTATTTCTTTCTTAACCATTGATATATACCACTTGCCTAGCTTTGAGACCAGTAGTTTGAAAACTACTTTAAGTAAACAGAAAAAAAAAGGAAGCTTCTTGCTTGCTGTTTTCAAAAACATTGTAAGGGACACGTCTGGATATTTGTAAGATGCAAACAAAATTAAATGGGAGGAGAGAGACAAAAAAGATGGGTGAAGAAATATGAGTGTGAGAAATCCCAACAGACAGTGGCAGAATCAGATTTACATTCATAAGAGTAGAATAAAAGCAAACAAACTGGGGAGACAGAACAGAATATGAAAGTAAAAGACAATGTTGAAACTATGACAGAGAAGATAAAAGACATGGAATTCTGACAACTGAGATGTAAACAAGAACGGCATTGGTTTTCAAGTAAAATATAAAAGCAGGAAGAGAAGCCCCAATATATGATACAACATGGGGGAAAAAGTCTGGCAATGAGAAAGGACTGAGTATACATATGTGTAGCAATCACAGAATTCTACGTAAAATTGATGATAGGGCACCTGGCTAGCTCAGTCGGCAGAGCATACAACTTTTGGTGACAGGATTGTGAGTTCAAGCCCCACACTGGGTGTGGAGCCTACTTTAAAACCACAGCAGCAAGTGATGATAAAAGACCAATCTACAACATGACATATGATAATTTCGTATATTATTCGAATTCCAAAGGTAGAAAAATAAAATTCACAAAGCACCCAGGCTCCAAATCTATACAACATTGGAAATAAATGAAGGTCACCAAAATGAGAACAAACAGAGGCTATTCAGTCAGAGCTTGCTATAATAGCGAGAATCAGCTACCATCACTTGGATTTGCCAGAGACCTAAAGGCCGGCAAGGAAGCGGGGAAACTTTATAGTGAAAAGAGAAAAAAAAAACAAAACAAGAAAAAGAAGAATGCCTCAGGAATGCTCTGATTGGAAGTCGATGGCATGAGGAGGTGGGCTAATTAGAAGCAGGGCACCTTGTGTGTTTTATTACGGGAACATACATAGCTTCCTCTGGTGGATCCTGAGTTAGAAGTAGAGGCAAGAATTAGAGCAGCTGGACGTCATTGACCAACTCCTGACCATGCTAAGCTGTGGGCTGTGGTCTGTGGAGGTAGGGCTTTGGCTTCCCAGACCCGTTGCCACAGAGGCTGTTGGTCAGAGCTCCACTGTCATGTATAGTTTTACTGTTCATACCGATTGAAGGAAATAGTTAAATTCTCCTGCTTCTACATATAAGCTTGCAGGCAGTACAAATTTCATTTGGTCACAACCACTTCTGTATTTATTAGACTTGTATAGATGGAATGTATTAAAAGATATTTATAGTATTTCAAATATTAAAAAAAAACTTTTTTGTAGGTTAAAAAATTTAAGCCAATAAAATGTAGAAAAATGTATCAGAATATTTAACTGACATTAGATAATGAACAATTTTCAGAGCTTAATAGCAATAGAGGATATCACCAATATCTCTAAGGAAAGGATGAGTAGATTTTACTGCATAAACATTTATGTAAATTGCAATGAAAATGTAATATTAAAATGTACAAATACGAAAATAAAAGGTATTTTATTATTTTAATTCTAGTATTGCTAATATACAGTGTAATATTAGTTTCACGTGTACAATATAGTGATTCAACAATTCCATACAACACCCAGTGCTCATAACAAATGCACTCCTTAATCCCCATCACCTATTTCACACATCCCCCCCTCTGGTAACCATCAGTTCATTCTCTTTTAGCTAAGAGTTTGTTTCTTGGTTTATCTTTCTCTATTTTTTCCTTTGCTCATTTGTTTTCTTTCTTAAATGCCTTAAATTCCACATATGAGTGAAATCACATGGTATCTGTCTTTTTCTGACTGACTTGTTTTGCTTAGCATTGTTTTGGCACATCTTTCCAGTTCATCATCGTATTATTATTTTTTTACTTTGTTTCACACAACATGCACTCTGAATTTCTGATCTAGTACTGTTGATTTCAAAATGACCCCACACGTGGAAGTCACTGAGAAACTGAAGAAAGAGGCAGACAAGATTGGTAGGTAGGTGGCAGGTATAACAAAGTGAAGGAACTCACAAGGCTTGTCTTGGGCAGCCACAAAACAAGTTAATCTCTGCACTTGCTCACCAGAATCTTAAAAGTTTATACAGAGGCCTTAACTGGATACAGTCATATATAGCCTCTGGATGGTCTCAACACCACATTGCTCTCTCAAGGCTGCATCCTTGTAAACAGTTCCCACTGTGGGAACAGTAGGCAGGATGTACATTTCACGGACAAGGAGACAGTGGGGAGCCTCTGATGGCCTGGGATAGGCTCCTGGGTCAACTGGTGGTCATTTCTTCTCAATTAACTATTACCTACTCCAACAAAGGAATTGTTTTTCTTTTTTTTATTATTTTTTAATGTTTATTCATTTTTGAGAGAGAAAGACAGAGACAGAGACAGAGCATGAGTGGGGGAGGGGCAGAGCGAGAGAGGGAGACACAGAATCTGAAGCAGGCTCCAGGCTCTGAGCTGACAGCACAGAGCCTGATGCGGGGCTCGAACTCATGGATCGCGAGATCATGACCTGAGCCGAAGTTGGACACTCAACCAACTGAACCACCCAGGTGCCCCAGGAATTGTATTTTGCATAAAAATCATCCCCCTCCACAACCCCTTGCACATCCCATTAAGAAAACAAAACAAAACAAAACAACATAAAAACGTTTTTAAAAGTGGAAGAACCCCTTGATGCTGGTACAGAAAGGAAAACAGGCACACATATCCATTACTTGTGGAAGTGTGAAATCGTACTATCTTTAGCAGGCAATTTAGCAAAATAAATCAAATGTTTAATTGGAAGTATTCTTTGACCTTGTGATGACAGCTACTTCTAAAAATTTACCCCCAGCTGTTCTTCTGAACTTGATTTTTCCATGTACTTTCAGGATATTGATATGGTATCCCAAGATTTACTGGAGGCTATGGAGTAAACATAGTACTTTTCCTGGCTCACATTTTGAGGAGGAAATAAAAGGAACTTCTCATTTTTTCTTAAACAACTTGGTCACATACATATATGCAAATTATCAGTATCCTGGTTTGATGTGGGAGTATTCATTGTTTCCTGACATCAAAAAAGTAGCATTTCCAGGGCACCTGGGTGGATCAATTGGTTATGTGTTCGACTCTTGATTATGGCTCAGGTCATGATCTCACGGTTGTGAGATCAAGCCCTGCATCAGGCTCAGTGAGGAGCGTAGAGCCTGGTTGGGATTCTCTCTCTCTCCCTCTCTCTCTTTCTCTGTCACTTCAATGCTTGTTCTCTCTTTCTCTCTCAAAATAAATAACAATTAAATTTAAAAATATATCTAAAAATAGCATTTCTATGAGCGTAGACTGACAAATATGGAACTTTTGTTTTGGTAAACTCCATAAAATGCAGTCAACACAAATTGGGCTAATCATTACTCTTGGCTTCTTTGAACAAGAAAGCTAGATTATGTGATTTCTCTGTGAGCCCTAAGAGTTCACTGAGATTCATGTTTTTAAATGTGTCAGCAATTTAAAGTTTTTCTCTATATTTTAATTCACCCTTGAAGAAATATACATTCTAATAAATCAGTTAAGCTTCATGTGAATGTTGCAATTAATTAGACTTAGTAACATTTCTCTTTGAGTTACTTATTAACCGCAAACATTTTTTTAAGTGGGAGGCCAGTAATTTTAATATCAATTTGTGTCTTTTTAAATTTTTTTTTTACATTTATTTATTTTTGAGAAAAAGAGTGAGACAAAGCGTGAGCAGGGAGGGGCAGAGAGTGAAGGAGACACAGAATCTGAAGCAGGGTCCAGGCTCTGAGCAAGTGGTCCACACAGAGCCTGATGCGGGGCTTGAACCCATGAACTGTGAGATCATGACCTGAGCCAAAGTCAGATGCTCAACCAACTGAGCCACCCAGGCGCTTTATAAAAGTATGATTTTAATTGTGAATGTAGAGTTGTACGTAAAACCAGCAATTTGATGTGTTACTTAAAAACTCTGATAGATAAGATAGGAAAATGCAATACATAAAATCCTAAATCTCAAGTGTTTATTATTATATTGACCTGAGGCTCCTGATAATGAAGATGACGTAAAAGACCTATGAGAGTGATGAGAGTGATAGTTCTTTTCAAAACCTTTATGCACCAGAATCCCTTTCATCATGATTTAACAAATACATGTTGCATTGAAGGTTTTGGGTTTTTTTTTTATTATTATTTTTCTTCATTGTCAGTGGAATTAAATTTGAAAGAAATAAATGGCTTAGATATTTATTTTAAAGAAATATTTAATGAAATGGAGAAAACTTGTAAGAACTAGTTCTCTTAGGGAAATCTATGCTAACCTCAAGAGAAAGAATGTTCTGATAGATTTTTTTAAACTCTGTTGTATTAAAATTTTTGTTATGGAAGGAGAAATAGCCAAACGTGTGATTATATACCTATTCATGGGCTGTGGCCAATGGTCTAGCTGAATGCTGAGGGACTTGGAACGAATATGAAAAATTGGTGGCAAGAAAATTTGAAATGTGAGGCTCTTGGGTGGCTCAGCCAGTTAAGCGCCAGACTCTTGATTTCAGCTCAGGTCATATCTCAAGTTTAGTGAGATAGAGTCCCACATCAGGCTCTGCACTGACAGCACAAAGCCTGCGTGGGATTCACTCTCTCCCTATCTCTCTGCCCCTCCCCAGCTCATGCACTCTCTCTCTCTTTCTCTCAGAATAAATAAAGTTAAAAAAAAAAAAAAAAGAAAGAAAGAAAGAAAGAAAATGCAATATGTGGACAGATCCTTCTGAATGGGCAAAAGATGTGAAGTTATGTGTGTCCCATATGGATACCCACAGTAGGGTAACCTCAGCAGAGGAGGATTTGAAAAGTCAGGTGGATAGGTGACTGTCATAAAGGGACAGCATTTTGTTTTACTAAAATAAATATTCTAGATAGAGACTTGCCTTCCCTATGCACGATGCTTCTGCCAAACTACTACCTCTAGACTTACAGAATGCTTTATTCACCATCATGGTATTCCACAGCATTACTTCTGATCAAAGAACTTAACTTGCAGGGAAAAACAAAGACAAAAACAAACAAACAAACAAACAACAAAATGTGTCAATGGGCCCATGCTCATGGAATTCACTGGTCTTTAGTTAGAATGGTGGAATGACCTTTGGAAGGCCAGCAGATGCTAGGTGGTGATACTTTGTAGGACAAGGGCAAAGTTCTCTAGAAGGTTGTATATGCTGTGAATAAGCATCCATTATACAGTGCTGTTTCTCCCATAGTTGGGTTCACAGAGGTAGAAATGGAAGCAGCACCACTCGCGATTACTTACACCTAGTGACCCCCTAGTTCAATTTTTCCTTCTTGTTCTCAAGGCTCCATGCTCTGCTGGCCCAGAGGTCTTAGTTCCAGAGGGAAAAGTGTTTCGATCAGGAAACACAATGATTCTGCTGAACTAAAAGTTAAGACTGCCACCCATCCACTTTGGGCTCATCAAGACTCTGAATTAACAGGCAAAGTAGGGAGTTATGGTGCTGGCTGGGGTAGTTGATCATGACTACAAAGGGGAAATTGGACTACTTCTCCACAGTGGAGATAAGGAAGAGTGTGTCTAGAATACAGGAGATCCCTTAGAGCATCTCTTCAAGGCATTTCCATGCCCTGTGATTAAGGCCAATGAAATACCACAACAACCCAATACCGGCAAGATTACTAAAGGCCCAGATCCTGCAAAATGAAGGTTTGGGTCACTCCACACCCATAGAGAACAATTACCAGCTGAGGCAATTGCTAAAGGCAAATGGAATACAGAATGGGCAGAAGATGGTAGATATAAATATCAGCTACAATCACATGACCAGCTACAGAACTGAGGACTATAATTGTCTTCAGTATTTGCTCCTTATTTTGTTATGAATATGTTTGTGTGTGTATGCATGTTTGATTTCTTTCCTCTCTTACTCTTTTATCATGTAACATTAAGATATATTAATTAAAGAATTTAAGTTTGTTAATGTTACATCATAGTATTTAGGTTACAAGATATCATGGAGAAGAGTAAATATCACTCAAGACCTTTACTTCCTCTTCCGGAGAAGCAGTTAGTGTATTTTCAGTTGTATGCACGATCTTTGCATCTTATAAGGCAGTTATTATCTTGTTAATCTATTCATTTGAAGATAAGTATGGTTTAAGGAGTGTGTATCCATGCCAAGTAAACAAGGGGTGATGGTCAAATTGATTGGGCCAGATGATGCCCAGAGAGCTGGTTAAATTCTGTTTCTGGGCATGTCTGTGAGTAAGGCAGATGGTCCTCCCCAGTGTGGGTGGGCATTATGCAGTCGCCCTGTCCTTTGAGGGCTTGAATAGAACAAAAAAGCAGAGAGAGTTTGAATTCAGTCAGCCTGATTGCCTTTCTGGGACATGGATCTTCTCCTGCCCTGGGCACTTCTGGTTCTCAGGCCTTCGTCCCCAGACTGGAATCTATACCATTAGCTTTTAACTCTCAAGCTTTACAAACCCCTGGCTTTCCTTGGTCTCCAGCTTTCACATGGCAGATCATGGGACTTCTCAACCTCTGTAACCATGTGAGCCAATACCTCATAATAAATCCCTTGGTTCTATTTGTCTGAATAACCCTGAGTAATGTATCTTCAAAAATAATAATTGCATGATTCTGATATGTAGAAATTCTATAAGAAAATGGTCAAATCTAAAATTTAAAATAGTTAATTAAAGTTAAAACATCAAAATAAAAAATTTAGTTTTGTTTGTATTTGGGCTACTTTGAAGCCATATTTTATATTAAACCCAAAGAATACAGAATATGAAGTTTCTAAAGTAACCATATACAAAAGTAAAAAAAAAAAATTAAATAAGCTTAATTCTTTAAAGGTTTTAAATTCTTTTCTACCAAATATATCAGACAAGGTAATAGCTTGACTCCTTAGAAACTGTGAAATATTCCTTGAAGATCCAGATTGCTTTACTACGTTTCAGTAGAGGCAGGCATCTATATACACATGCTAGTGGATGATAAGTTAGTGCAAAAACAAATGGTTTAAGATATTCAATTAACCAGCCCAACAATGTAGAACAAGTATTAAAATAGATTGAATAAATTTCCATGAATCTGATGCCGTGTATCCAACATAGGGCATATACTCTATTGTATAGTGTTAATTCCTATGACATAATATAATGATTATGACTTTTTAAATAGAATTATAATTAACCATACAATATTATAGTAGTTTCAGTTATGAAAGATAGGGATTTGATAATTTTATACATTATGAAATAGTCACCATAGGTTCAGGTCTAGTTATCTTCTGTCACCATACAAAATTATTATGATGTAATTGACTCTGTTGTCTATGCTGTATATTTAATCTCTGTGACTTACTTTCTAACTGAAAGTTTGGCACCTTTAAACCCCTTCACCAATTTTGCTCATACCCTCACACCCCTCCTCTCTGGCAACCACCAATTTGTTCTCTGTAGCTATGGGTCTGTTCTGTTGTGTTTTGTTTGTTTCTTAGATTCTATGTATAAGTGAAATTATACAGTATTTGTCTTTCTCTGACTTATTTCACTTGGCGTAATAACATCTGAGTCTGTCCATGTTTCCCCAATGGCAAGATTTCATTCTTAATTTATGGCTATGTAATATTCCATACACTCTCTCTCTCACACATACACACACACACATACGCACACACACCACATTTTCTTATCTATTCATTGGACACTGAGGTTACTCCCATGCCTTGGCTATTGTAAATAATGCTGCAACAAATGTAGAGGTATATATCTTTTCAAACTACTGTTTTTGTTTTCTTTGGATAAATACCTAGAAATGGGATTACTGGATTATAGAGAAGTTCTATTTTTAGTTTTTTTTTTTGAGGAACCTCCATCCTGTTTTCCACAGTGGCTGTACCAATTTATACTTTACATTCCCACCAACAGCATGTGAGGATTCCCTTTTCTCCACATTCTTGCCAACGCTTGTTATTTTTTATCTCTCTGATAATAGCCATTCTGACTGATATGTGAAGGTATCTCATCAGAGTTCTGATTTGCACTTCCTGATGATTAGTGAAGATTGAACATCTTTTCATGTGTTTTTTTGCCACTTAGAAAATATCTATGCAGGTCCTCTGCCTATTTTTTAATCAGGTTATTTGGGTTTTTTATTAATAAGTTGCATGTGTTCTTTCTATACTTTGCACATCAACCCCTTATCCAATATAACATTTCAAGTATGTTAAGAAGGATGCATTTATGTGTTGTGGGACATATGTGATGTTTATGTCATTCATTAAACAAAAAAATCATTTTTCAGGTGCCTTTAATGTACCAGAACCTGTGGTAAAGAATAGAAAAATGAACAAGCTATAACTCCTCCTCTCAAGAATTCTGAGTCTGGTGAGCCCCAAAATAATGAGAACCAAAAGACACAGCTCAAAAAATGTGGACTATGCAAGGTGAATTAGAATCATGGAAAAGAAACCGAGGAAGTGAGGTGCTCTAAGTCTTTCTGTCTGAATGGGATACTAAATGCCTTAGTGTGGTCTGCTATTCTCTGAATGAGGAACGTGTGTGTGCGCGCGTGTGCACATGTGTGGGCAAACATGCCCCCAGGCACAGCTGGTGGAATGAGGAAATACCTGCCCATGAGTAGAAGCTATAGAAGCAAAGAAAAGGAGGACACAACAAAAGGCTAGAAATATTCCTTATTTCTTGATACCCACCTGAGAATCACGCTTAGAAATCATAGCTTTGCTTTAATGCACTGCGTTCATGACACTCAGGGACATGACAGATTGATCTTACAAAGGAGCCAATTCATCTTCTATAGATGGGAGGTTTATTTCACACAGAATCATTCAGAGAAGGAAAAGGAAAATTATGCACTAATATTTATTGAAAACCAAAGAGAATAAAGAGAGAGACACGTATTCCAGCACACATTGAGAAATACACTTGAGAACAATTGTACTAGACGCCAATTTGCAGTGTGTTCTAGGGTAAAAATGGGAAAATGGAAATGTTTTTCCAAACCCAAGGTGAAAATGAATACAAAGTGTAATAACACTAATAATATTTGTAAATGAGGCACTCAATTACAGAATATTTTTATACTCTGAATCCTGGTGCTTTTTAATTTTCAGATATAAATTTGGTTAAATTTCTTCTATTTTAAAAATGATTCCCTCTGCTATAATCTTCTTTAATATATAGTAATAGAACAGCTTGAAAGCTTCCTCACAGAAGGTTGCCACAGCAACATCCCTTCAATACGTATGCATGGAATTGGGGGAAGGGGGGTAGAAATGCAGGTGAAACGCAGTGGACTATGGAATGTAATTTAGTCGACTTTCAAGGGAGGAATAAAAAATCCAAGGGAAATGGAGAAAGGGGAAAAGATCAGACTGCAGAACATGCAGACTATTTTAGTCCTGATCACCTCTGTTCTTGTGTCACTGTGAACACACCTCTAGGTAACCTAAAAGGAGAGATGCTGCTTCTGAAAGACAGGCAAGGAGAATGGACACAAAGATGATTCTTAAGGTAGGAACAGGGAACACATTAGGTCCCAAGGCTGGCCCACAGCCAAACAGAGCCAAAGTGAGGTAGCTACCCAAGAGGGAGGCTCAGCCTACTTTACTCCCAGCTGCCTTCAATGCCAAGTGTGCCTATGTCTTTGCCAATATTTTTATGCTTCTTTACACTCTGAAGAAAAATTGACTTGAATTTAGCTATTTCACCCTCTTCTTGAACACTTTGGTCTTACTGAAAGAAGTTGTTCCTGGCTGAACAAATCCAGTTACACTTAAAAAGAAGGCAGTGTTTGACTTAAATATCAATTCCCTGCTTCTTTGGAGATTCAAAAACAGTCTCGGTACTCAGGTGTCTAATATCAGAGGACATGCTGGGCAACATTCAAATTCCAATACCCATTTTCTCATCTCCTCCCTAGAATTTCCTCCCTGTATAATTTTCCCTTTTTTCTCTATTTATATGGAAATTTACATTAACCTCCCCCTTTTCCTCAGGACCCTGGTAAATAATTTCAATCAATCTAATAGGAAGGGCTAACTTTTATTGAGATACTATTGGCCTACCTAAGCTCTTTATAGGTATTATCTCATTTCATGCTTATAACCATATCTACTATATGGTCATAATATCTACTATGAGGTAGATATTATTCTCATTTATAAGGTTAGAAACCTTAGAAACCTGAGTTTTAAAGGTGTTACATCACTTGAATAGTGTCACACAATTAATTTATGAATGAGCCAGGAATTGATCCTGGCTCAATTGGAGTACTATCTCAAGGTTCACCTCTTTTTTTTTTTTTTTTAACTTTTTAACATTTATTTATTTTTGAGAGACAGCGAGAGACAGATCATGAGCAGGGGAGAGGTAGAGAGAGAGGGAGACACAGAATCCAAAGCAGGCTCCAGGCTCTGAGCTGTCAGCACAGAACCCAATGCGGGGTTCGAACCCATGAACTGTGAGATCATGACCTGAGCTGAAGTCAGGTGCTTAAGTGACTGAGCCATCCAGACACCTCTCAAGGTTCATCTCTTAGCCATCACATTCACTAACCCACGTGAAACATCTATGATCTGTAACGGGCTCAGTGTGTTTCTTTTCTTTGGAAAACTATTTCCTTTTTTTTTTTTTTTTCAGATAAATCTTTAATGCATCAGTAGAAAGAATCGATTATGAAAGAGATTTCAGATTGGAGTATGTTTGGGCCAGTCTCTCAAATTCTACCACACAGTGACTATTATTTCCACTTTCACTAGAATTTTTGTTTGAGTTTCTGCTCTGTTTCTGTCAAGGAAAACCTCACATTAATATTTGTGCATCTGTCTACCTCAAGAGTCCAATGTCAGGGGTGTAGGCCCTTGAGGCTTTTCTGGGTGACACACTGCTCCCTCTGCTGGACTACGGAGGACACAGACAAAAGCATCTTCAAATCCTAAAGTTTGACAAGGTACATTAATTTTTTTTTTTTACTATTATTGAGAAATTAGGAGACATAAAGATCACAAGGAATTCAAGGGTATTATGATCTAACACAACTGAAAAATAGGTGATTCCAAAGAGACGTGTCCCTAGCACAGATGTGTCTTCTGTGACCAGGTTTTATTTTTTATTTAGGAGGGATTGCAAAGATATGTTGTTCACACCGCAGGAGAAGCTGACTATTGTCATCGTGATCTCTTTTGAAGATAGAGCTGCCATCATTATCTTAAATTTCTGCTATTTGTGAACCATTTCTGGTGTGTAGGCTGCACATGCTTTATTCTTCTGGGAATCTTTTATAATCTAGAAATATATCAATGTAAAAAAAATATGCAGTGACAAAGTGAAACAATTCATAGCAAAGATAATCTACATTTACTACAATGCAGACATGATTCTGAATTATGTGCAGTGTAAAAATATGGCAAAAGTATAGTGGTTGAGTCATTTCAAACCTTAAAAGACTTTATATAAATTCAATTAACACAGCAAGATTCACGGTATGTTATTCTTACTAGTCTATTCATCCATTCATCCAACAGACACTTATACACTTCTGACTATGTGATAGGGTCAGAGTTGGCCACAGGGACCTTTTTTTTTTTTTTAATGTTCTCACAAAAGCAAACACTGGGACAGGGTTTGGTTGTAAGTTGTGTTTCTCTGGGAAGTGATGGCAGGAAGCACTTGAGTAGGGGAAGGGGCAAGTGAGACAGGTAAGTTATGGCAGCCAATGAAGGGTGTGGAATTAAGCCAGCTACTACTGTGGGTAACTATTCACATGTCTGCTGGAGGACCACTAACCACTAGAGTGGTTAGGACACATTAATGGGCCTAGAAAAACTCACAGTTTTGTGAGAGACAGAGGTCAGGGACAATTGGGGTTGGTATGGGTTGACCAGGATTGATCTGAAAAAAGAGAAATACCCTTGAATTATTTGTGATTAGAGGCCAGATAATGAAGTTGAGAAATAAGTCTGTCACTGGAAGTACAAGCAATTAATAAATTAAAGATTACAGGCCTCATCTTCTGAGGAAATAGGACTTAGAGAATCCATGAGAGTCAGAAGAGAGAAGATTCAGTGAAAGATGTTCAGGGAATTGGAAGGAGAGACAATTAAGGACATTTTGAGGGGGGGTGTCACACATAATGTTGAAATAAGTGTACAGAAAAGCATTTTATAAGAATTTCAGTTGCAAAACATACATTTTGGGGGTTTCTTGGACCACATGCGTAGAGAGATATTTAGTGAAGGGTAAATAATGTATATACTTTTCGATAGAATTATCATCTGTCTTGTAACATGCTCAGCTTGTCTCTGAAGAATCTGATTTTACTGTGGGTCAGCACTGAGAACACCAGCATTCCTAACCCACATCAAATCACTCACACTTAAAATCTTAGATTATGGAACTAATATCCATGGAAACTTTTTAAAGCAAAATGCTTTCTATCCTTCATCCACTTCTATGAGTGTTTTCTTACTTGATCACAATTCTTGCTTATAGCACCATAAAGATGCATGGCTGAATCACATTTTCTTAGTGCCTCTTAGGATGCCTTTCACTGAATTATGAATACTTCTTGTATCTTTACATATTATGAAAGATCTGAAATAGTCATATGAAACTTGATTTTATATTTGCTTTGAATTTTTCATTAATGATATTGCTCATTATATGATCAATGCCTGCTTTGAAGACCCATATGAAAAATTTTCTTACTTCAACTGAAGTAATGATACACATTCTCCCCTCTGACAGTAAAATGCTAGACCTTCTTTTGCCAATATTACCCTGGCTAAAAGGAGCTTGGAAAAAAAAACATGATACCTGATTTTTTATTTTCATTTACCATATTGGCCATTTGCTGTTTTATTCTGTTATGATTTTCTTTTTTTAAATGTATTTTTGAGAGATAGAGAGGGCATGAGCAGGGGAGGGGCAGAGAGAGAGGGAGACACAGAATCTGAAGCAGGCTCCAGGCTCTGAGCTGTCAGCACAGAGCCCTATGTGGGGCTCAAACTCACAGACTGTGAGATCATGCCCTGAGCCGAAGCCAGACGCTTAACCAACTGAGCCACCCAGGCGTCCCTCAGTCATGATTTTCTAGGTCTATTTTTATTGTTATTATCATTGTGAATTTGTATGTGGCTGAACATCTCATTTTGGAAAAATATACGTAAATAAATTCTAAAGTGAAAATAATTTTTAGAGCAATGTAATTTTTAAAAGAATTACAAAACATGAATGTCCAAAGGGCATATGGCTATACATAGAATGAAGCCACTTATTTATGCTAACCCCAGGGCAGCAAAAATCACTGTTCTATCTTTACCACGACATGTCTTTTCATGCTGATATGATTTACAGTCTACAGGGAGTCTATGATATAAATATATCTGCATTTCAACATAATGAAGCAGCTCATTTTCTACCTCCACACACCTAGGAAGAAGACCCAGATTCAGTGAGACTCAATTTGTCACTTTAAATTCATCAATGTATCACATCCTCTGAATAATCCCATGAGGTGGACTGCATTTCATACTAGCTAAGTAAACTTGCTGTTAACAGAAGAGGTCAGGATTCAAACAAATCTGTCAGAATTTAGAACGTTCTTTCTGTCAAACACTTTATCGTGACTTTTGCCTTCCAACTATACAGATAACAGTATGTAAAGAAGAAAAGAAGTGTATATTAATACACTTTCAATGCCTGGTGATTATAAAAGTGTGAAAAGCTTCACAGTGCCAGCATTTGCAGACAATTACTTGTATCAAATCATTAATTGTTTGTGTCATGTAATGTGGCATTTCATTCTTGCGTGCTTTTAAAGAATAGTTTATATGTCTCTACGAGGCTTTTCTTTTAAGCTATGTCATAGGAAATCATCAAATTTGCACATATGTATTTTCTGTGGAAATGGAGATGAAGTCAGCCAGGTGGATGATTCCAATGGCAAGACTGAGGCCCTTACGACGGGTAGCTGAACTCACTCTATGCTGGCAGAACTAAAAGCAGAAAGATGGATGATGGTAAGAAAGACACACATGTGTGATATAGCAAAGTAGCCATCTAAGAAATGGAGTCAGTACATCTCTCTTTTGCAGCTTGGGTGTAAAGGATGCAAGCTACTGGTCTTCTGTAATTTGCACAGCGGTGTGAAAGAATCAGTGTATTGTCACTGATGCCGAACAACAAGGATATCCACTAATAGATGATGTTATCATAAGGAAGGGCTGATGGCTAATGGTAAGGAGTTTCTCCTCTCCAGGTTCACCTGATTTCCTCCATCCTTTCACTGACAGTAAGAGCTGCTTCATAGGCCATGGGTAGTGCAAAAAAACATCACTGAAAGTACTTGCTGTAATCATTGGGCGAAGATGCCTGGGGAGAATGCTACCTGTTATTACAGTCAAAACCCTGTTAACAAGATCGATTTTTGCCAAGAGCAAGGCTGAAGTAAGAGCTACATCTCAATGATAGGTCACCCACCCAGTTACGATTACAGGGGTGGTTGGAAAATGTCAAGGAGATGTGTGACATGGGCAGGCACCTTTTACACCACGGCACTTTTCGCCAGTGTGGTCCTTGTGGTTGTGCACCATATTCCCGTAAGGGTGGTTTTGAAAATTGACCAAATCAGAACCTCTGAGAGTGGCAACCAGAAATCTGCATTTGTCGCAAACCGATCAAGAATTTCAATATTGAAATTGACCATTACTCACTTTAGTTGGGCCATCAGTCTACTCCAGCTTGAAGGGAAAGAAGTAACTTTTCCTTAGTCTCTACCATCCAGTAAAACTGTTACACTAATAAGGATTGTTTATAACGAATGAATACTTCTTTTTCATTGTAAGTGGTTCAAATTTTGAAAATTCTGAAACCTAGATCTCAGGCTGTAAGCTAATTCTCCTTTATTATCAATTTTAAAATACAATAATTCAAATAGTTCACATCAATGTGATAATTGTTGAATAATGTTTTAAATTATTACCAATATTTTAGAAAACATAATGACTAAACCTCTATATCCTTCAAGCCAGAGCTATTGTTTTAACAAATTATCCTTATCTCCCTTTATACCAAAAAGGATTTTAGTCATTTTTGTGATTGGCTTATCATGGGACTAGCCAGAGAATTCTGCCAGTCTGATTAATATGGTTATGAATAAACCATACCTTTTAATTGTGAGTTCCTGGATGGCTAATTTGGTCACTTGCTCTTTGCAAAGTTCACATAAAAGGAAAATGTGAATTATACAACCTCATTTGCTTATGAAATTCTGAGCAAATATGTGTGGCCCAGAAGTTAATGGGCATATAATTAAGATAGCTATAGGTAGAATAAATGATAGTAGAGATGGGTGAAAAACTAAGGGGAAAAGTAAAACAAACAAACAAAAAAATGGATAAACAAAAAGTTGGTGAAGTCTTAGTTTCTTGCAAACACCTTAAGGGTGAGTTAATTTTATAGGAAATTGTTTTAACTTCTATATCCCTTGACTAGGATTTGATTCAATAGTGCTACATGAGGATTTCAATATCATTTTTTCACGTGAGTGGTATAAATTAGGAATTCATTTTCTGAAAGAACAAGGCAAAACCGAATTGACAGATCATGGTAAGATTTGTAGCTTTTCACAACTAATGACCAATTTAAGTTCTTCATGCTCTTATCAAACAGCCATTTAACAGAATATTAGTACTGGCACACAAATAGCATTAGTGTAACATCAACTTCAGAAACTGTATGATATTTACAATGTATTGCTTCTAGCCCAAGCAATTACAATGGACACATAAAACAAGAAATAAAATTTTAAAATACATTTTTTACTTATTTACATACACATTGATTTTTCATGTATATTAATTAAACATCTAATAAATGTGACGGTTTATATAGACACTCATTAAACTGAAGAAAGAAACAATTATTTGATATATGTCATTTATGCGAATTCATGAAAGTCTACATTTGGAAGAATAATCTTTAAGTCTATTTAATTTTACATTTGCTTTGTGCCTACAAATACTAATCCATGTATTCCTCACACCAGCCTTATGAGTTACACGTAACTCCTGTCATCTCCATTTTTTCATATAAACAAAATCACGATGCAGAAAAGAGCTTACCACACATTTAGTAAGCCATGATATAGAAAGATTCAAACGCAGTCTAAAGTTCATGTACTTAATGGCTATGTTCTATGGACTCTGACACAGGACCACTGTTAAGAGGTGAGAATACAGTCATACATATAAATCATTTTCTTGCTATGCTTTTTTGTCTGTATGTATATTTTAATTTGGGTAAGTTACAGACCTGTTGAGAAGCCTTCCTACCTATGACAATGACCTAATGACACTTGCATGAACCATTAAAAGCTCTCCACTCTGTTAAGTTTCCAGAAAGCAAATTCAATTTTTTTATTTAATAATTTATATTCTATTTTTTCTATAAAATAGCTTCATTAATGACTATAGATAGTAATAGTGTCTATAATTTATAGAAATCACAGTAGAAATTATGGAACTCTAGAGATAAAAATAGGATACTGTTATGATTATTCTGAATAAACCAATTTTGAAGATAAAACTCAGAGAAATTAAACACTTTGGGCTTGTTTGCTGTACAATGGGCAGCACTCAATTTCTGTCTGCCAAGGATCTTGGCCTCCCCCCCTCATAGGACCTCCATTTCCTATTGAGGAATGACTCGTCCCCATTTCAGTCATATTGAAGGGAGTGAACAATTGACATTGTGAATGTCATTGGGGCCACATCTTCCCTCTTCTTGGCCAACTGCACCTGTGGCCCACATATATCATAATCTTCACCCTCAAGGGAATTTAATCTTGAGCATCTGAGGTAAGTATGAGAGAATATGAGTTGTCCCAGTGGAACATGATGGCAGTAGCTGATTATATCTGGTGTCTTATACCTGCAGCGTCTTAGCTTTGAAACAGTTTCTCTTTTTCTTATTTCTAGCCCTTCAGAAGAATTGCTGGTCTTAGTTTCTACTCCTTAGTCTCCAAGCCTTACGTAGATCCTTACAATAAAACAGGGTTCAGTTAATTAGCTAGAATTGGTTTCGGTTACTTACGACTGTGAGTTGTAACCTATATTTATTGGTTTAATCCAATACATATCTTGCCAACTCCCTGGTTCCTGGCCACACAAACATAAAGCACAGAAAAAGGACTTGAATGAGTCTCTCTCCTTACTTGAATTGTCACACCTTTTCATCAAGGAATCCTGCCTCCCCTATATACCCAGTACCTTCACTGTCCTTCACACACAAACTCTTGCTATATAAACTCTTGGTATACAAAACCCAGAACCCTTTCTCTCCAAGTTATTTATCCAAGTGATCATGATTCAAAATAAAGAAACAAATCAATGGAGAGAGAAAGGGATATATGATGGGGGCATAAACTCATTCTATAATTCATATTACCCATATGGCATAGCAAATGGATAGTTACCAAATAAATTTTCTGAATAAGGAGTGACATTTTATATTGAGACTCAGATAACAATTGTAGAATTAAAGACTTATGAAAAATGTAGTGATAGGGTAGTACAATATCCTTTCAAATAGCTTTCATTTCTTTAAAATATATACACCATTCTGTAATAAACATTATATGTAACTGCCTGCATCCTAAGTTCTCCTAGGAAAACTTATGACTCATTATAGAAAACCATCTAAAAACCTATACCCTATGATACGACTCTCCTGAACCATAAATACCAACTGGTGCTTTAGAAGTTGCTTTCATGTAAGAACATTAGAAATTTCAATTCCTCAGATTGTGATAAAATAACCTAAATGAGAAATCTATTATGTTAACGGTCAGAGATTGTTCGACTTGCAAGGAATCATAATGATTATTTAGCTTGAAATTCACATATTTATAAATGTAGAAATGGAGGGTCAGGCTGATAAAGTGACTTGTCTAAGATCCAGGGCTTGCTAGTGGCCTTTTCTGACTCTAGGGCTAGTGTTTGCCCTATTATACTACATGTATGGTTGACAAATAACTTCTATTTTGTTTTTGGTTATTATAATGCTTGCTTTTCAAATTATATTCACTAAATTTCATAAAATTTTACAATTCACAAACATGTTTTATTAGGCTCGCTATACCATGTATTGTAAATCATCATGCTTTCAGACATTTAAGGCTTTGGAATGTCCTATTCCACTGAACAAGACCAGGTTACAAAGAAATAGTGTGGGTATATGGAACTATGGAGCAAAGAAGCCTGATGTAAGAAGTAATTCAGAAGCAAAGTAAAATAGGAAAATACTCTAAGCAAAGAGAAAATACATCAGGCTTAAGTCTAAAAGAGAATAATGTGGGTTTCTATTTGACAGGGAGAGGAAATACTCGATGGGAAACATTAAAAAGGAAATGATTCATGGCACTTCACTCGAGTCTTTATACATAAAAGATGTCACTTGTGTTCAGACGAGCGGAGAAGGCCACACCATAGGGAGGAGTGCAGGAATCATTCTGACATAGCAAAGAATAAGATGACATGGATGAACTCTTTATACCTGTAGGAACTATATTTTAATAATTTAAATAATTTTTCAATACTCTATCAAGTTAATATAAATGACTTTTGACATTCAGAAAAGAAAGACAGCCAGATGTAAAATCTGGGAAAACTAAAGAAGAAAAAAATTATTAGAGATGAAAACTCTTTAAATCTACCATCAAATCTTTCAGATAAAGTTTTCTTGTTGTTATAATTACTGAGGACATTGAAGATCCATTTTGTGCTAAATATCAGAACCATACATTTATTAACCAGTGTGGAATTTCACCATAATTTCCTTCTGCCTCTACATATAGACAGGGCTGATGATCTCTAATTGTTTTAATGCTGTATCTCTTTATGAAGCAATGACATTCAGCATAATCATTATAATATTCATTTTCTGACTAGTGTCTCTATACTATAGCTGCTCAATTGTAGAAATTAATTAGATGATCCTTATGTTGCTGAACATAAAACATCAATAGTTTGTACAATAGTTATTCTGTGGCTTCTCAGAGACATGAAAAGGGTGATCACCCCATAATTTAGAGATTTTTGACACCATGACTTACCAGTTTCCCTGCTTTGGTTCTGTCGAAAACTGAAGCTAGCCAGTGCCCGAATCACCAACCATTGTGGTCATAGTCTCTTAAATGCACCTTCTGCCCAGGTTCTGGGAAGAACTTCTTAGTGACAGATAAGGCAACACACCACAATGGCAGTGCCCTATCAAACATGTTATTTCACCTGGTCCTTACATAGACGAAGATGGGTGGGATTTCATTTTGAGATGTGATATAAGCAGTGCCTGGTCAAATGTCAATCATGTAGGCAGCAGACTAGAAAAGTTTGCCACAATGAGTGCCTTCTTTGGGTTCTTCACACTATTACACCTTTGTCAAATACACTTCTGTTGCTTGAGAGGTGTTATTTTTTTTTAATTCCCTAATCCCAGTGAATAAAGATATAGAATTTAGTTTCTTACATTAATCAGAAACGGTTCAGAAGATAGAAGACAAGTACACTTTGATGGAAGAGAGAAGCTTAAAAAATAAAGCTACTAATTGGAGAAAATATGTAGATGAGACTCTCAGCAGTCACAGAACAGCATGAGTGCAATAGATTCTAACAGCAAATGGTTGAACAAGGACCAGTATTGAAATTTGCCAATGTCCTGTTCAAATTCGTGAGACTATGTCCCAATAGGGATTACCTTTAATATCTGATCCTCTCTGCATTCTCCAAATGAGTGACTAACAAATACTGCAAACTCCAAAGTTTGGGCAGATATTAAGGCAAGTTTATGATATCATGCTATATAATTAACAAGTGTCAGAATATTCCAGAAGAAACATTCTTCAGGCTTACTGCAGTAGTGCACACTGCTGGTTGCCTACTTCCAAGACAATTCTTTATGCTCTTGCATCCTCTCAGACAGGACCCTGATTTTGTTCAGGTGTTAGATGGTCATGTGTTTCAGGGGAAGATGAGCCTACGCCAATCATAGCAGTCTCATTACTCTTGCCATTATACTTGATTGGCTTAGTCTGAGAAAATGTTTAAATTCTAGCCAATGAAATATGAAGACAAGTCTAGTTGATACCACCTAATTCTTATAAAGCGACACAATGTAAAAACCATCAGTTCTTCCATGATATCTGGAACTAAGAATTATCCCAGGACCATGATGGTAGCCAGTCTAAAAAGACAACTCAGTATAATGAGAATGGCAACACAGAAAGATTGAAAGAGAATGTATCCTGGATATTTAACCTCTCAATTAATCAATCTAGTTGTCTTATTTTTTGTATTTATTGGATGGAAATATCTCATTAGAAATAGTTGTGTTGGTTTTTTCATTATTTGTAGCTGAGCACATCTTCACTTTATATAGTAGCCAATTTATAGCATCAATATGGAATTGCAACTCCCTATCTTCTTTAGACTGGAGTGATTTAGATAGATGGAATATAAATTCATGAATAGAAGATATGAATCAGGAGTATGTGAAAAATATGGCTACTTTATGAAGCAGGACCCACAAACAATACATAAATCCATTGCCTGTTAAAAGTAAATGGCTCATTCAAAATTAATTCATCTGTGAAGGAGACAACAAATACTAAATATGGTGACAAAACTAACAGGAAGTAGACATTTCCAACTGAAAACACAGAGCATATTACACCTAGCCTGAAGAAAGTCCACATTCACTATATAAATGGAAGAAAACATTATGGGAGAAAAAAAGAGTCAAAGTCAGAGTAATTTTAAGGAGATTTGGAGGAAGTTCTAGTCTACTAAGTGACTGTAATCCTTAGAAGACCTATCCCAGGTGGGTCAGGCAGTAAATTACTTGATTATCACAATCCCAATCCAGCAAGTAGTCTAATCCTGAAGCTTTTTAAACTTTCTTCGCCTTCCTTCTCCTGGCAGATAAGCCTGAGTGGATCATTAGCCCGGCCATTTCCACACCACTGTGATTCTTGACTTCATCTCTATTTCCTGTGTCTATTTCCACTTTCATAATCCAGGCCTTTAACACATCTGACCTAGATCATTTTAAAGATGTCTAATGGATCTTCCCACTGCTAATCTCCACACACTTTCTTACCATTATCTTTCTAAAACACAAATTCAGTAAAGTCAAACCTCCTGCTCAAAAATTATTCACTGACTCTTCACTGAGGGCCTAAAAATTAATGCTCAAGCTCCTTATCACTATTTAAAATATAAAGCTTTCAATTTCATTTCCTACTGTTGCCAGTTACATTAAAAATGTTCACTTTTTTCTCATGAAGTCATGTGCTTTTTATTCTATTTTTAAAATCAGATACACTCATACTTACATGCTTTACTTCATTCTGCTTCTTCTTGTATTTCAGGGATAATTTCGTATTCAAATTTCTTTTGCCTAGAACCTCTTTAAGTCATCTTTAGGCCTTTCTCAAATACCACATTCCCTATGATATCTTCCCTAACTTCCTCAAGTCAGAAATGTTCTCTCCCACTTCTGTCTTGGTTGTAATGAGTTCATACAATGATACAGCTCTTTTCAAAGTCTGACTACAACATTTTAGTTATATCTGACTGAGAGCTCTTTAAGGTCGGGAATCAGCGACCTTTAGATTCCCACCTTGTTGGATGGGGTTGGTGATGGAGGAAGAGGTGAGTTTACTAGAGATGTGTACTAACTGCTCTCTGTCTCATTGGGTGGAAACTCCCTGCTGTTCAGGTATGAAGGGCTAGAGAGAAAAACAACAAAACAAACAAACAAAACACCTTATTAAAGTGTGAGTACAAGGTACAAACTGAAAGGTTTCTGATGGCAACATTATTTTACCTCTAGTATGACAGATTCTATAAAGATTCATGTTATTACAACACATTGCCTTTTAAATAGAGCAATGTTAGGCAGATTCTCCTGAGTTTGAGCCTGTCGCTCTCTATATGGTTTAATTACACCCCATTCTTCATTCATGTCTTTTAAAAATATAAATTAGATCCTATCTTTCCCATAAGTCTTTACCATAATATTATTGAAAAACAAAAACCAAAAAAACCTCCTTCCTCCCAAGGCCTACAACATCCTTTTCAATCTGGCCACTGGTGCCTCCCTCTGATTCTCATATCTCACTTCATTCATCAGGCTTCAAAAATCCAGCCTTTTTTCAATCCCTCATCAAATTCATTCCATGTCCAGGGGTTTAAGTCTTCCAGTTTCCTCTGCCTGGAGACTTCTGAGACCAGCCATTTGCACAGCTGGCTTACTCTCTCACTCATGTTTCAACTCAAATGTATTCTTCCTGACATGGCCTTGCCACAACACAGTAGATAGTTTTGTTCTGTTTTGTTTTCATTGTCTAAAAATATTTTAATTATTAGTTTGTTTGTATGCCTGCTGTGGGTTTCCTTGGTTGAATATAAACTCGTTGAGGGTAAGGCAGATTTTGCCTTTCTTGTTTATTGCTGTATCCCCAGCAAAGAACATAGAATATAGTTAAAGATCAATATGTTTTTATTGAATGAATAAAAAGAGAAACAAATGAATAATATTCTTAGAAAGATTTTTGGAGAATTCTCGGGAGGATATGACCTCAGCATTGCCAGCAGAAGTGCAAGAGTATTTACTCTGAAGTTGTAATGCACTGGACTTTCCAAACCACTTCCTGAATTAGGAACATACTGATGGAGGGCAATTTAGATATGAGGATTTTAAATATATTGAATAGATTTTTCTTTACAGTGTTCAATAGAATCGAGTGTACTGTTTCAGATTCTTTAAAAATATTATTTATTTACCCAGATAACATGATACTCAATGGTGAAAAACTTAGACCTTTTTACCTAAGGTCAGGAACAAGACAAAGACATCCACTCTCACCTCTTTTATTCAACTTAATACCAGAAGTCCTAGCCACAGCAGTCAGACAACAAAAAGAAATAAAAGGCATCCAAATCTGTAAGGAAGAAGTAAAACTTTCACTACCTGTGGATGACATGATACTATATGTAGAAAACCCTAAAGATTCTGCCAAAAAACTATTAGAAATGATAATTGAATTCAGTAAGATCACAGTAAGATCTATAAATTAATATATAGAAATCTACTGCATTTCTATACACTTTAATAAAATATCAAAAAGAGAAATTAAGAAAATAATACTATTTACAATTCTACCACAAAGAATAAAATAACTAGGAATAAACTTAACCAAATAGGCAAAGGACCTATACACTGAAAACTATAAAACACTCATGAAAAAATTAAAGATAACACAAAGAAATGGAAAGACATTCCATGTTCATGGATTAGAAGAAAAAATATTGTTAAAACATCTATACTACCCAAAGCAATGTACAGATTTAATGCAATCCCTATCAAAATACCAACAACATTTTTCATAGAACTAGAAAAAACAATCCTAACATTTGTATGGAACCACAAAAGACCTAAATAGCCGAAGCAATCTGGAAAAAGAAAAACAAAACTGAAGGTATCACAACTTATGACTTCAAGTTATATAACAAAACTCTAGTAATCAAAACAGTATGGTACTGACACAAAAACAGACATACAGTTCAATAGAACAGAATAGAGAGCCTGCAAATAAACCCACAATTACATGCTCAATTAATTTTTGACAAAGGAGGCAAGAACATGCAATGGGAAAAAGTTTCTTCAACAAATGGTATTGAGAAAACTGGACAGCTACATGCAAAAGAATGAAACTGGACCACTTTCTTACACCATACACAAAAATGAACTCAAAATGGATGAAGGACTTACCTGTGAGACAGAAAACCATAAAAATCCTAGAAGAGAGCACAGGAAGTAATTTCTCTGACATTGAACACAGCAATACTTTTCTAGATATATCTCCTGAGGCAAGGGAAAGAAAAACAAAAAGAAACTCTTGGGGCTACTTCAAAATAAAAGCTCCTGCACAGGAAAGAAAACAACCAACAAAACTAAAATAACACCTACTGAATGGGACAAGAGATTCACAAATGACCTAACCAACATAAGGTTAATATCCAAAATCTATAAAGAATTTATAGAACTCAAAATCCCAAAAATGAATTATGCAATTTAAAAATGGGCAGAAGACATGAACAGATGTCTCTCCAAAGAAGACACACAGATGGCCAACAGACACATGGAAAGATGCTCAACACCTCTAATTATCAAGGAGATGCAAATCAAATTCCCAAGGAGATATCACCTTACATCTGTCAGAATGGCTAAAATCAAAAACACAAGAAACAACAAGTGTTGGCAAGAATGTGGAGAAAAACAAATCAAAAACCCTTGTGCACTATTGGTGGGAATTGAGACTGGTACAGCCACTGTGGAAAACAGTATGGAGCTTCCCCCCAAATTGAAAAACCATATAATCCAGTAATTGCACTACTGAGTATTTACCCGAAGAATATGAAAACACTAGTTTGAGGGGATATATGCACCTGTATGCTTTTTGGAGGAGTATTTACAATCGCCAAATTTTGGAAGCACCTCAAGTGTCCATCAATTGAGGAATGGGTAAAGACAATGTGGTACATGTATACAGTGGAATATTATTCAACCATAAAAAAGAATGAAATCTTGCAATTTGAAATAACATGAATACAACTAGAGAGTATAACGTTAAGTGAAATAAGTCAGTCAGAGAAAGAAAAATACCATATGATTTCACTCAGATATGGAATTTAAGAAACAAAACAATAACAAAAGAAAAGAAAGACAAATCAAACATCAGTCTTTTAACTACAGAAAACAAATTGATGGTTACCGGAGTGGGGAGGTCGGTGGGGGATGGGTGAAATAGGTGAAGAGGATTAAGAGTACACTTATCATTTGGGGCACTTGGGTGGTTCAGTTGGTTGAGCGTTTGGCTTTGGCTTGGGTCATGATCTCACGGTTTGTGAGTTTGAGCCCTGCGTCTGGCTCTGTGCTGACAGCTCAGAGCCTGGAGCCTGTTTCGGATTCTGGGTCTCCCTCTCTCTCTGCTCCTCCCCTGCTTGTGCTCTGTCTCTCTCTTTCTCTCAAAAATAAATAAATAAACATTACAAAATTTTTGAAAAGAGTACACCTATCATGATGAGCACTGAATTATATATAGAATTAATGAATCACTATACTGCACACCTGAAACTAATGTTAACACTGTATGTTAACTCTCCTGGAATTAAAAGAAATATATTTTTTACTTAAAAATACATTTATTTAATTCTGACATCTTATTACAAACTATGAGAGGGAAAAACCATTCAAATTCTCCAAAAAAATCATCAGTTTTTGTTTCTTAGCTGCATAATTACCTTTAAGGTAAATTGCATGCATGCTTTGTCTTAAAAGATTTTCTTTAGGCTTTCAACATAGAAATAAATAAGTAGAACATAAAAATTTAAGCACAAATGTTAAGCTTTTTAATGCTTTCACAGAGAATGGAAACCACATTTAACATTAAATAACCTTTGTGTATTTTTAAAAATAAAGGTGATATTTTATAATCAGTAATTTTCCTTATTTTCTAAGCTACTGGGTTTTTTTTCATATTATTTATTCTTTCAGTTGTTCTCACAGATCTCCTTCATCTAATGAGTTACAAGACAAACCTGATTTGACCAGTATCTGGCTTTTCAAATTATGTTTTTAGCGGAAGGCAGAATTTCTGGCAGAAAGTTATGCAAGTGTGGAGTCAAAGGTTTGGCTCTCTAAGTCTTTCAATTCTTACAACAGCTTCATGCGGCTCATTAAGCCATGCTCAATTGTAACAGATAAAAGATAAAATCCTGGATTTTACTGAAAAACATAATAAGCTCACATCAAAGTGAAAAGGTTAAAAAAATAAGAACATAGTTTCCATAACAGATAGATTCGAAACTACTCTCCTTTCCCTCTTTAAACATGTTGACTTAGATGACAAGGACATGGGTGGGTTGCTGAATTACTCGAATACTTACAACTATCATCACTGTCTTGTTCAAAGCCAGGCATATCTCAGTATTTGAAAGCTGGTTTTATTTTTTTCTTCGAAAGAGGAGGATAGCCATTATTTTAGGAAATTCAAATGATGTAGCCATGTGGAGCTTTAGCTCATGGCCGTAGTCAAGGGACTGCTTGAAGTCGCAGTGCCAAGATGGGGGCAAAAATATAAGCTCAAGGGTACAAGAGCAAGATGTTACAAAATTAAATATTTAATTGCCTGGGTACTTAAACCAAGTAATTTGTTGATTTAGTTTTCAAGAATCAGGCTGATCTACCAAGGGCTCGTTTGGACATCATATTGCATAGGGACACAAGCATGACTGTATTGCTATGGCCAGGTAAGCATTTCCCGGTGAGCAGTGGAAGTGTTAGAACAGCCAGAGAGATCAGGAATTGGCTGCCGCTCGATGATAGTGGACTATCACAATTCATAAAGGTAGCACAAGATACAGTGCACTTGGAAAAGATAGAGAAATAGATTACTTGTGTTAAATTAATTAAACAAAAAGGTCATCAGACCGAATTGACTGCAGTGCTTTGGCGGCCTAGGTAAGCAAACCAAAACCTAACGCTGTAAAGGCTTCAAGTTAAAAAATTCAAAACGGAAGAACAACCAGTTACAGCCAACTAGGCTGCTCCAAATCAGGCAAACACGTAAGCTACAGCCATTCAAGTAAGTTCCTTGCTTGGCTCTCCCATCCTATAAGCGTTTCTCCTGAGCTCCTGTAGGTGGAGCGCTCCTAACCACTCCCAGGTTGGCCTGACCAATTAGACTTGATCTTTGCTCAATTAAACTCTTAAAAATTTTAATGTGCCTTGTATCTTTTAACACCTGTGAATTAAAAACTATAGAGGATTCTAATATTCTGGAGAGGGATAAAGAGAAAGGAGGAGGAGGAGGAGGGAGGGGTAGCAGCCATGGAGGTGGTGGTGGAGGAGAAGGAGGAAACGAAAGATACAGAGTTCGCAAACGTTTTTGTTTAAGTGTGAAAAAAACATGAAGATGGAATTTGACTAGAAGTATTTCATCTTCAACCAGAATATGATGGGAGGAATAAAAAACCGTTCATAAAAATAATTGTTGGGGTTTTCCAAAGCAGTAAAACTCAAAAACTAGTAGATACTTGTTATAGATTTATGGCTTAGGAAAAATAAAATAAAAAAGGGGAAACACATATATTATAAAGTCTATCTCCTTCCTGAAGTCATACTGGGTAATGCCTCCTAATATCCCTAGAGCTGTCAGTGGAATCGTTTTTGGGAACAGAGTTGCTCCTTCTCTTAAAGGTTCATATTAACAAGTAAGGTAGCAGTGAAGCCGTTAATCAGAGCTACTATTTATGTATGCTACATACAGAGGAGAATTTGAGCAGCAAGGATCTCCAATTACTTCATCTGAATATTGAGTGAGTTGATCATACTGGGGAAACCTGACAAGACTCTGGGAAAACTGTAAAGAAGAAACACATTGACTTGAAAAATAGCAAAATGCTCTAAAAATATTATTATGGTAAAGACGACATGAAAGATGATGAGATTTCGAAGAGGCACACATATGCAGTCTTCTGAAAATAGCACCATTCAAAGAATCTTAGGATGCTCACAATAGCAGGGAAAGAAAAAGAAAAGCCCAAGTATTTTACTACTTGCAGTGTTTTAATCTGAACTTCTGGGGGCTTGCACAAGGGTGGTGCTTCAAGTGTTCTGAGCTTATACTGGAAACCATCTCTTTCTACATGAAAGAGAAAAGTTTTAAATTTGACAAAGCTAATCAAGTCCTGCCATATCTCTATTTATACAGATATCAATGTATCTACAAACGTGTTCAATGAAAAGCAGTTCATAGCTATTGTTTTGCAAATTAAAACAAAGTTATCCTGTCTCGTGTAATTATTATAGGATTCCCACCATTCTAGGTGCTAGCAAACAGATCACGCTTTATTGTCAGTTACCTGCTTTGACCTTTTGTATATAGTTCCAGAGACTGGTGCTTAATATGTGTCTATTAATGGATACAGGAAAACATAAATGAGTGTATAAGTAAATTACTGAGTAAATATCAAACCCCTCATTTTTTTGCATTAGAAATAATAGTACCTTAGCTTAAAGTAGTCTCTAGGAATTGTCTAACAAAGCCTAGTAACTTGTTTCGTTAGCTCCCAATACATTTTTATCAGTCAGAGGTCACTCGTCTGATTGCTGCTGCTATTTTACAACAAATATTCCATGTCTGTGGTTTGCAAGCCCAGGGTTTTTTTACTCTTTTTCCTTATTTTTTAAGTGACAGCTGATTAAGAAATCAGTCTCCTGCCTTAATATGCTAATATCTGATGTACCATAGCCTACTGAATTTTAAAACTGTAATCTGTTCGAGCTCAGAGAGAATGTTGTACAATTGAAATTCATTTCAGTTTAAGCTAGTTTAGTTAAATATCAGATTTCCAGTCAATAAGAAGATGGTGAAGATACCTATGGATAATGATCATTTGCTGCTTTAGAAAAGATCCCAAATCACCATTTCATACATACTCACAAGTATGGCATTGACATCTGCATAATGAAATAAATATACAGATTTCTGTAAGGCCTTTTACCATTTGCAAGATTTATTTGATTATACTATATCCTGGTAAGGCATTTATACTTTACTAAATTCTTGATATATTCCAGTACCATGTCTTCTTGTTAACAACTATGTTATTAGTTTAGTCTTTGGAGTCTTCATTTGCAGTCTCTGTGAGTGGATGTTGGACTGAAGGAGACAAATAGTCACTGAAGAAATGGAAATCTGTTTTTAAGTAGACTGACACTAGGTTTGCCAGAAATACCATGTTTAATTATGAAAAGGCAGAGTGCAACTTATAACCCTGCACTTGAACGAGAGAAATAAATGGTGAGATGGAACATGAGTGAATACATTGCCATGGGTTTATTGGCTTGAAAAGCTGCACCTACTCTGACAGCTGCAATATAAATAAATTTGGAATGCAAAAAAAGGATGTAATGGGGCATACACAGACAATTTTCTATTCTCATCAATAACTTCCATATTTTAAAAAAATGTTTCCCTTCTGTTCTTTGGTTAGCCTTTTCTCTTAATTAAAAACACTGTGAGCTTTCCCTTATATAATCAAAGTGTCTATTTCTCTTCTCCCACTTCCTTTGATGCAGATGCCACTCAGAAGGTAGACATACAAATATAAATCTACCTTTCTGCTGATAGGTTTCCTTTGTGTTACACACATGGTAGTAATGACTTTTTAGGTATTTTATTTTCTTTGGCATTTTTTCATTTAAAATGTGAAGTGCTAAGCTAGGAAATGGTAAAAACAAATAGTATAAGAGAGTTTTCACTCTCTCTGTCACCAATGGTAATCAATACTGAAGTTTGCAGCTCCAATTCTGCGAATACCTTTCTGCCCTAAGCGATGTCTATGGTTCTACAAGCAAATGGTTGGGAACAACAAGTCTGTAAGGGAGGAAATAATAGCTTATTCCTCTACTCATCTAAATTCTCAACTGGGACCTTTGTAACAAAAGACAGATTAACAAGAGAAAAACATACACATTTATTGACTCTAAGTTTTATATGACAGAAGTCTTCATGAGGAAATGACGAATCAAAGCAATGGTTAAACCCAAGTGCTTTTATGCTAGGTGTGATGAAGAGTGGAAAGTTGTGGAAAGATGTGACAGGACAAAGGTGAACTGAGTGTAACGAACTGGGGGGTGCAGTTAGCAAGGCCTGTTCTTTTAGATGCCTTCTCTGTGTCTCTTTGTCTTTGGACATAAGGATGCTCCTTTCCTCTGGGTATAGGAAGGGGGTCTCCCACATGAGGGTTTTTGACTTACTTCCGGGGAAGGTCCACAAACCCTTCCTTCACATGCCATTTCTCAAATTCCTACAGCTTGAAATATATAATATGCCATGGTACCATATTTTGGGGTAGCATATCCTGACCATATTGATTCCCATAAAGCTATTTTTGAATTAAAAATAACAGCAGAAACAACACAACACAACAGCAAACAACACAAACAACATAAAGTCTTCAAACAGACATTCTCAGGCACAGGGCTGCTGGGATGACCTGAAGAGAGAAATTCTGACCACCCAGGGCTGGATTTACTGTGGGTAATCTCATACCTTCTTATGTTTGCAAACAGTTGGGTAGGGCAGGGAGAGAACCAACCAAGCTAATGAGGTAAAACTTTGCAATCAAGCTTTCTCGGTAGCTGTGAGAAACCAGCTATTCTGGGATGTAAGTCTGGAGAATCTGAATATCAGAGGTTTTACAGGTTTTTCTGCATCAGGCTTGGCCACCTAACGGAGAACTGCCTAGAGCATTCAGCTCCAAAATAGGTTTGTCTCTCTGTGGTTATAAGATTGTGAGTTTTCCTCAGGTGGTTAATAGCCCCACAAAGAAACAAGCAAGCCCTTGTCTATACCAGTGTTCCCATAACTATTTATCCCAAATGATTTTTTTTTCTCTCTCACTTCATTGCACTCAAGGCAAGAAAATTCAGGGTTGAAGGGCCGAGGAGTACTCACTGAGAGATGTGCTTTGTCTCTGGGGGAAGGCTCAGAGTAAGGGTCTTAAAAGGCACTAAATAAGGAAGCAGGCATGATTTCAAGTAAAATAGCCCATTGAAATTCTTATTTCTGCATTTCTCTCACTGATAACCCTAGAAGACCATCTGTTGTACAATAAGAGGAAATGATATCTGATCAACAAGGGTGTTGTGAAGATTGAGTAAAACACTGTACATGAAGTACTAGTCCAAATCTTGGCAAATACTATATGCTAAATATGTGCACATTTTCCTCCACCTCTAAATGGCCAAAGATCCCTCGAATAGGCAGTTAATTAGGCTTTAACAGGATACCTGGAGGCCGGCATAGGGGAAGGGTCGGCCAGCTCTCAGAAAAGTCAGAGGCCTGTCCTCAAGAAGTGGATCAAACTAGACAGGCTCAAGATGGTGGGTGCCATGACAGGAAACCACTGATCAAATAAGGAAGAAAAGGCAAGAAATCTTGCTTCCAAGAAACTCCTGCCCCAAGTGATGAATATTCTACCCCCTAGTGAACAACTGTTAATAAAAGGTAGAAACCCACCCCGCAGAGTGTGCAGCTTATACTCGCTCTCTCTGTCTCTGTGTCCCTGTCTCTCTCTCTCTCCACTTGTGCCACCCAACCACTGTGTCAGCCTGCCCTTGAATTCTTTCTTGCGAGGAACCTAAGAGCCTCTGGCAAAATCCTGGGGACAGGCTTGGAGGCAGTCTCAGGACCCAGGGGTCTCCCAAGTTCACCCTGCGATACCTCCACATCTTGACTTACTTCTTGAAGTCCAAATTTTACCAAAATAAATCTATGGATTCAGGAGAACAAATGAATCTTCATGGCTCTCCCTGAAATTATCCAGTTAGTCAGGATCAAGTCTTCAGATTAGAATATCAACCACACCATATCTCATAACCACCTTTGAAAGAATACTTTGGATTTAATATCCAATAGACACTTGGGCAATACTTCTGTATATAATTGAAAAAGGTGTTATTTTACTTAAGAGAGCAGATGAAATTTGAACCTGTTTAAAAAGCAAAGTTCAACTGGGTAAATTTTAATACCTTATTGTCTCTATTCAATGATTCATGAATTGGGCAACATTTCACTTAGCAGAAAGAAAGGAGCTCTGAGGAGCTGTACAAAATGAAAGACTTAAATAGGAAGAAAGAAGCAGGACAAGGAAGTTCTGACAGCAAGAAGAGGATTGATTGTGGTAAGGTCACCTTCCTTTAAGGGACAGCAGGGGTCTATCAGGCAAACTACTTCACTAGTGTTGACCACACATTTTAAATTGACTGACTTAAGACTGTACTCTAAATAGGTAATTAATTTAGGTATTAAGGCTTGGTTTGGTGACATGGGGCTTAGCATAAATGACACAATTTGAAATATATTGTCTTTTCTTTTAGCAAACCTGAACAACAAACTAGGAGTTTTCATTCTCAGTTTAGCAATTTGCTGAGAAAATTTGATGACTGATGAATTTAAGAAACTTAAATTAACAAAAGTACATCTGTGACCCTCACCACCAATGAAATAAAAAATAATTATAGGTAGACTTTTATTTTATACAATCTCAAATAATTATGGTAAAAAGGACATGCAAACTTATACCTGATTGTTTTTCTAAATGTCTGGAAAATACGTAGAGATTATTCCCACATATTTCACCGGAAAAAAACAATAAAACCAATTACACTTTCTAATGCAAAAAAACAAAACAAAACCTAAAAAACTCTACAATTTAGCTCTGTAGAAATCTCCCATTGAAGGACAAGTGAATTATTATAATAGCCTTTTAAGAAGTAGTTCAAGTCATCCCACCCATATTTAAATATGGGAAATGGAAATTAAACACCCGTATAATTCTAGAATGTTCTAACATGTCTTGAACTCAATAGGTGCCTAGTAACTATTTATTGTCAGATGTGCATGCCTTGACCTTTGAAAATAGAACATACATTTAATTTAGCAAGCTTCATACATAATGCCAAAGCATAATTATGAATACAGTATGTTTCAAGGGGACAGTAGCCTGGAAAAATGGGAAAGACCGTGATAAATTACTCCTCAAATAATGTTCTTTTTGAAGACACAATGACCCAGTGAGCAGTGCCACACTTTTTATCATGTCAAGTATATTCCCTCCTCCCCCCAAAATTAACAAGCATGTCTATAAGGAAGAAAATGTCTAAAATATGATGTAGTTATAAACCTAACATTTTAAATTTATTTTTTATTTTTTTGAGAACAGATTGGCCCTGGCTACAATTTATAACTGGAGGTTTTGGTGTTATTCTGTCTTCCACAGTCACTGAACCCATTGCTTTCCACCATTAGGACACAAGTGGCATGTTTATGCACAAGCCACATGTTTATTTCTAGGATATGAATACAATGAAACCCAACACAGACCTTCTTTTGTCAAAATATCTTGGAAGTTTATCTTCTGTTCTTTGATGATAATCTTTCCGGTAAACCAAGCTCTTGTGACAATGGATGTTACCAAGTTTCCAGTTAACCTTCTTATTTTTATATAATGTTCCTGGAAACTCTACCTTTTTGAAAATTATTGGTTTTGGAGGAATATCAGGAATATAACATATTATGCCTCAGAAAACATGTTTCCCTTGAATTCTTTGAGGTAAAATGTCACCTAAGTACCTGCCGTGTTCACTGTAATCAAATCTGTACCTGAAAGAATGGATATTTTTCTGATTTTCCCTGAGGACCTGGTTTGTGGTCTAGTTATATGAGCTAAGAATAGAAAAGGGAATAATCTAATACCAGCTGTGGCTCAGGGTCAGTTGCTGTTATAAACCAGTCTTATCAGAAAAAAAAATCAAATTAAAGTAAATTTTTTAAAAAAATTCGCAGGAAACTTCACAGCTGTCCTCAGACCCTTAAAATATTTCTATTTTATATCCTCTAAAACTATTCCTTTTTTTAAAAAATCTCCAAAAATTACATTAAGGGCTAGGCAGAATACATAAGGCCAAAGAAGCTTTTGGCTTCAAGATATTAAGTAATACCATTTACTATTGAAAAATATCTAAAATATAGTTCTAATAAGTCCAGAATGAGAAAGAATTTTAATCTTAGTTTATTATTATAAACAATTTTATAATGGTTCAACAATTTTTATAATATATATGTTGCTGAAAGTATGTTTGTATTTCGGCATGTATGTTAAATAAGGTAACCTTAGCTACTGTATTAAATAAACCCTGAAATCTCCATAGGTTAATATTATTAAAGTTTATTGTTTGCTTATTTAAAGTCCAGTTAGAGGCAAAGGCTTAAGAAATACACTTTAGTGATTCAGGAGCTCATATTGATGGAGGCTCTGCCATCTTGAATACATGTCCCTGAAGATCATCTTACATATTGATATCCAATCAGCATGCAGAGAAAGATAGAGTCTGGAGGACAGAATGGGAGACTTTTACCAACCAGGCTTGGTAATCACGTACATCACTTCCATTCACAGTCTATTGCCATAATTTAGTCACCTAACCCTCCCTATAGAGGTAGGCTGGGAAGTAGTCAAAGAAGACAAGAAAGAACAGAAAAACAGTTTTGCTAAATGGCTAACCAGTGTCTTTTGCAGTCCCTGATTCCATTAACATTCCTGTAATCACATAATTTCAATGTGTCTTCCTTTAAAAATGTTTGATCTCCAGATATATTTCTTAGGCTCATGTAAAAAGCAAACAAAATTGATGTGTAACTAGAGATTAGCAAATATCTTACCAATATTTCTAATACAATAGAGGAATATTAAATATAATAAGAGGTTATGATAAACAATGAGATAGGTATTTGTTATAAGCTCTGGTTTCTGTAAAAGAGGGCTCTCAAGAGAATAAAGATGTAACATATGACACAACTTAACCACCCAGTGGAATCATTTGTACTTGTTCAGTGTGCCTATCCCTGAGCAGCCACGAGTATTGATCAAGGCTCACATCTACAGGTTCTCCAGATCCTTGCCCTTCATTAATTGGAACCACTTCTTTGCGAGTTTCCTTTGGGTTACATGGTGGGATTTATATTTAGTACAAGAGTGGTGGGGTTTACAAAAGTCTAGCTTTCTTGCCTAAAGTTGGGACAGAATCTGGATTGCAGAGTAAGTTCTCATTCCTTGAGGGGTACACAGAAGCTAGACTACACCTGCTAACCAGGGACTAGTACTTCAGCTTCCTCTCTCTTGTCTGGCTCCTCTCATTCCCTTACAGGTTTTGCCTAATATGACTCCCTTAGCAAATCTCTTTCATGCACAAAAATCCTCACTTCAGTCTCTGGTTTTAGGAAAACTGACTCAATACAGAAGATAAGACATTTAAAGTATGTTTTTAAGTCCCTAGACATATTTAGTATAGGTAGTGAAGCTGCAAAGACTCTGCACTGAAATTCTGGAAAATATGTCTGCATCATCTCTTTACAAATCAGACTTTTCTTGTTTTGCAACTATGCTGAGAGCCTTTGGTTTCCTTTATACTCATCAGGAGCACACATGAAAAAGCAGTGAATAAACATAAATTAAAAAAAAATAAAGTTAGAAAATGAAGAAAGTTGACCACAGCAAGCTGATGAACAGAAAACAAGGAATGCAAGGAAATTGATTACCAATAGGAACTATTTCAAGTTAATCCTGAATCAGTAAGTACATATGTAACTGAAGTCAAGTATATTTAATGTCCTAAACATTTTGGCATACACTGAATGATTCTGACCTACACAAGGCTAGGCTACTTTAACAGATTTTTTTAAATTTGATTATTCAGAAAATTTAAATATACCTTCTATATCCTAGCAATTATTGAAAACAAGAATACTAAAGTGTTACATTTTGCCAAATTAATAGATAGATGTTTTGCAATCAAAAGAAAAATCTCAGGGGCACCTGGGTGACTCAGTCAGTTAAGCATCCAACTTTGGCTCAACCGTCATGATCTCATGGTTTGTGGGTTCGAGCCCCACATCGGGCTCTGTGTTGACAGCTCAGAGCCTGGAGCCTGCTTCAGATTCTGTCTCCCTCTCTCTCTGCCCCTCCCCCATTCATGCTCTGATTCTCAAAAATAAATAAACATTAAAAAATGTAGAAAAAAGAAAAATCTCAGTAGATGTATGTATATGTGGAAATTGACAAGCTGTCAATCATAGCTATATATAAATGTAAAGGGCAAAGAATAATAGATACTATTGAACAATTCTTACCCTTACTCTGTTCGGTATCAAGATCTATTACAGAGCTATAGTAAATAAGAACATCTATATGATAGAGATATTGATGAATGAAACAAAACAGAGTTCATACACTGAATAATGCTTCTTTCCCCAAATATGTTCAAATCCTAATCCCTGTGAATGTTACTTTAAATGACAAAAGGGACTTTGCAGATGTGATTAAGGCACAAGCCATCAAAGAGATAAATAGTGGAAAGATTTCTTTATGATGAGGGTAAAGGATTTAAGAATCAAGAGAAACACAAAGGGGTCTGTAAAAAAATGTACCACTTATGGGGTATTTAGGTGGCTCAGTCAGTTGAGCATCCCACTCCTGGTTTTGGCCCAGGTCATGAAATCAGGAATTGTGGGTTCAAGCCTCAGGATGAGCTCTGTGCTGACAGCACAGAATCTTCTTGGGACTCTCTCTCCCTCTCTTTTCTGCCCCTCCCCTGCTCTCTCTGTTTCAAAAATAAATAAATAAACATTTTTTAAAACAAGAAAGAAAATTTTTACATGTAATACATCTAATACCTGTAGTTGTATTAGAAATTTAAAATTCTCATTATATACTATCAAAGACAAAAACAAACATCATGAATATTCTAAACAATAGTCTAGATCCCAAGTTTCAGTTCATCAAGAAAGATATAACTATGTTAAATTTATGTGTATCTAATAAAACAGCTTCAAAATAAATGAAGCAAATGTTTATAGTAATTAAGGCTAAATAAATATTATATGTTACATTTAAGTTATGTATGTTAATGTAAAATTAGATTAATTATACAGTTCTATCAGCCTACAGTTGCATAAGGCTAAAGATAAAATCCATAAATCTACTGGAGAATAACACACACACACACACACACACACACACACACACACACACACAAATCTGTGAGTACACAGTGTCAACCATAGAAAGAGAAAACAGATTTGTATATTTTTATGGTGGAATACTATTGATCAAAGGTTCTTTGAACACATGAAATTAAACTAGAAAACAATAATAAAATATGACTAGAGAATCCCATGTTTGTAAGTTTAAAATATAAATACAAATAAATGAATAAATAAAATCATACTGAGAATTTTTAAATATTTTAAACTGAATCACATAAAATGCAAGAGATACAGCTAAAAGATTACTTTGAAGGAAACTTATCAAGCTAAATGTATGTATTAAAAGAATAAATTTTTTAAAATTAATATGGCATTCATTCTAAGAACTAGGTGGGAAAATCAGCAAATAAACCCCAAGAAAGTAGAAGGAAGGAAATAATAAAAAATCAAAGTAGAAAATAGGGAAATGGAAGCACACATATAATGAAAGATCCACAGACTGATTAAGAAAGGAAAGAGGACACTATAAAACAACTTCACAAATGAAAAACTGTGCATTATTACAGATACTTCACATTAAAGATCTATAAAACAATTACTATGAACATTATGCGAAGAACTTAAAAATGTATACAAATAAAAAGATAAATCCCTAAAAAAAAATCCAACTTTTAAAAACTGACTCAAGAAGAAGTAAAAACACTGATGGAATACAGAATTTACCAAACAGTGAGTAGTCACTCTTCTAGTCATTGAATACACGTAGGCAATGCAGTACCAGTAAAAGTTTGTTTCTTTTGGTTAAATGAAATCCCTATGAGTCTGCATTGACAATTCACTTTTTTATATAAACAGTTGTATGTCATCTCAGTAAAATACCAGACTTAAATTTCACTGAATATTAACAATAGTTTCTGGGGGGGCATGCTATATTTGCTGTATTTTGGAGGGCTTTTATTTAGTGTTTTAATTTATAAATAAAATTTTAAAATAATGTTTTATAAAATGTAACATACTCAATACACTCCATTTTTAGCTCCTAAGTAGTTTATTTGAAAGTTATTTAATAGAGTACTGCATAAAATTATTTAGCAACCTGTGTAATATTTAGCAGCTTGCAATTGTGACAACTTTCTTTCTATGTAGCAAGTTGTTATGAATAATTCCAGAAACCTGAAATTGAGAGTATATTATAGAAACATTTATTCATAGCTGGTGCTTCTAAAATGTAAAGTGATTTTCAAGGAAAATCAGGGACATATTTAGAAAGCCACTACCACATGCATTCACTACACAGTGTCAACGGGTCTTCAGTTTTACAATATTAGTCAACTACCTCAGCTAGAGAATCGTCTCTTACACAAATGACTCAATTTTCCAAGGCTGCCAGCTACTCTGGGATTTAAAAATAATTTTAGTATTCTGAAAACACCGCTTCTCCTCCCTCTTTTTATTTAAATGTTATTTCATCATCCAAACCCAGGAATTGGAAAGAAAGTCTTTCTTATGAAATAATAAGTGTATATATAAAGATAAAAGCATAAAAATTAAGTCAATTTTAAAATTGCCCTTTTAATGAACACTAATAATTTCATTTTTCTGTATCTGAATAATAAATGTGATCCTTATCTATGATTTGTTCGATATAAATTTATTTGATTATTTCTTCATTTCCTAAGGGACAAGTTAAATTGCAATACTATATAACACTTCAAATGCAGTCTTGCACATTGTTCATATAAAAACCCCATCAACAACAACAACCATATAACATAACTAAAACTATACAAAGTTTATCACATTTGATTTTTTTTCTTTTTCTTTTTCTCTTTCTTTCTTTCTTTCTTTCTTTCTTTCTTTCTTTTTTTTATGAAAACCACACACTTGACAGTTTGGAAGATTCCACTGTTATGGTCATCTCCCTTCAGAGACTATGTATCTAGAAAGAAATTCCAATTCTTTAATTTAGAATCATACAATACTAAGCATAAAAATGAAAAGTAAAAGAAGGGATTCCACAATTTAAAAAGAAATACAACCACATTTAAAAACATGTATTTAAAAAAAATTTTAATGTTTATTTATTTTTGAGAGAGAAAGAGAGAGAGAGAGAGAGCCACAGAGCATGAGCAGGGCGGGGGTTGGGGGGGGGGCAAAGAGAGACAGAGATACAGAATCTGAACTAGGTGCCAGGCTCTGAGCTGTCAGCACAGAGCCTGTCATGGGGCTCGAACTCACAGACTATGAGATCATGACCTGAGCCAAAGTCTGACACTTAACCGCTGAGCCACCCAGGCACCCCTAAAAACATATCTTAATGACTGAAAATGATGACACCATGTGGGGAGAAAACTCCTCTCATTCACTTACTTATGTTTACATAAATTGTCCTAAGCCTTTTGAAGGAAAAATGATCAATATATGTGAAATTAAATATGTGCATTGTCTTTTTCCTAGAAACCTCATTATTTAGAAATCCATAATCCATACAAATAGTCACATGTATATGATAACACAAGAGTGCCCATTGTCATTTTGCTTGTGTAGCAAAACTATAGAGATAAGTTAAAAGGTTATTAACAGAAAATGGCATTCGATCATGTTACCATGAAATACTATGCAGCCATTCAATACAAAAAAAAAGTTACTTATACAGGAATAAAAATGTGGCTTAATTACATTGTTATGTTTAAAAACTCTCCTTACATTTTATAATCAAACATATTGGAGAAATAGAATTATTCACACATTGGAAGGATAAAAAGAATATAAGATTATAAGAAGAAAATACAAACAAAAGAGTAGAGAAGGGTATCAAGTTTTCAGTTTAAATATTGTCTCTGCCTTTGAAGAAATTGATTCTGATAAAACAGCTCTTACTTTTAACTATTTTCTCTCTAACGAGTCATGTAGGAATAGTAGTATGCCCAGGGGAACTCCCTGAGTTACCATTACGTGTAAAGTGCATTGTAGATTAATCTCACGGCATTCTGCTCACTCCTGCCACTTGCATTCACAATTGCTCCCACCATAGGTGAGGTGTCTTACCAATCTTTTGACAGGTCTCCTGCAGCTAAACCCTATTCTAATTGACCTGTGAGTACACACTGAAGAATTGAGATAAAATCTATATTATACAAAGGAGTTTCATGAAACAAATTTGCCATCATTTTAAAATGAAAAAAATATGGTGCATAGTACAGATCACATGCTCAATCTAAAGCATCTGAATAAAAAGATTAATATTAATCTCAATTTGACAGTCATTACCATTTATGGCCTTAGGGACATTTTTATTCAAATAATGTCCAGAGTCATTTCTCCTCATCAGCTGGTTGTGACAGTGGAAATCAGCACCTCCCCAGTTTCTTTCTTCCCACACAAGAATACCTGTACAGATATTTCATACAATGGAAAATTGAAGGGAAGGGAATGAGAAGTTTAGGCATATATATTTTCTTTTTATATAATATACATATCTTAAGTCCCCCAGTTTCAAACATGAACAATACTATTTTTAATCTCTCCTATTCACAGGTGCTTCTTTTGACAATTTCCAACTCTCTTGAATATCCAAACCCTCAAACATGTAAAATAATTCAGTGTTCCTTAAATCACTCATTATAATCATGATGAGATGCATGATTAGTCATTGTTATAATGAAAGGGGAAGATGTAAGCAAATATTTATAAATGATAGTCAAGATGTGATCACTCTGGTGAAATTCGTTTTTCCACAAAAGGTGATGAAAGAATTATCTCAGTGTTGACAAATTTTTCTTTTGGATATAACACATTAAAAGTAAATATTAAGCTATCAAGATCACAATTTATCCATCTTATGAGCTTAAACTTTTGCCCATATACCAAAATGTTTCCATATAAAAACTTTTATTTTAAGGTGCTACATATGTATAACAAACAAACAAACAAAATACAACTTTTATCTGTGTGATGTTATTTAATCCTCATAAAAATCCCTTAAATTACGGTACGTAATTTTTACATTGGAGATTAGGAATCTAAAGTTCAGACAGAAAAGAGACCATACACAAGTACTAGAGCATAGATCAATAAAGTATGGACTTGGGACCTAGATATTCTAGGTTCAAATCCTCTCTACTTCTTATTTATTAGTTGACTTTGTTCAAGTTACTGAAACTCTGTTTCTCAGTTTCCTTATCTATAAAATGGGGTAATGGACATGATAGTACCTTTCTCAGAGCCTTATGATGAGAGGTAAATGAGTTTAAATGTTCCTGAAACAGAAACATTCTTGGCATATAGAAAGTATAATATTAGTGTAGGATATTATTACTTTAAAACTGGCAACTGATTGAGTCCAGATTTGATGTCTTTTGATTTCAAGTTTGGAGTTTGGAACCAAACAAACCTGGATTCTACTTCTTACCCACTATGCAAAAGGTGTGATTTTGGGGGTGAGTAATTTTCTTCATCAATTGAATGGGAATAAGATACATATAATGGGACTACATACATAACAGACTGCTTGTGAGGTTTGTCGATATAAAAAGGAAAACATATAATGTACTACAGAAGGTTGATGTATACCAGCAGGTTAGTAGATTATTCCACTTGCAAGTCCTGAGCAAGTACTTACATGTGTCTGTTTATGATATGCTGATAAACAAGTATGTTTATTGAAAGCTTAATGCACACACAGTGCTGAGTTCAATGACTCATTTATTTCTCAAAACAATCCATAAGGTATTATCCTCAATTTACAGATGAGGAAACCAAGACAGAGAAAGTTAGGAAACTTATTCAAGATCATAAAACCAAGTGATGAGGTAAGAGTGAGAATCTAAACAGTTGGGCACCAGACCCTGTACATTCTGCTGCCTCTGAGCATTGCCATATTTAGATGTGATACATAACGAAACAGTCCTTAATGTGATTACTTTTTTAAAAAGAACGCATAAAAATGCTATCTATTCTGGAAACCTAGGCGTCAAGATTGCCTAAAAATGCTTCCTCCACCAAATATCTAGAAATACTGGAAAAAATGCAACATTTTCCCAAATTAAGCGATCTGCCCTGAGGCCAAAAATGACAAGGCAGCCGAATGAGTTTTAATCAGTTTCTAGGAGTATGCCGGTCTCCCTGGCTGAGAGACTCGTGACTTAAAAGGCAAGCTGTAAACAAGAGGTGAGGCTTTGGACTCAAGCAAGGTGGAGAGCTGGTATGTCCCACAAAATACTGGATCTCTAAAACATGGGCTAAGGATCCATTCACTGGCTAGCAAAAGGAATGGACTAGGAACACATATTTCCTGGCCAGGACTCTCGGTAGGAAAAGAAAGAAAAAAAAAAAAATCTCTGACAATTCATAATCACTGGATTAACGTTCATTGGTTTGTTGTGCAGATTTATACTCTGTGTGTTCCAGGAAATCCTAAATAAAGGAATGGTTCAAGAAGTCCAGATTTTAGCATGGCAAGGCCCTTAGCTGAGGTAAATGCAAATCATTTCTTAAGAAATTCACCCACAACACAGGGCTCGTAACATTTCCACGGATTAAAATCAGCTGAATATAAGCTCAAAAATCACATTCATAAAATAAATATGCAGTGAACACTATCTATGAGAGTTGGCAAAAACAACACACATTAGTCCCGCAAGGATTTTGTAAATTTAAATTATAAGATGTGGAATACAAAATAGCATATCAAAGAGAAAGAAAAAGACTGGATTTTTAAAATGCAAATTAATTAATTAAAATGATGAAGTAAACGCTTAAATTATTAATAAGAAAAAAAAAAGAACATGACCAAGAAACATGATACAATTTTAAAAGTCTAGGCAGATTTGAAAGGACATTAAATAGTACTTCAGGAAATGAATGCAACCATTAAAATAAAATATAACTCCAAGGACAGGTTAAACAGCACAGTTGACACTACTGAATATGGAATTAATGACATAGAAATATGGATCTGAAGATATAACCCCAAATGTAAGATATGGAAAATAAAAAGAGTTCATGCAATGAGAGAGAGTGGCATGGTCTTACAGAGAGGTCTATTTGAGTTCCAGTAGTCTGACTCAGGCTGCAGATTGAGGCCAACTTATTAACAACAAAAGACAAAAGATGGGAAAAATTTTTCCAAGATGCTGTGAAAAAGTCAGCATCAAACAATTACTGAGAATTATGATTTAAATTAAGATAGTCATTGAGATGCAAGAATAAAATACAGACATTTTCATACAAACAAAACTGATTTTATCACTAATAGACTCTACGAAAGGAACTTCTGAAGGATGTCCTTCCGGAATAAAGAAAATGTGAAAATGATCCTGCAGAAACGTCTAATGCTCAACACAATAATATAAAGAAATAGGAAATATATAGGAAATGTAATAAAAGACTAATTGAATAAAACAACAATAATAATGGCAACATCTGTTTGGATAATAAAAGCCAGAAAGGACCGTAACCATGGACAGCAATAACAGTAAGATAGGAATGAAGGGAAAGATATAAGACATTTTTTAAATTTTGTATTATTCAGAAAGAAGGTAGAGATTGATTTCGTATAGACTTCATGAATATGAAAAATGTTTAAAGTAATTATGAGAATACAATATCTGTATAATGTTTAACATCCAAACAGTTATGTTATAGAAAATTTAAGTAATATAAAAAAGGACAAGAGAGAAGGGGGGGAAATGGGGGAAAAAAAACAGGTCTTAGAGAAGGCACAATACAAGTGGTTGAAATAGATCCAAATATCAGTAATCACAATAAATGTGAATAGAATAACACTATTTAGAGGCCAAACATTGCCTGAATGCAAAAGAAAATCGATTCGCTCATTGTTTTATAAAATTTACTTTAAATAAAACAAAAACCAAAACACAGTTCTTTTACACGTAATAAAAAATAAAAAGAAAAAATACCTGTAAAATAAAATCAAAGAAATGCTGCTCTTGATATATTAATATGAAGCTAAAATAGTTTTTTAGACGCAAAACATTGTCAGGAACCAAAAGAGTCACTACCTTAGGATAAAAGGTTCATTTTATCAGAAGTATTGTACCTTTCTCAACTTAAAAGTGGCCTTAGAAAGCAAATATTCTCCATCAAACAGAGATTTTAACTGTCTTACTAGTTGATAGATGCAGCTGACACAAACATAAAGCAACTTTTTAACAATATGACTTAGCAGCTTGATTTCTCTACCTCCAAAGTAAGAGAATGCATATTTCTCAAGCTTTCATTAATAAACAAAATGTTACATTTTAAGGCATAAAGACAGTCTCAAATATATTTTAGTAATTATTTAATATAAATTAAAATCCTCTAAGTTAGAAAAAATTTAAAAAATTAGAACAATCAGAAGAAAAATCAACCGTATACTTAAAAGTAAAATTAACAAATCACTTCAAAACAACTCACTGGCAAATAAACAAATAAATAAATAAATAATATTTTTAAAAAATATAGCATAAATTGAAAAATATAAAGACTTGATAAAGAAAACACTACAAATCAAAATGTAATACAGGCAGCCATAGAAATTAAAGAAACTTTTGTTTTCTTAAAGTTTTTTTTTTATGTTAGAAGACAACAAAAATAAATAAATAATGAGCTCAGCTTTTAATGTAAGACATTAGATAACATAGAACAGAACAATTAAAATATGAGCAGAAATTTAAAAAGGAAAACAAAAAGACAAGTTGAACAGGTATTGAGTTGTTTTCTTTAAGTCAACTAAACAAATAAAATAGACCCAAACTTCTGATCAGCATATAAAAAGACAAATTATAGATACAGCATAGGTGGAAGAGAAGTGTGTAATTATTTTTATGCCAAAACAGATGAAATGAGATATTTATAAGAAAAATAAAATTAGCAAAACTGACTCAAAAAAAATCTGAATATATCTATAACTATGTAAGAAATTAAATCAGATGATAATCCTATATTCCCCCTTATCCACCTCTGAAATAAAAAAGAAACAAAAACTTAAGAATATATGGGGTTTCAGATCCCATTCAAAGAATGAATAATTTCATCTGCATACAAGCTCTTTCACAAAATAGTACATACTGACCCATTTTATGAAGCTTATATAATCTTCATGAAAAAACAAAAAAAAATTACAAGAAAGACAAACTGAAGTTCAGTATTATGAATACAGTGCAAAAATTCTAAATACTAACCCTTTATCTGACATGTCATTTGTAAATATCTTCTCCCATTCTGTCGGGTGCCTTATCAGATAAAGGGTTAGTATCAAAATCTACAAAGAACTAATCAAACTCAACACCCAAAAAACAAATAATCCAGTGAAGAAATGGGCAAAAGACATGAAGAGACACTTCTCTAAAGAAGACATCCAGATGGCCCACCGACACATGAAAAAATGCTCAACATCACTCATCATCAGGGAAATACAAATCAAAACCACAATGAGATACCACCTTACACCTGTCAGAATGGCTGACATTAACAAAAACAGATGTTGGCGACGATGCGGATAAAGAGGATCTCTTTTGCATTGTTGGTGGGAATGCAAGCTGGTGCAGCCACTCTGGAAAACAGTATGGAGGTTCCTCAAAAACTAAAAATGGAACTACCGTATGACCCAGCAATTACACTACTAGGCATTTATCCACGGGATACAGGCGTGCTGTATGGAAGGGAAACATGCACCCCCATGTTTATAGCAGCACCATCAACTATAGCCAAAGTATGGAAAGAGCCCAAATGTCCATTGATGGATGAACGGATAAAGAAGAGGTGATATATATATATACAATGGAGTATTGCTCGACAATCAAAAAGAATGAAATCTTGCCATTTGCAACTACGTGGATGGAACTGGAGGGTATTATGCTAAGTGAAATTAGTCAGAGAAAGACAAAAGTCATATGACTTCACTCATATGAAGACTTTAAGAGACAAAACAGATGAACATAAGGGGAGGGAAACAAAAAATAAAAACACGGAGGGGGACAAAACAGAAGAGACTCTTAAATATAGAGAACAAACAGAGGGTTACTGGAGGGGTTGTGGGAGGGGGGGATGGGCTAAATGGGTAAGGGCACTAAGGAATCTACTCCTTAAATCATTGTTGCACTATATGCTAATTAATTTGGATGTATATTTAAAAAAAATAAAAATTAAATTAAAAAGAGTATAAATAAATAAGACTCTAAATATCAGCTTTCAATTCGGCCAACTACTGACCTTAGAGCTATTTAAAAAAAAAGTCGTGGGCGCCTGGGTGACTCAGTTGGTTAAGCCTCCGACTTTAGCTCAGGTCATGATCTTACAGTTGGGTGTGTTAGAGTCCCGAGTCAGCTCTGTGCTGACAGCTCATAGCCTGGAACCTGCTTCGAATACCATGTTTCCCTCTCTCTCTGCCTCTCCCTCACTCGTGCTCTGTCTCTCTCAAAAATAAATAAAGATTAAAAAAATAAAATTAGGAAAAAAATGCTAAATAAAATACTAGCAACCTGAGTCCTTTAACATATAAAAATAGAGTAGGTCATGAGCAATTTGGGTTTTTACCACTAATGCTAGGATGGCTTAATAATTAAACATTGATTAATATCATTTATCATGTCAACATATTAAAAGACAAAAACATATGACTAGCTCAATAATCATGGGAAAATAATTTTTTGAAGGGAAACACCAATTTATAATAAACATCATTATTACATTAATAACATTTCATCCATGATAAAATGTGTTGGTTGCAGACAGCATGCTCATCAAACATTTCATTTTCTCCTATATTTCCTGCATCCTTTGTAGTAAGGCAGAACCAAATGACTACGTATGCCCAGTGAATTGTGAGTGAACTATGGGCAATTTTCCATTTTTTGTTCCCTGACTTGACCATAAATGTGCCATAGTTCAAAGCAACTTAAATCCCAAAAGAGCTGTCTGGATCTGAAGTAGCATTTGTGTCAATCCAGAAACAAGTTGTTGATGTGCTAAATTCACTGACAATTTGGAATTATTTAATAGTGAATCACAGCCTACCCTATCATTAGTCATACAGACAAAAGACTTACAACCAGAATTTACAACACAATAGAAAAAAAACAAAACTATAAACTATCCAATAGAAAAAATAGGCAAAGGACATAAACAGACTTCACAAAAGGTGAAATTGAAAAAAAGAAACCTAAACACGAAATAAACATAAAAGAAAATACTCAACCTCAATATGGAATGGAAAAGTGCAAAATAACATCATAATGGTTTACAATTTCTTACCAACATATTGACAAAACTTCAAATGTGTGATAATGTTAACTTTTGGCCAAAAAGCAGAGTACCAGGAACTCATATATGGCTGGTGGGTGTGGATTGAGACAAACATTTTAGCAAACAATCTGGCAATATTTTGGAATGTTGAAAGTGCTCATAATTTCAACATATGCTCAAATGGTAGGACCCTCCATAAGCCCTTTCCTGACTCCCCAAACAGTCTGAGGCAAATCTCCTATATTTGCACTAAATTATAGAAACTTGCGTTAGAGTTATAACAGACATTAGTTACTTCAGGCTTCCCAGAATCCAAACGTACATTCTCTCTTGGGGAAATACAAGACCTCAACCAGAGGAGGCTTTGTTATCGGTAAATAATAGTCTCACTTTCTCACTAACTTATTTGAGGCTAAGGCAATTATCTTCTTATACTTGTGTCTCAACATCTAGCAGAAAACCTGCATAGTAAGTATGCAAATATGACCATTCAATTTAAAATTGTTGAGTTATTCCTGGGCACCAATTAGATTCTATGCATTGTGGTTCATAAGACATTACATGTAATATCAGCATAGAAACTTAAGAGTGAAACCATTCTAATAGTCTGTATGGTGGTTATTCCTTAGTGAGGAAGTTGTTCAAAGATAAACTCATTCAATGTGCAAGTTTTGGCCTATTTTATAGAACTTACAATTTCTTCTTAATTTATATGGTTTTTCCAAGGTACTATTTTTCTCTACTGGGAACAAATTATTTTTGAACTCCAAGAACCCGAGGTAACTGTCAGGATGTTGTATCTCAGATGCGACAAAAATTCATTTAATTTAGAAATGGAACTAGAAAAAAAATTCCACAACTTACATATGTGTGAAATGCTTTTCCATCTTACAAACATATATGGCCTTTCCCTGTCACAAGCTTCCTGTGTTCAAATGTCCATGAAACATCTGATAACTTTCTGAATTGTAAATCACAGCGATCTTGCAGAGCCAGGGAAAATTTGCTTGATTTTCTTTTATTTTTTGCATTGTGCAGAGTAGTCCATGGCATATTCAGGGAGATCAATAGAGTTTCAGCTTTGCTTTATACAGCTGGGCAGGTACAGTGGTGACTGAAAGTTCATCTGGGATTTTAATTGAATGTGCTTCTAGAGATGCACCAAAACGGATCAAAATGACTTGCTTTTAATTTCCTTTGGGGGCAACTTGCTGGCATGGGCAATGCCAAATTACCATCTTGCCTCTTTCTCTTCTTTTTGAGTTTGTCCCTTTGAGCAATGCTGTTATAGCTGCTGGTTATGCAATTAGGCATCTCTGTCTGCCTCCCCCTTCAATCTTTTTCTCCTTATTAAGCTAGTAGGAAAATGTTAAGCCCCTAGGCATTTGCATCTATTAATAGGAAGAGAAGATTAACTGTCACTGTTGCATAGATTCATGATTAGTAGACTGCTAGCAGAGTTCTCTTTTATTTCCTCCTTTTTAGCAACAAGAAAGCCATAGGCATCATTGCAACATCATAAAGTGGCTCTGCTGTAGGACCTCTAATCTGGGCCTGATGGAAGATTATTGGCGCTCCATCTTGAATTGCCCATCCACAGGATTAAGACAAAGGAAATTATTAGACTTAGTCCAACATTCTCATTTCATAGAGAAAGTGACAGAGGTCATATGACCTGTCAGAGGGTAGGCAGGTAGGTAATTCATAACAAAGCGAAACAAATCGAGTATCTAGGCCCCTTGTTATTTTAAGTTATTATACTGAACTTGTTATATTGCTTATTATTTCAGTACCAGGATTTAACATTTTCCATAAGTCAAATACTTAGAAAATTATTTTCTGGGATAATGGAAAAATTTATGAGGAGAATTTCCTGGACAGAATTACTGGAAATGAGCTAACTGTAAAGTCTGATACGAGGAATTCCAAAAGATGTTTTACTTAATTCAAAAAAGCTATTTTCTGAATCATCTGACAATTCTCAATTCACATAATTCATCTGGGTCTTAAAAAGGACAATTTTAAGCCATAATTATGTAAGTTAAAAACTAGCAAGCACAGAGAGGTAGTATGTCACATAATGAAGTGATTTTCCAAGGGTGATGCCTGAGCCAATCATCTGGGAACTTGTTAGAAATCGTCAACCTGAAAATAAAGAGCCAAAATGAGAGGCAAAGAAGAGTTTATTTAGGATTAAAGAATTGTAACTTGGGGAGCAAATATCTAGGTAGAAACTCAAAGAGTCTCCCACATGTGAGATGAAAGCAAAGAGGATTTTTGTTTTGTTTTTTTCTTTTTCAAATTTTTAAAAAATTAATTAATTAATTTCAATATTTATTTATTTTTGAGAGAGAGAGAGCAAGCAGGGGAGGGGCAAGGGTGGGGTGTGGTCGAGGATCTGAAACAGGCTCTGTGCTGACAGCAGATAGTCTGATGTGGGGCTCAAACTCATGAACCATGAGATCATGACCTGAGTTGAAGTCAGACACTTAACTGACTGAGCCACCCAGGCTCTCCTCTTTTTCAAATTTTTATTTAAATTCTAGTTAGTTAACATATACTGTCATATTGGTTTTAGAAGTAGAATTTACTACTTCATCACTTACATACGAAACCCAGTGCTTATTATAACAAGTGCCCTCCTTAATGCCCATCACCCATTTAGCCCATCTCCACCCACCTTCTTCCATCAACCCTCAGTTCTCTACCATTAACAGTCTCTTATGGGTTGTTTGCCTCCCTCTCTTTTCCCCTTCCCCTTATTCATCTGTTTTGCCTCTTAAATTCCACATATGAGTGAAATCATATGGTATTCATTTTTCTGTGAATGACTTACTTCACTTACCACAATACACTCTAGTTCCATCCATATCATTGCAAATGGCAAGAATCCATTCTTTTTGATGACTGAGTAATATTTCATTGGATGTATATAACACTATTTAATCCATTCATCAGCCAATGGATATGTGGGATCTTTCCATAATTTAGCTATTGTCGGTAATGTTGGTATAAACACCGGGGTGCATATATCCCTTCATATCTGTATTTTTGTATCCTTTCGAAAAATACCTAGTAGTGCAATTGCTGGGTGGTAGGGTAGTTCTATTTTTAACTTTTTGAGGAACTTCCATAGTGTTTTGCAGATTGGCTGCATCAATTTGCATTACACCAACCGTGTAAGAGGGCTCCCCTTTCTCCACATCTTTGCCAACATCTGTTGTTTCCCGAGTTGTTAATTTTAGCCATTCTGAGAGGGATGTTGTGGTATATCATCATAGTTTTGATTTGTATTTCCCTGATGATTAGTGATGTTGAGCATCTTTTCATGTGTCTGTTGGCCATCTGGATGTCTTCTTTGGAAAAATGTCAGCTTATGTCCTCTGCCCATTTCTTAACAGGGTTATTTGTTTTTGAGCTGTTGAGTTTAAAAAGTGTTTTTTTTTCTTTTTTTTAATTAATTTTTTAAAAAATATTTATTTATTTTGATAGAGACAGAGTGTGAGCGGTGGAGGGACAGAGAGAGAGGGAGACACAGAATCTAAAGCAGACTCCAGGCTCTTAGCTGCCAGCAGAGAACCTGATGCCGAGCTCAAACTCATGAATTGCCAGATCATAACCTGAGCCAAAGTCAGATGCTTAACTGACTGAGCCACCCAGGCACCCCAAGTTGAAGAAGTTCTTTATAGATTTTGGATTCTAACCCTTTATCAGGTATGTCATTTGCAAATATCTTCTCCCAATCCATAGGCTGCCTTTTAGTTTTGTTGATTGTTTCCTTTGCTGTGCAGAAGATTTTTTATCTTGACGAACTCCCAATTGTTCATTTTGGCTTTTATTTCCCTTTTTTCTGGTGAGTGTCTAGGAAGAAGTTGGTACGGCCAAGGTCAAAGAGGTTGCTGCCTGTGTTCTCCTCTAGGATTTTGATGGTTTCCTGTCTTACATTAAGGTCTTTCATCCATTTTGAATGCATTTTTGTGTATGGTATAAAAAGTGTTCCAGTTTCATTCTTCCGCATGTTTCTGTCCAGTTTTCCCAACACCATTTGTTGAAGAGACTGTCTGTTTTCCATTGGATATTCTCTTCTGCTTTGTCAAAGATGAGTTCACCATATAGCTGTGGGTCCATTCCTGGGTTTTCTATCCTGTTACATTGATCTATGTGTCTGTATTTTGTGCCAGTACCATACTGTCTCGATCAATACAGCTTTGTAATATAACTTGAAGTCTGGAAATGTAATGCCCCTAGCTTTGCTTTACTTTTACAAGATTGCTTTGGCTATTTGAGGTCTTTTGTGGTTCCATACAAATTTTAGCTCTGTGAAGAATGCTGGTGGTATTTTAATAGGGATTGCATTAAATGTGTGGATTGCTTTGGGTTATATAGACATTTTAACAATGTTTGTTCTTCCAATCCTTGAGCATGATATGTTTTTCCATTTCTTTGTGTCCTCTTCAATTTCTTTCATAAGTATTCTCTAGTTTTTAGAGTACAGATCTTTTACGTCTTTGGTTAGGTTTATTCCTAGGTATCTTATGATTTTTCATGCAATTGTAAATGGAATTGATTATCTGATTTCTCTTTCTGCTGCTTCATTACTGGTGTATAGAATTGCAACAGATTTCTGTATGTTGATTTTATATTCTTCAGCTTTGCTGAGTTCGTATATTAGTTCTAGCAATTTTTTGGTGGATTCTTTTAAGTTTTCTGCATAGAGTATTTCATCTGCAAATAGTGAAAGTTTTACTTCTTCCTTGCCTATTTGGATGACTTTTATTTCTTTTTGTTGTCTGATTGCTGAGGCTAAGACTTCCAGTACTATGTTAAATAGCAATGGTAAGAGTGGGGATCTCTATCTTGTTCCTGACTGTAGAGGAAGAGCTCTCAGTTTTACCCCATCGAGGATGATATTAGCTGTGTATCTTTCTTATTTGGCTCTTATGATATTGAGGTATGTTCCATCTATATGTACTTTTTTGAGAGTTTGTAACGATATTAGATGTTGTATTTTGTCAAATGCTTTTTCTGCATCTATTGAGAATCATATGGTTCTTATCCTTTCTTTTATTAACGTGGCATACCATGCTGATAGATTTGTGAATATTCAACCAGGCCTGCAGCCCAGGAATAAATCACATTTGATTGTGAATGATTCATTTAATGTGTTGTTCGATTTGATTTGCTAATATCTAGTTGAGAATTTTTTGCATCCATGTTCATTAGGGTCATTGGCCTGTAATTCTCCTTTTTAGTGGGGGTCTTTGTCTAATTTTGGAATCAATGTAATGCTGTCCTCCTTGAAGGAGTTTGGAAGTTTTCCTTCCATTTCTATTTTTTGGAACAATTTGAGAATAGGTACTAACTCTTCTTTAAATGCCTGGTAGAATTCCCCTGGGAAGACATCTGGCCTTAGACTGTTGTTTGTTGGGAGATTTTTGATTACTGATCCAATTTCTTTGCTGGTTTTGAATTTTCTCAAGTTTTCTATGTCTTCCTGTTTCAGTTTTGGTAGTTTGTATGTTTCTAGGAATTTGTCCATTTCTTTCAGATTGCCCACTTTGTGGGCATATAGTTTTTCATAATATTCTCATAATTATTGGTGTTGGTGGTGATCTCTCCTCTTTCATTCATGATTTTATTTATTTGGGTCCTTTCTCTTTTCTTTTTGATAAGTCTGGCTAGGGGGTGGTCAATTTTATTCTTTCAAAGAAACAACTCTCAGTTTCATTGATCAGCTCTATTTGTTTTTCATTTGTTTGTTTCTATATCATTTATTTCTCCTCTAATTTTTTATTATTTCCCTTCTGCTAGTTTTATGCTTTATTTGCTGCTACTTTTCTAGCCCCTTTCAGTGTAAGGTCAGATTGTATATTTGAGACTTTTCTTGCTTCTTGAGAGAGCCTATATTGCAATATACTTTCCTCTTGGGACTACCTTTGCTGCATCCCAAAGGCTTTGGACTGTCATGTTTTCATTTTCATTTGCTCCCACGTGTGTTTTTTTTTTTTTTTTAATTTCTTCTTTAATTTCCTGGTTAACCCATTCATTCTTGGTTAGGATGTTCTTTAAGCTCCATGTATTTGGGGGCTTTTCAATTTTTTTTCTTGTGGTTAACTTCAAGTTTCATAGCGTTATGGTCTGAAAATAGACATGTTATAATCTCGATCTTTTTGTACCTGATGAAAGCTGATTTATGACTCAGTATGTGATCTATTCTGGAGAATGTTCCATGTACACACAGAAAGAATGTGTATTCTTCAGCTTTAGGATGGAAAGTTCTGAATATATCTGTTAAGTCCATCTGTCCAATGTGTCATTCAAAGCCATTGCTTCCATTGATTTTCTGCTCAATCTGTCCATAGCTATAGGTGGGGTGTTAAAGTCCCATACAATTATTGTGTTATTTTCAATGAGTTTCTTTATGTTTGTTATTAATTGAATTATATATTTGGGTGCTTCAAAGTTGGGACATAAATATTTATAATTGTTAGACCTTCTTGATAAATAGGCCCTTTAATTATGATATAATGCCCTTCGTCATCTCTTGTTACAGTCTTTGTTTTAAAATCTAATTAGTCTGATATAAGTATGGCTACCCAGCTTTCTTTTGATGTCCATTATCATGACAGATTGTTCTCCATCCCCTCACTTTCCATCTGCAGATGTCTTTAGGTCTAAAATGAATCTCTTATAGGCAGTATATAGATGGGTCTTTTTTTTTTTTCTTTAATCCATTCTGATACCATATGTCTTTTGATTAGAGCATTTAGTCTATTTACATTCAGAGTAATTACTGAAAGATATGAATTTAGTGCCATTGTATTACCTTTAAAGTTAATGTTTCTGGTGATGTTCTCTTTTCCTCTCTAGTCTTTGTTGATTTTGGTCTTTTGTTCCCCACTCAAAAAGCTCCTTTTAATATTTCTTGCAGAGATGGTTTAGTAGTAATGAAACTCCTTTAGTTTTTGTCTGGGAAATTCTTTATCTCTCCTTCTATACTGAATGACAGTCTTTGTGAATAAACTATTCTTGGCTGCATATATTTCTCATTCAGCATGTTGAATATATCATGCCACTCCCTTCTGGCCTGCCAAGTTTCTGTGGACAGATATGCTGTGAACCTGATCTGTCTTCCCTCATAGGTTAAGGACTTTTTTTTCCCTTGCTGCTTTCGGGATTCTTTCTTTGTGTATTTTGTGAATTTGACTATGATATGTCTTAGGGATGGCCAGCTTTTGTTAAATTTAGTGGGAGCTCCCTGTGCTTCTTGGATTTTGATGTCTGTTTCCTTTCCCAGATTAGGGAAGTTTTCAGTTACAATTTGCTCAAATAAACCTTCCGCCCCCTTTTCTCTCTTCTTCTGGGACTCCCATGGTATAAATGTTATGATACTTTAAGGAGTTGCTGAGTTCCCTATGTCTATATTTGTGATCCAATACCTCTCTTTCCCTCTTCTTTTCAGCGTCATTATTTTCCATATTTTTTTTCTTCTATATCACGGATTCATTCCTCTGATTCGTCTTTCCTCATTGTCATGGCAACAGTTGGACTTGCAACTTGGTTACAGCATTTTTTTTATTTTGGCCTGACTAGTTTTTAGTTCTTTTATCTCTGCAGTAAGGGATTCTCTAGTGTCTTCCATGCTTTTTTTTCAAGCCCAGCTAGTATTCTTATAATTGTTGTTTTAAATTCTTCTTCAGACATCTTACTTATATCTGTATTGATTAAATTTCTGGCCATTACTTCTTTCTGTTCTTTCTTTTGGGGTGAATTCCTCTGTCTTGTCATCTTATCAGGTCACTGTTTTCTTGTGTAATTGTTAGAAAAGCCTATTATATTCCTGCTCCTGAGAGTAATGGCTATGTTAAGAAGAGGTCCCAAAAAAGGGGGCAGAGGATCCAATATGCACTGTGCTATTGTGTTTTGGCTGCTCCCACTCTTAGATCAGTTTTGTGCAGAGTTTCTCCTTGCCTAGTGTGAGAGGTGTTTAGAATTTGTTCACTGTGTGGCAAGTTTTAAGTAGGTATTTTTTGGTCTGCTAATAAGAAGCTAGATGGGAAGAAAGAAGGAAATGAAGGAAGGAAGGAAGGAAGGAAGGGAAAGAAGAAAGAAAGAAAGAAAGAAAGAAAGAAAGAAAGAAAGAAAGAAAGAGAAAAGAAAGAAAAAAAGAAAGATCCTATTTCCCTGAGAGCTCAAGATTTGTAGCACGCTATGATAAGTAGACTTGGTGCATGCAAGGGGTTTGGGCTGCTGTTGTGGGAGTGTGGTCTGCTGCACTGATTCTCAGGTAGACTTGTCCTTGTGGAGATGCACCTACAGGGCACAGGTAGGTGGGGCTTGCTGTAAGTGGCTCTGGTCTCCACTGGGGGGCCATTATGTTGCTTACTGAAGTTGGTCATTGCTGATGGGCTTAGAGAAAACAGGGTCATCTCACGCTCTCATCCCTGGATTGGGGAGTTCACACCCACTAATCTTTAAGGAGCCCTCAATAGAAGAGCAAACAAACATCCCTCTTGTGTCCCTGGCTTCTGTCAGATCTGCCTTTACTCCATCTGTTTCCAAGCTGTCTGCCTGCCAGGCTGCACAGTACTCCTGTGTTTTCTCTCAGACGCATGGCTGGGTTTCAAAAAACCAAATTTTATGGACACACACGGTGCAGACCTGTGCTGATCTTCCAGGGGAGGGCCTCGCCATGCTTCTGCCATTTGCCAGATTATCCCAGAAAATCAGTCACATGACCACGGAGTGGTTCAGAGTTTATGATGAAATGCAGCAAAAAGCCACCACCAAGGTTCGCTGCCCTCAGCCGGTGTCTTTGTTCCTTTGCTAGGGAATGGGGCAGTACATTGGCATCACCAGTTCTTTTGTACCCAGAAAGGCCATGCCACCACTCCTAAATGCACTCCAAGCCGGGGAACTATTTCTCCCCATGCAACCTAGGGGATCCTCAGACCACATTGCCCCCTTTGGGTGTTTGCCCTCCTTCCCCACAGGAGCACCACTAAGCCTGCCAGGATGACCCTGGTGATGGCATGGACTTCTAAAACTTTAGACTTTGCACTCCACTGCTTATAATAACTGAAAGCAAAGAGGTTTTATGAAGAAAAAGGAAGAGAGACAATTACAGGTGTTGAGGAAAAGGAAAAGCTTTCTAAGAGTGTCAACAAATTAAATTAATCTGGGTTATACATTGATTGACTACTGATTTTATCTTCAGAAAGTCCACAACTATCAGTCTTGTGTTTAGGATGTCTGTTCTTCTGATGACGTCTTAAAACATTGCTTAAAAACATTCTTATTTTGTCTAGTCCAAAGCTTTGGGCCCAGTTTAAATGGAAACAAATAAGGCAGGTTCTCTGCTGTGGCTGCTCCATTTAAAATTGGCTCAATCCATGTCAATTCTTCACAAAACGCAAATTCTCAGGACATGCTGCAGACCAACTGCATCGGAAATTTTTAGAAAGGCATTTTAACAAGCACTCCAGGTGATTTTGATACATGCTGAAATTGGAAGAATATAGGCAGAATCGTTCAGAGCACTGTCTCTGAGGTCAGTCACTTGGCTTGAATCCCTGCCTGCCACTTAAGTATATGACCTTAGGCAAATCACTTTATCTCTGTTCTTCAGTTTCTTTTGTAAAATGATGAAGGCAACATTAATACTACTTATTTCACAGTGTTGTTATGAACATATATGTAGAGTATGTGCCTGGCACATTATAAGCATTATGTATATTATGTATCCTTATTATTAACATTATTATCACACTACAACTAATCTACTGAATTAAGTGATCAGAATTTATCATTAAGAATGGACTTGGAGAACAAGACTATTAAAAATAATGAACAAAATGATTTTAAAAAGTTCTACTGGGAAGACAAGCCTGAGTTGAAGGACTCACTAGGCTGAGAATGAAGACTGCTTATGGACCTAGAAATTTCTACATATAATTAAGAGGCATTTGTCATAAAAATGCAATAGAAAACAAGTTCATTGCTTCATGTTTCATCATGAGCTTTCTAAAGAAATGCCTAACTTCTATGAATAACAGGGCTTTATTTTCCACACAAAAATTCTCAATTGGTTCCACAGTTCTTAGAGAAAACTAAGATGTTTTACCTGTTCCTGTCCTATGATCACTTTATAGGAATTTGTAAAGAAAATATTGAGACATTCTTTGACTACAAAACAAAGGAATGAGGCCTGTCATTTTTTTACTCTTTTGTCTTCCTTGTCCAGTGCTTCTCAAACATGGATGTGCATACAGATCACCTGGGAATCTTGTTTATATGCAGATTTTGATTCACTGGGTCTCCAGTGGGGCCTGAGACCCCACTTTTCTGTCTAGCTTCCAAGACATGCCAATACTTCCGGCCCAATCTTCACACTTTATGTAGCAAGGATTTCTATCACATATGATTATTAATAAATCCTGTTTATGCTTTCTCTACAGACTTTGAATACCATTTCTTTTGTAGCCTACCTGGTAGGGACGGTTAACCTCCCAACCTTGTTTCTGATTTTTAGTCTTCCTCACTACGATTCACACATCTTAACCACTGCCAAAGTCATCACTTCGAAACAGCTTTTAGATCACATTCCCCCTGGGCTCAGAAACTTTCAGTAGATCCCCTGCCTAAGATTCATTTACTGGCCATCAACTATATGATGGGATGATCTCTGTTAAATCCTAAGAATACAAAGATTAAAAAACACAGTTTCTGTCTCTGATAAGCTCAGACATAACAAAACAATTTTAAAACAATAAGAAAATGACAATGGTATAAATATATCTATGAGATGTTATAAAAGCATCAGAAAAATGTTTAAGAAGAATTTCTGAATTTTAGTGGATGGATGAGTAGCTTTGAAAATAAAGCCAGGTGAAAATAGGGAAGTTCATGGAAGAAAAGTAGTCAGCAGAACAAGAGCAAAAAGGTAGTGGCAGGATGCTAAATGTTTCAACAAGAGACTCTGGGAAATAAGTGTACATAGTTGGCTCTTTCGAGCAGCTGGGAGCAGACCTCAGCACATCACTTAATAGATGTATGCAGCAGTGTGGAAAGGGGAGCAGGGAACTATAAGTAGTTTGGTGTTACCAGAACATAAAGTATGTCTTTGGCTGCTATTATTCAGGATTTTCCATAATTTAACCAGACTTGTAGATTAACACTTTATGGAGACTTGGGTTAGTCACAAAACCCACTTCCTTAGATTTCAATTTACTCTTAGAGAAATCAAGGGGTAGAATCAGGCAAAGTCTAAAGGACACTACATCTCAACTCGTACTGGTATCATTGAATTTTAGTCATTAATTACCATCATTCACCTTCATATGCTCCATATATGAGTGGTTAGATTTTCTAGACCACCCCCAAAAGGCCTTGTGTTGTTCCTTTCCCAAAATTATGTTGTAGTAGTAGGGATGCCAGATCTTCAGCCAAGCTTACTGTGTCCGATATATAGGAAAAATTACAATTTAAGTCCATTTTCACTATAGCAACCATTGCTACCAAGGCTGGAAATGTAGTCCTTTGGCTGGCTCAGTTAGACTTGAGATACAGAGACAGTAGGGTCAGTTAGTATAACATGGTAGTTTAGCCAGCTCTGGGGCCAGATCAATATTGTTCTACCACTTACAGGTAGGCTATTTGGAATACTTAACAGCTTTGTACCTTTGATTCCTCATTTGGAAAAGTAGAGATAATAATTAGACTTGACCTCTGTGAATTTCTGAGAAGATTAGGTTGAATGTGATAAAAGTCCAGTTTAAGTGGCAGAAATATATTGAGTTCTCAGTAAATATTAATGAAATTGTTCATTTTATGTATTAATTTGTCTGGGCCATTGGGAACCCAGATATTTGATTAAACATTATTGCAAGTATATCAATGAGTGTGTTTCTGAATGAGATTAACACTTGAGTCAGTAGACTGAGTAAAGCAGATTGCTCTCCCCAGTATGTGTAGGTCTTGGAGGTCTGAATAAACCAAAAGATTAAGTAAGGGAGAATTTGCTCTCCACCTGACTGTCTTCAAGCTGAGACATTGGTTTTCTTCTGCTCTCAGACTCAGACTCGAATTAGGACTTACATCATTGATTCTGCTGGTTCGCAGGCCTTTGGACTCCAATTAGAAATATACCATCTGCTCTCCTGGGTCGAATTGGCAACTGCAGATCTTGGCACTCCTCAGCCTCCATAATCACGTGAGCCAATTCCTTGTAAAAATACACACATACACACACGTCCTATTGGTTCTGTTTCTCTGGAGAACCTTGATTAGTACAATTAGTTATTCTTGTTATCAGAAAGACTGCCCAGAGGGACAAAGATTCAAAGTAATCTAATCACAAAGTTAGTGGTCAGGGTAAAGGTTGTAGAAGGTCAGATCAGAATCCTAGAAGACTTTTGTTGCTGTGATTAAGGCTTCTCATTTTCCACAGCCTTCTATGCTACATTAGCCCCACATTTGGGATGGATGATTCTACAGTTTCAAGAATTCAAGATTTATTATTTTAGACCATAAATGATATTTAGGACTCTTTGGAGTCTGTGCTAGTTATGCAATCCATGTCTCTGCTGTACTAAGAGTGAGGCCTTTGAGGGCTAAGGGGTGGAAAAAATAATTTTCCCTGAAACTCCTGAAGATCCTGTGAAGTCTGGTATATTGGGTACTGGACTGGTGGAGAATTTCTGTGTACAGAATCATCCCCCCTTTTCTCTAAGCTTCTCATATTTGAAGCTACTTGTGTCATTTTACGTACTGAAGTCTAAACAGAAGATGAGCCCCTCGTAATGATTTGAGCATTCCTGCTCCCCTACTGAAAATAGCTTTCTTTCTCTGAGAATATATCTCTCATGTCCTTTAAGGTCCAGATTCTCCAAAAAGGCTTCTCAATTTATATCAAGTTTTTAAGTAACCTCTGATTCTTCTTAATTCTCAGAGAGTTTCATGGCTAGACACTCAATGGAGGTTTATCATATGCTTCATTATTTTCTAAATGTTCTGCAAAGTTCTTAGAACTTAAAAGACAGAGACACTCTCTGGCATTTGCATGTAATCTGAAAACTATTCCATATGCTAGTTATGTTGGTATTTTCATAAACACTTCATGGTGAAGATGTGATTAGTGGGTTCAGCACTGGGATGAAGTACTATTTTTGGGACAATATCCAAATGGAAGATCCCTTTCTCAAAAGACAATGAACATATTGGAGCCAGATATATGTATACTTCATCTGGAGAAAATAATTTGTGGGTGACCTGATAACTGTTCTTAAATATTGAATGGACTTCCTAGGAAGCTGGGATTGGACTATTTGTGACAGAATATTATATACTGTATTAGTATTATTATTTCCACTTCAAGCTAAGCCAGAAAGCATGATGGCACTTTGGTTACATGGACAAGTTCAGAAAAAGGAAGAAGCCAGTGCATGTGGGAATCAAGTCTACAAGACCTGACTTGCGGTGTAGCCATGCACAAGGGTAGAAAACCCACACTCCACCTAGTCAATATCAAAACACTAATTAATAAGAGTTTGCTCAGAAAGAAGGCAGGACTGAGTCTGGCACTTAACAGCCTCAGTGCCAGTAGCTGTAAAGAGCCAAGGAAGACAAGGCATCATCTGGAAGAAAGTGACAGAAATAAATATTTTATTTCAACCATTTTTGAAGATGTGCTTTCTCATTGTTAAAAATAGCTCTTTGCTTATAACAAAGATATAAGAAATTTTATACTTCAAATATTTTCTTATAAAACAAGGCATGCTTTCAAAAGGAAACAAGTACAGGGTTTTCCAATTTGTTCTGTCCATTCTACCCAAGTGACAAACAAGCAAACAGCATAAAGAAGGTAGACAGAACCTCTGAGCATGGAGAAAAGTTTACATACAATTTAAGATGAAGCTAAGGCAGAGTCTACAGCAAAGACTTGTACACACAAAGCTGTTGGGAAAATGTTGATACTGATATCACATACTTTGGATATCTTTTAAAAAGTAAACTTCATTTTTGGAACAGTTTTTGATTTAAAGAAAAATTGCAAGAATAATGCAGAGAGTTCATATATACCTATGTGAGTCATTATTAACATCTGAGTATATATTTGTTATAATTAAAGACTCAATATTGGTATATATTATTAACTAATATCCATACTTTATTCACAGTTCCTTAGTTTTTACCTAATATCCTTTTTTGGCTAAGGTCCTTCCAGGATATTACCTGAGATTTAGTCATCATGGTTCCCTAGACTCCTTTAGGTTATGAGAGTTTCTCAGATTTTCTGTTTTTGAGGGCCTTCACAGTTTTAAGGAATATTAACCACATATTTTGTGAAATATTCTTCAGCTAGTATTTGCCTGGTGTTTTACTCATGATTAGTCTGAAGTTATATGTTTTGGGAGGAAAAACACAGAAGCAAGGTGCCATTTACATCACATCACATCAAGGGTACATACTATCAACATGACTATAGGAATTTTTCTAGATGTTCTTTATCAAGTTGAGCAAATTCCCCTCTATTCCTGGTTTGTTGAGAATGTTTATTATTGATGACTTCTGGGTTTTATGAAATTTTTTCCTGCCTCAATTGATATAATCATATGATTTTCCTCTTAACCTTGTTTATGTGATAGATTACATTGGTTGATTGATTTTCAAATATTTATCCAGCCTCGCATACCTGAGAAAAATCCCACTTGGTTGTGGCATATAATTTATACACTGTATACATTATTGAATTTGATTTGCTAATATTTTGAGGTTTTCTTTAAAAAATCTGTGTTCATGAGAGATATCGGTCTATAGTTTTCTAGTAATATCTTTACTGGTTTTGGTATTAAGATACTGCTGGTCTTACAAAATGAGTTAGCACATGTTCCCTCTGCTTCTTTTTGATGGGAGAGATTGTAGAGAATTGATATCATTTGCTCCTTAAATGTATGGTAGAATTCACCAGTGAAACAATCTGGGCCTGTCACTTTCTTTTTTGGAGAATTATCAATTTTTGACTCAATTTCTTTAAGAGATGTAGCCTAATAAAGGAGGTGACTGGGGTGTGAGCTCTGGATTGGTTTGTTTGTACTTGAAAAGCACAATTGCTGACAAGTTGTTTACTATCTCTAGACGTTGGCTAACCTTGGAAAAGGCAGTTCCTCCAGGGTCAGCAAAGGTCCCAGATGTTAAAACATCAGGATACAGGTAATAAAAGACCTGGTTAATACATGGCTCCAGAGACTTCTACTCCAGGTAAACAAAATTTACTTGTAACTCTGAATTCTCCTGTCTCTCCAGATTTCAGGGTGACACTTTCCCTGCAACTACAGTTCTCTGATGGATCAAAGACAAGTTATTGATTTTCTTTGCTGTGTTCAGCTTTTTCTTGTTGTAAAGAAACAATTGAGGACTTTGAACCTCATTACATGCCAGAACTGAAACCAGAAGTCTTTAACTTATTTTTAATTGTTCTGCTGACTTTAGTTTTATGCCAAACTGAAAATATTGGTAGTAGTTTCCAGATCCAATACAATCACCCTAAGAAGTTTCTTTTTATGGAATTTTTTGCTCAGCCTAGGAGTGAGATGGGAGGCAATTCATTCATACAGCATTAGTATGTGCTTTTATTTTGCTTTAAATGTAAGATTAAAACATACAAAATATTATCTCATGGTTATCTTTTTAGGAAACTATCAGTAAATTATTTTCCTTAACATGTTAGTTATTCAAACATTCCTTAAATCAGCTAAGAAATAAATTACACAAAATTACAATAATCTCCATAAAGACTGAGATTAAAAATAAAATAAGTGAAGCATAAACAAATGAAGGATAACAAACCAGACTTGTCAAAATAAACAATCAAGTTCATGGTTTCTCAGAATAGTTAGCTAGGGAGTTTAAATTGCCTCTGTGACAGAGGACACTCCTGTTAGTGGCTGGTGTAGTCAAGTGGGGATTCCAGTACCTATTACCATGACTGTTGACAAAACCAATAGAGTTCCTGGCTTGACAATATATCTTTTTCTTTAGCAGCAAATTCTACTCAAATGACAAACTACAGACAGAATATGACCATAGACTATGTTTTGGGTAATACCACTGGGCAGAGAAATTCATTGCCCCATAAAGCATAGAGGTGAGGGTAAAAATCTCCCTAAATTGTCTGTTTACCACAATTGTGTTTCTATATTTTTAACATTGAGCATGGTGAAGTCTTATTACCCACTGTTTGTTTATACCTTGGTTTCATAGCAAATAGCATCATGTCTTGCTAAAGTCCAAATGAATTCACCTGGCTATTTAATGTTAGGAAAGGGTGAGAAAGAATTAATATTATTAAACTGTTCACATTACCCAAAAATAAACCTATAGATTCAATACAATCCCTACCAAAATTGCAATAAGATTTTTCACAGAACTAGAACAAACAATTCTGAAATATGTATGGAACCACAAAAGACCCCAAACAGGCAAAGCAATATTGAGAAAGAACAAACCTAGAGGCATCACATTGTCTGATTTCAAACTACATTACAAAGCTAAAGCAATCAAAGCAGTATGGTAATGACATAAAAACAAATACATAGATCAATGGAACAAAATACAGCTCCCAGAAATGAACCCATGCTTATATGGCCAATTAATTTACAATAAAGGAGGCAAGAATATACAATGGGAAAAGGAAAGTCTCTTCAACAAATAATGTTGGGAAAACTGGACAGCCACATGTAAAAGAATGAAACTAGACCAGTGTCTTACACTATACATGAACATTAACCCAAAGTGGGTTAAAGACTTGAATATAAAACTGGAAATCATAAAACTCCTAGAAGAAAGAAAAGGCAGTAAGATCTTTGACATCACTCTTGGAAATAGTTTTTTGAATCTGAGTCTAAAGGCAATGACAACAAAAACAAAAATAAACAAATGGGACTACATCAAACTAAAAAGCTTCTATGCAGTAAAGGAAATCACCACTAAAATAAAAAGGAAGACTTCTGAATGAGAGAGGATTTTCAAATTATATATCCAATAAATTATTATTAGCCAAAATATAAAAAGAACTCATATATCCTCAAACAAAACAAAACAGAAAAACAATTTGATTAAGAATGGACAGAGGGCCTGAGTAGACATTCTTCCAAAGGAAACATACAGAGAGTCAATGGGCACATGAAAAGATGTTCAACATCACTAATCATCAGGGAAATATAAATTGAAACCAAAATGAGTTATCATCTCACACCCGTCAGAATGGCTAGTATCAAAAGGATAAGAAAGAAAAAGTGTTGGCAAAGTTATAGAGTAAAGGGAACACTCCTACATTACTGTTGGGAATGTAAATTGGTGCAGTCACTATAATTACCATATGATCTAGCAATTCCATTTCTGGGTATTTATGTGAAGAAAACAAAAACACTAATTTGGAAAGATATATGCACCCTTGTGTTCTCTGCAGTATTATTCACAATAGCCAAGATATGAAAACAACCAAAGTGTCCATTGATGGATGAATGGATAAAGATGTGGTGTATCTCTCTGTTACTCTTTGTCTCTCTCTTGATACTACTCAGCCATTAAAAAGAATGAAACCTTGCCATTTGTGACAGCATGGATAAAAGTTGAGGGTATTATGCTAAGTGAAATAAATCAGACACAGCTAGACAAATACCGTGTGGTTTCACTTATATGTGGAATCTAAGATACAAAACTCATACATGCAGAGAGCAGATTGATGGCTGCCACATGGAACAAGTGAATGGGAGTGAGCGAAACGGGAGAAAGAAGTCAAGAGGCACACACTTCCAGTCATAAAATAAATAACTCACGGGAATATAATGTACAACGTGGTGACTATACTCAACAATATCGTATCCCATATTATGTAAATTTATGTAGTGATAGATGTAACTAGACTTATGGTGGTGATCATTTCCCAGTGTATTCAAATACCAAATCATTATGTTGTGCACCTGAAACTAATATAATATGTCAATGATACCTCAACAAAAAAAGTAGAGTATAATCATACCAATTTTATTTAATTACCATAATGTTCTTGAGAGATAAAAATGTAAATGAATGGTGCATAGAATACTGCCATGTTTTGATTATGTAAGTTGAAATTTTGATGTAGAGTTATTAAACAATTTTGTCAGACGCTAACACTTTACAGAGTACAGCTAATTTTCTTTTTTCTTGTTTTGACTAATCAATGTTACTTTCATAGAATTTTTTAAAGACCCTTGCTGAAATTTTAATGAAGACAGTCCCTAGAAGAGATTAATAAGTCATCAATTGTCTAAAGGTCATTTAAAACAGGCCATTTCTCATAAATATTCACTAAATAATGGAAAATCACCTTTTGAGGGTGAATAGGAAGACAGGTTAAAGTGTAAAAATCATTCTGAGCGTGGCAACTGAGATAGAAAGTCAGATCATAAATGCTGTAAATTTACCTACTGTATGTTAACATAACAAAAGTAACACCAACAATAAATGAGTTCATTTATCTGTTGTTTTCTAGGAAACAACTTCTAGTAAATTTCAAGGTTTCAGAATAACAAACTCAAACTATAATGTGTCTTTAAAAAGGCAGTAAAGGGGAAACTTCTAGAGTGTAACCTTCTCCTGGAATTGCTTATTAAAAGAAGATCCTGAAATAAGCAACATTTCTAGACATATTTTAATGGACTTTCTGGTTATACTCTATTTTATTTGACCAATGTATGTAGGAAAAAAAAAACTATGAAATTTATTTTTAGAGGCATAGTTTTAATGCATTACAATCTAACATAGCTAATTGATTAGCAAAATACTTTTGGTATGTAAGACATAAGGTTTTTCACTGTGTAAGTTAAACACTTGGTACATTTAGTGCATATTCATAGAATATAAAAGTACTCTTTTAAAAGTTATATTTATATTTTTAAAATAATTATATCCTTCTGTCACCTTACTTTTCTATAAACCATGAAGCTTCTCAAAAGAGTAGTCTTCACACACTGTTTCTATTCATTAAACTCTAATTTGAATTTATTTATAAATTATAGTATTTAATATTATGTAAATATATAAATTATTTTAAAATTAATATTTAAAACACACATATATCCTGAGACTAACAAAATTATAGATGAATTTGCCCTTTTATTTCTGTACAAGTATAAAACGATGGATGCAGAGATGGGCTAAATGGGTAAAGGGCATTAAGGAATCTACTCCTGAGATCATTGCTGCACTATAAGCTAACTAACCTGGATGTAAATTAAAAACAACAACAACAACAACAAAACAACAAAACAATGGATGCATGTGATCATTCATTGTAACATTATTTGTTATAGCAAAAAGAATGAATTAAATGTATATCAATAGGGCACTAATTGAAAATAACTATTTACTTAATTAATTTACTTAATTACCTACACAATGGAACTAAATGCAACTAAAAAAGGACAGAAAATCTGTACACCAATAGGGAGTAATCTATAAAGTACATTTTTAAGTTAAAAAAGGCAAAAAGCTGAACAGTTCACATAGTAGTTGCATTTTCTATAAGAAAGAAGAAATTGTATAAATTGAGTACACAAAACACATGCATATCTGCTTACTTTTGCATAAAGAAGCATTGGAAATATAAACCTAAAGCTAAAGTAGACAACTACATGAGACAGCGAAAATGTGCTAGAAATAAAAAAGGAAAAGACACTTCTCTGAATAAAAAATTCTACATAATTTTTACCCTGAGTTATATATATGCTTTATCTATTCAATAATATAAAATTACCTAAAAAGCAAACACTAAAACTTCAAATAGATAGATATAAATGATTCTAGCTATTTATCAGTTTGTTAACATTAACCACAGAGGGAGGGATATTATATCAAGAGATTTTAAAGACTGTATTTTGTACATTCTTGATAGTATATATGTGAAGGAAGGAGGGAAGGAAGCAAAGAAAGTAGGAAAGAAGGAAGGAAGGAAAGAAGGGGATTAGGAAGGAAGGAAGAAAGGAAAAAAGAGAGGAAGGGAGATCACCAAAGAAATCTTAAATCTAACTCAATAGGTATAATGTTAGTTATAAATTACCAATGTAATATTCACACCATTCTAATCATACTATAAGATAAAGCAAATAAGTAATTATGTTTATATATTAACATTATTAGGTACTAAGATTCTCAATGCAAGAGAAAAGAGATGCAGATATTATATCAAGCACACTAAATAAAAAATATCAATATAAATACATCATGCGTATGAAAAAAATTCCTAGCTCTGTTTGCTGAAAGTAAGTAGAATTATCTCAGTAACAGCTCAATAGTAAGTACCCTTTGTTCCCAAATCTTCATTTCCAATAACATACCCAGCTAAAAGAAATAAGGACTTTGTGGAACAATTGCTATTCCAAGTAAAGGGCAGGGAAAATACAGGTGAATTGTGGGACATCTTCTCATGTCAGAAAGCAAGAAAAATTTTAAAAATTACTGATGCTGTATCAAATGGACCCTGGAAACAGACTTATCACCAAATTAGGTAAAATATAAACATCTAAATAAATAACATCTGCAATTGATGGTTACACACTGAATACATATAAACCTATAATGAAAATCAAAAAACCAAAAGGAAGAAAAAATACATCATTAACCAGGTTGACTATTACAGGAACTCCTTACTCCAAAATTGGAATTAAAGATAAAAAACTAATCATTTGCCCTGCATTTTCATAAGACACTGGAATTCATCTCAGTAGATAATTAAAGTCTCGTCATTAGGTAATAATACTAGCTAATAAAACAAGAAAAAAATGGCAGAATTAGAAAATCACAATTTTGCAACCCTACATGAAGTAATTAGTTCATATAAGTATCATTAATAGATAATAAAACCATGAGGTAAAAGGTCGATGAAGCAGATATTTGCACATTACCTGACAGATTACTTTCTGAATGCAAGGGAAAAGGCTTTCCAGAGAAATATCTGACTGTGACTACCATAACCTAATAATCAAACCTAACACCACGAGTGGTACTACCTAACACCCCATGCTTCCTGATATGATGCAGTATGAAATACCCAGCATCATTGATAAATATTCTTGCCAAAAGTGTATAAAAAACTAATCAAGCCTTTAGTCCTAACTCCAAATGTTCCTAAGTAATTTTGTTATTACATTAAAATCAGTATTCTTTTTTTTTACTGCTTAAGACTATCTGAATATGGACTAATATTCAACAGTGCTTTAATTTCCACTTCTACGGTTACCAGTTAACCGGAATACCCATATTTTCTCTTCTCTGATTTGCTAGTATGCAAAATCTATTTTTTTATTTGTAGCAGGAATTTTACATAATGTTTACATTGTTAAGTATATGAAGATAAATTTTCTTAGTCTGTGGTTCTCAACCCTAATTACACAATATAATAGCTAACGAGGATTTAAAATTTCAATGCTTAGAGTGCAGATTTCATACAATGATTGAAATCTTTTTATTTGCTTGCACAGGCTATTACTGCCCCAATTTTCATACTTTCCTCTTGGCTTTGGACCTTGCCACTTGTATATTGCTTTTGATCATTATTCCACACATGCCCATCTTTTTCTCAGATTTCAGTGAAGCATCCACCGAGCGTATTGCTGTGCTTTCTCTCATTTTTGGTGTACACAGCTCTTTAACATGTTGTTGGGTTATTGGCTTTGGTTATCACAACTAATCCTCTTCAACCTTGCCTATGCACTTTATGTTTCACTGCTATTTTTTCTGATGTTTTGAAGGGAAATGCTAAAATAAACATAGGGCCTTGTTGACCAGGTTATCTCCATTTTTCAACCTGTCAGCTACCTAGATCATTAAAATCAGTAAGGATTTTCAATTCTTTCCTTATTATTCAGTCAATGAAGTCATAAATACATTTATTCTGCTTTCTACCTGCCATGCACTCTACTGGTTGGAGAATGATGAAACCACCATCTTGCTCCTCACCAGAAAAGAAAACTAAAATCAAAGAACAAAATACCTGTCTTTTAGCTCACAGCTTAATAGGAGAGCCAACCATCACATATTGATACCAAATGCAAAATTACAACTGTGATAATTATTAATAACTGGATATAAATAAAACTATAATAATATAAAATTTAGATAAATTGATCACTGAGACTAGGAAATCTTTTCTGAGTTATTGATGGTTGAGCTGATACCTAAAAAAAATGATGGTTGAGCTTATGGTTCTTCTGATACCATGGAAGAACTAAGTTTCCTTTTATGTCTACTGTTTTTGAAATACTGTGTGCTACTGTGAAAAAGAAAGTATACTGTAGAAATTATGGAAGAATTAGCCAATGTTAAATATTTGATTAACGTTATTTCCTGTGATTAGATCACCAATGATGCAGACAGTCTGTTATCTTTGATTTAATAACACTAGCAGAATCCAAATATTTTAGGATATATTCTCTCTTGATCACAAATCATTATGTAACAGGAATTAATCATAATTTTCAGTATCTTTCCACCTATAAGTACTTGTGACCTATGCCTTTGAAGAAATACCAGCTTGTTTTCTCTGCTGTGGCTTTTTCCTATCAAAGTATTTCATGCATTGACCTAAAAGGAATGATAGAAGTTTTTTGATACTGGTTTTTATATACTCTTTGTTAGAAGTACTTTCTAATTAAGGTTCAATGATTGAATACTAAACAAGAAAAAAAATTATTTGAGCTTAGAATTTTCTAGTGAGACTCCTGAGTGAAAAATCTTCTTGTAAATACACTAGAGTTAGAGGTCCAATCTATTTAAAAAAAAAATAGAAAATCATAATGATGAGAGAAAAAAAATAAACTATGATTCAACCCTTTGACAACAATAAAGATGATATCACTTTCTACATTAAAATTAGGAATCTAAAGTAAGTGGTAATTACTATTGGATTACTTCTTTTTAGTTAAAACCACTTAGTTCATTCATCGATAAAGGTAATAATACAAGGTTTTTAAAGTTCCACATGCTGAGAAAATTCCAAGTTGTGCTATTCTTGCTTAATAAGAATGCTCATTCCCAAAAGTTAAGAATTCCCCAAAGTTAAGAATGCAAAATATTGAACATCCAATTACACAAATACCTCAATATTCTATAGTTACAGGCAAAGCATCTATGAAAAAATATTGGAAGAGGGCCTCACTCTTCTTAGCACCCAGCTACTGGCAGCTAGCCAATATTTTGCAAGCATGACTCTAAACTGACTTTGTGGGGAAGCTTCCTTATTTGTACAAGTAAATGGAAGAACCGGAGATAGTTAACTTGATGTTGCAGTTAAATAAAAATGGAAGAATGGAAATAAATAATAAATCCACTGGAAGAATATAATATATATAATGGGAATTATATATATTAATTATATAATGAGGGTTATATTATTAATATACTATAGATTATATATTATATGTAATTATAATATATATTATATATACATACATATATACATATACACATACACACACACACATATATATATAATGAGGATTATAAAGACAACTCAATAGTCAGAAATTCTAGACCTTTACCTTAAAAGCACAAGGGATTTTATTTCAGGGCAATTAACCCTTGAGTATACACAGAACATGTAAATCATTCATCAGTTTCTTTAAATATCCAGTCTACAGTGAGTATAGCTTCAGGTGCATACACACTCTTAGAAAAGGCAATTTCTTCTTACATATGTAAGTGCATATTATGTAGTCTCATAAATACATATATGTCAGCAAATCATACATAATTTTAAATATTGTAATCTTAGAGTTTTCTTCCCTTTTCCTCCATTGCCCAAAAGAGGAATTTTGACTCATTTGCATTCTGGGATATTCCAAGGCACTAACATTCTTGATATTAGATCAGCAATTAAAAAAAATCTACTCAATGGAAAATACTATTTTTAGGTGTTATTCAGAGCACATGCTCAAAGCAGGAATGTCTCAGTATATTTATAATGGATTCATTATTTATTTTATTTTGCTCTTTTACAGAGTAGATACAATAACATCAGCCTTGGTCTAAAATTATTATTTTTGAATTATGGTAAAAATTGTGAAGTCCTCAAAGCTAATCTATCTACCAAAAGGTTTGTTTGTGTAGATGTTCTAACATATACACACAAAAAGAAGATAACTTTATTTCATGTTAATGCACCACTCATAAATCATCAGTCATAACAAAATAGTATAGAAAAATCAACAACTCCATTAAAATAAAACTCTACATGCCATTATATCAAACAAGATTTTCTTCTCTAGCAACAGTTGCATAATTATTTTCACTGAGTCATATCACCATATAGCACAGTTGTCTACCATTTTCCTTTTCACTCTTAAAATATTCTGGGTTGGAAAATACTTTTAATATAATATTTTTAATTTCTAACAAAATAATTTCCTTCTTCTAGGAAATGCTTTTGTCAGGGATTTGGCAAGTGCTCCACTGAACTATAAACTCTAATTGCTACCTGAGCACGTAAGCTCCTGTGGCAAGGGACTAGCAGGCAAGAAGAGTAACCATTTTGAAATGAGTTATTAACGTTGATCATGAGGAAAAAGTCATGTTGCTATTAAACAGGGAGAGCATTTAAGAATATGGTTGGCACCAAAGTGATTAACTTGGGTGCCACTCTTTTCTCCCTTGGTCAATTTGACAGTAAATAGTCTGAGAAAGTCATGGTGACCAAAGACACAGAACTCTCAGAAATGATGGTCAAGACATCAAGAAGACAGGTCCACCGTAATCCTGTAAGAGTTTTCTCAGGCCTTATATGAAGAAATGGATCAGAGTCTTACAAAGATTAGTCTGTAAAGGATGCTGCCTATATCACCTAGACACCCTTTAGAATTAAAAGCCTTATTATCCCAAATGCTGGGAATATTGCCAACACATATTCCTCACCTATTAGTCCCTTTGGGGGATTGCCTTATATAATAATAGGTGCCTCACCCAAGGCCATTCTTTCTTCTCAAGGCAGACCACAAGAAATGCGTAAATGACATGGGGTAAAGGACCGGCCCTTTTGACCCAACTTGGGGTAGCTCTGAAAGTTTATCCTAGTAAAGTCAGCTGATGCTTTGTTAAGACTGTATCTCTCTCTGCCTAATTTTGCTCCCTTTCTTTACCTTCCACAAATGTTTCCCCCTAACAGCACTCCATGAATCCTACTGGCTAAACAAATAAACAAATCAACTATGGAAAACAGAAGAGGATTCAGAGTGTATATTTGAACTCTTTATGGGGGTGCCTGGCTGGTTTAGTAGGTAGAGCATGCGACTTTTGATCTTAGGGTTGTGGGTTCAAGACCCACATTGGGTGTAGAGATTACTTAAAATAAAATCAACCCCCTTATGAATAAAAACAATTTTTACATTATTTTTGTTTTGCACATGTGCTGTATATGATTGTTCACCTTCATTCCCATAATCCTTCATATATTTGCAATTCAGAGAGAGGAAAGCTAGCATTATTTTCCCAGACTCTGTTTTTGCTAGCGTTCTGTATATTGTTTGGTTTCATCCATGGTTGAACAGCCAAGGAAGAGGCCATTCTCCTGGTGAGAAGGAAACCATTCTTCAGAGGCTTCTTGCTGTTGAACAAGGACAGAAACATTTCAAGCCAGAAGAAAGTAAAGAGTTCTGCAGATTTACATGCTCATCATGAGAATAGAGTTACCCTATTAACAGGTGCTTCTTACTGTCTGTACCTCATATAATCCATAACAATGATTCTGAATGGAATAAGATAGCACCCCCAATTATGAGTGGTTTAGGGACTATACACTTAGATTTCTCATATTTCAACCTTAAGATAGTTTTATGAAGTTATTTTCATGTATTTTTATTAATTTAAAAATTGAGACAGAAAGCATTAATAAAATATAGGGCCCCTGGATGGCTCAGTTGGTCAAGCGTCCAACTCTTGATTTTGGCTCAGGTCATGATCTCAAGGTTCATGAGTTCAAGCCCTATGTCGGGCTCTGCATTGACAGAGCCCTCTCCTCCCTCTCTACCCCTCCCTCACTCACATGCTCTCTCTCTCGCTCTCTCTCTCTCTCTCTCTCACTCAAAATAAATAAATAAACTTCTAAAAATGCATTAATAAAATAGTTTATTTTTCACTTTTCCACCCATCAAATGGAAGACTTATTTTTTTCTCTCATTGCCTGAATAAGAATAGGGAGCCACCACAATTGGTTTTGTCCATATGAAGCAGTGCAACACAACTTTAGAATATAAATTCTCAACCCCAGTGCCAAGCTCTCTTCACCAAATTCTACAAAAGTTTCCAGCAGACTTGTTACATGAAATTTTAAGAACTGAAATTAACTTGTTTCTATTTTCTGTATTAGACTTTCTATTTAGAGGAACAGTACACACTTAAAAAAATAATATATATATGTATACACACACACACACACACACACATATATACACAACTTTAGGTTTTAAAGTATGTATTTCTTGAAGAGCATTGTGATACATCTGAGCATTTTTAAAATAGCTCATATAACATTTCATCTGCCAGGAATCATTTGCTCAGTAGGACAATTCTAACACTTTAGGTGGAAGTGTATGGTTCCTTGGGTAATGTGTATGCTATTATATTTCTGTACTTATTTTACAAACACTGTGGATCTGAAACAGATCTGTATATACAGAGCACATATTTTAGAAAAAAAATGATACACAATTTCAAATAAATAAACGTTCCACTTGCATACACCTACCAATTTCATTACCTTTGTGGCATCCACTTCACATAAAACTCCATGTTGTAATTCATCTATTTAACCTCTCACATAAACATCTCTCCACCCCACCCCACCCCCGCTCACTCCACACTCACTCCCAAACTCCTTCCACAGTAATTATGGCATCTGTTGGCTTCCAGTGTAGTCTACAAAACTGGAAAACATAAAACTGCTCAGAATTAATGGACTACTTGAAAGTGAAGAAGGTGAAGCTCTCCAAGAAGTATGTTTTGATGAATGTTGGTATCAATTACAAAAATACCATCACTGAAATGAATATTTATCCTGAGTCATATATTCTTGGTAAATAGTTTCCAAGAGTATTTTCATTTCAAGAGATAATTTTAGGATGCGGTTTTTTAAATCCTAATTTGCAAAAATTTTTTATGCCAAAGGAAAACCTAGTTTCCTAATACAGCCAAAAAGGCTATAGACAAGAAAAATGTGGTAGATTTCCAGAACCATCATAAGCTAATTAGTTAGATAATGAAAGAAACATGAGATCCCATACACAGAGAGTTAGACATTACAATTATCAGCATTCCTAAAACTAACAAACCTCTGTAGTTAATACAGGTTGAGAGTAATTCTAAAATGGTACTATTGCCCATCAAATAAAGAGAATAAATAATAGCTTCTTGTATTTCTTTAGCACTTACATGCCCAAACTCTTAACTACAACACTAGACTTCCTAGTTTATTCAGATTTTATATTTGTCTTCTATAACCCTCTGAAGTCTTCAAATCCTTCTGTATCTCATTGGATCCATCCAGAGAAACAGAATCTACTCTAGCATTTCAAACAAAGAGTAGTTAATAGAAGAAAGAACTGGCTACAAAAGTGTTTAAAGGGTCAGAGAGTAGAATTACCCAGAGCCCATCTCCAAGGCCACTACTGTGTCAGCAGAATGCGATGGAAATGTCACCAAGTTAGATAAACAAGCAGCTTATCTAAGACCTCAGAAGACAGAGCAACAATGACATGGCTTCTTCTTAGAATTCTACTCGAGTACAAGTGCCTCACTTCAGTAGAGCTTAACCACCAAACAGCTGGCAAGAGAGTCTAAGAAACGTAATTTCAGGTTTCTAGCCCATAACACAGGGCAGAGTGAATGAGAAATTGGACTCAGAGACCTATTTAGCACTATTCCTAGAGAGATATTGAATAATTATATTTTAAGTTTTTTTTTTTTTTTTTGGAGGGATGATTGATATCTATTAGTATTATATATAAGAAACATGTGCTATACTGGTGTGGTCATTAGAAGCAGTGTCCTGATAAGAGTATCTGTAGGGTTAGGTTGCCATTAATGGACCCTCAGTATCTTTCACAGCTCATATTTTACACTGAAATAAATCTTACTTATTAAGAACAGCAAATTATGCCACGAGAAAGTGTCTTCCCCATAATAAGCATGCAACTGATCCTAAAATATCTTATCACTGCTAGGTCTGCTAACAGTGCTGTGCTGACACAGGGAACCTGTAATACAAACTGTCAATAGTTCCATGAGGGTCTTCTGTTAGAAGAGTCTTAATTGAAAATAGAGTTTTCGATTGCAGTCCATACATTATTCAGTAGTAGACAATTTCTAAAATGCATAGATAGTTGCTTATGGTACCCTGTATTCTAGATTCATGGATTTCCAGATGTTTTTAAATAATATTTAAATTATACAATATGTTTATGTGTGTGTGTGTGTGAACGCGTGCGCATGCACAAGTGCATGTGCATAGGGAGACATATGTTGGGATAATGTAACACAAAGATCTGAATACTTAGGGATATTAATGTCAAGACTCTAATATGAATGTAATACCTCCTAAGAGAATGCTGGCCAAATAGAAATCTAATCTACATGTATTTTTCTTTACTAGACTGTAAGAGGTCGGAATATAAGACATTTTTTAAATTGTTGATTGATTTTAGAGGAAATATTTCTAATATTACAACCCTAAATGTAATGTTTCTTGTATATTTCTGGTCTATCAAGTTGGACATGTTCTTTGTTTTTCTGGTTTACTGTTTTTAAGTTAGAAATATGTAATAAGTCATATCAAATATATTATTTATCTTTCCTTAATGTTTTTAGTATTTTAATTTATTAAAATAGTTAGGCTTATATGTTGTCTAGTGCTATTCTTACATACTTCTAGGATGACTGGGACATATTGTATTAGTCTGTTTATACTCTGCTGGATTCCATAAACAAAGGTCTAAGGCTATTTGTAATTATTTTTAATTAATTTTGGATGTGATTATTTTGTTTTGTATTTCTATTATTCTTATACTGTTGTATAATCAGGGATATTACTCTTACAGAGTATTAGAAAACTATATTTTTCTGTTTTCTGGGGGAAAATGTATATACGTTAAAACTATGTTACTTGAAGTTGCCTGGGTCAGGTGACTTTAAGGTTAGAAACTAGGATGGAGAGTTTGATTTGGATACCATTTTTTAAATTAGTACAAGATTCAAATCTTCTACTGTTTCATGAACCAATTTTGGATATTTTCATTTTATGAGATTTACTGCATCCATTAATGAAGTTTTAAATTTACTGGTAAAAGTTTTAATGAAATTTTTATTAAAATGTTTATTTTCCACATATGTGGTTCTAACCCTTTTCTCACGTTTAATATGGTTTCTTAATATCTGTTCCCAAGTATTAGGGACCAAATTGTGTTCTTCCTCAAAATTCATATACTGAGTCCCTAACCCTTATACTTTAGCATGCAGCTGTATCTGGAGATGGAGCCATTGAAGAAGTAAGTAAAAATAAGGGCTTCAGATTGGGCCCTAATCCAATTGGACTGGTATCCTTATAAGAAGAGAAAATTATGACATACCAGGAGAGAAAGCAGGAAAGCCATCACAGAGAGGAAGGGCCATGTGTGGACACAGTGAGGAGACCACCATCTTCAAGCTAAGGAGAAAGGCTTCAGGAAAAAAACCTACCAACACCTTGATTTGTACTTCTAACCTCAAAAACTGAGAAAATAAATTTCTGTTGTTTAACCCATCCAGTCTGTGATATTCTGTTATGGCAGCCCAAAGAGACTAATATACCTGGTATTGATCAGACTTACCGCAAGTTTGCTTTTTTATTTTTCCTCTGCCTAAAACCAACTTTTAGTTTTATTAAGTTCATAGTTTTAAATTTATTTTAAGCTATTTCTGTTGTTGCTTTTATTAAGTCTCCTGTATTTTAAAAAGCAACTTATTTCATTTGTTTCTACTTTCTCCAAACTTTCATAATTTTATAAATATATACTTAAGGTTTATTCCAACTGATTCCATCAGTTTACCTATATAGTCCCTTCTTTCTATCTATAGAATCTATAAATTTCTAAGATTTATAATTTCAGTGGCATTTAAAAAATTTGTTTTAATGTTTGCTTATTTTTGAGAGAGAGATTGAGAGACAGAATACAAGCGGGTGAGGGGCAAAGAGAGAGGGAGACACAGAATCTGAAGCAGGCTCTAGGCTCTGAGCTGTCAGCACAGAACCTGATGTGGGGCTCGATCTCAATGGACTGCAAGACCATGACCTGAGCCATAGTCAGATGCTTAACCAACTGAGCCACCCAGGCACCCCTGCATTTTTCTTTTTAATCTCAACAGTTATTTATAAGGGGTTTATATAGAAATGGATTGTGTTTGTTTCTTTTTTTTGCTTTTTGTGACTAATTTCTAGAGTATTGCATTGCATTTACACAACATAGCCCATATAATTTCTAAAAAAATAATATATTCCTTGTTGCTAAAAACATGGCTTATCTTTAAATATTCCATGTGTGTTTTACTCACTCATTCTTTCAACAAACTTTTATTGAGCAACTTTTTTTGTGTGCCAGGCTGTGGAAAAAGCAGGGAATAGCACCATGAATAAGAAACAAGGTCACAGGGATAAAGCTTACATTTGAAATAAGGGAGACAGATAAACAGAAGTAAGCAAATAAAATAATTTCAAGTCATTAACAAAAGTTCTAATAAAAACAAATAAGGGCTTAGATAGAGAATACAAAGGAAGGCCTAATCTAGGTAGGGTGGTCATGGAAATCTTCCCTGAAAAGATGACATTGTCTGAGATTCAAATTAGAGAAAATCTCACCATGAGAAGTTGGTTGTATGTCAGGGGGAAGGTGGAGCCAGGGGCTGTGCAGGGGAGAGCTAGGCCTGCCAAGAGGGTTCCTTTCCACTAGTATTGTGACTAACTTACCTTTTACTCTAAGGAGGATGGCTTACCGTCTGGTGGCCTAACAGTAACTGTGGTACTGTTCCACCTCTCTGGCTCCAGTACCAACTCTATGAATCTCCTTGTCACAAGATCCATCTTATTTGGAGAATTATATGCATAGATTTAATCTGCAAAATTCTTCATCATAGCCTTTTCTTTTGCTTAGCCTCCACCAGTCCTGATGATGGAATTATTATGTTTCTACCAGAAAAATTCAGCTTTTGGGATTTTCTATATTGAGCTGGCAGAATCCTCAGTTCCTTTGGGTTTCTGTCTCAAACTGATAGTATTTGCCTTATAATTTTTTGAATTCCTATCTATTTTGTCTTGTTGATGGAACTTTTCTAGCTGCCTAGTACTGTTGTGAATTTATTCTCATGATCACATTTTTTTCCCCTGTCATTTCATTGGGATTTGGGAAATGACTAGAAGTAAGTACACAAGATCAGTCAACTCTATTTGGGGTTGGGGAAGGGAATCATTTTCCCTCCACCCTTCTAGATTCTTAGCTGAGACCACCATGTAATGAAGGATAGATTAACAGGAGAAAAACAAAAGTTTAATTATATTTATACCTCTTGTATACATAAAATATATCCTGGAAAACTGAGTAACTCAAAAATATTTGAAGCTAACATTTTGGAGATGTTACTAACATCTCCAACTAAGGACAAAAGAAGCTGTGGGTGAGGGGAATCAGTTATAGGAGGACACCAGGAAAAACACAGTAAACAAGAATAGGTTGTTATGCAGAATAAAAGTTACTAGAGACTTAGAGTCATTCTTCTTTTCCAGGTACAGAGAGGGATACAACTTTACAAACGAAGATCTCCCTTATAAATGAAAACATCTCTTACATAAAAGGGTAACTTCTGCATTTTCAGAGTTTAAGCTGTGTCTGATATTTCTTAAAAATAACCAGTTCTAAATAATCAATATGCCAAAGAGGTATATTTAAAATTGTTCTTTTATTATTTATTTGAGAGAGAGAGAGAGAGAGAGAGAGAGAGAGAGAGAGAGAGGTGTGAAGGGGTAGAGAGAGAAGAGAAAGAACCCAAGCAGTCTTCACGCTCAGTGAGGAACCCACCATGGGGCTTGATCCCATGACCCCAGGATCATGACCTGAGCTGAAATCAAGAGTAAAACACTCAACTCACTGAGCCACACAGGCACCCCACCAAAGGCTTATATTTTAGAGTAGAATTTTCTACTCCAGTTTACATTGGAGTCCTACAATTTATTTCAAAAGTATCCTTTCATATATTTAAAACATGTTCAATGAAGTCCAAAAGCAATTGTGAATGTTTGTGCATTAGTTTGTGAAAATCTTTATGAGTCGTTGTCACCTGCTTTTAGAACTTCATCTTTATTTCTTCCCATTTCCCCTCATTTTTCTATATTCTTCTGTGCTATTACTATTCATTTTTGTGCATTTCTAACTGTCTATAATATTGTGATTTATCAGAAAAAATACATATTTGGTCATTCAGATGACCAAAATATGCTTCTCACATATATTTGTTCTTGTCCATGGTTTCTGACTCACAGCTCCAAAAACAATTGGAATTTCCTAAGTGACAAAAGCTTAAAGGTGTCTCATATGTTATTTAATAAGGTGACTTTCAGAAGGTACCTAAGGCTGGGGACTGTGTGCCAAGAGAACCAACCATTGTATTAGAGGGTTGGGACTTTCAGTCTTACCCCCTGACCTCTTGGGAGGGGAGAGGGGATGGAGATTATTAAATCACCAATGGCCAGTGATTTAATCAATTGCTCATATGTAATGAGGCTTCCATAAAAAAACCAAAGAGACAGGGTTCAGAGAATTTCCAATTGATGAACAATTTGGAGGTGGTAGGAGAGTGATAAGCCTGGAGAGGGCATGGAAGCTCAGTGCCTTGTTCTCAGACATTGCCCTGTGTATCTCTTCCACCTGGCTGTTCCTGAGTTATATCCTTTTTATAATAAGCCAGTGATCTAGTAAGTAAGTAAAATCTCTTTGGAAGTTTCTCTGAGTTCTTTGAGCCACGCTAGCAAATTAACTAAGCCCAAGAGGAGGTGGTGGGAACTTCTCATTTATGGCCATTTTTAAATCTCATATATGTGTACGGTGATTGATTTAAGTAGGATATGGGTATCTATATGGCTTGTGACTGGCATCTCAAGTGTGACGGGAGGCAGTCTTGTAGGACTGAACCCTTAAACTGTGGAATCTGATTTCATCTCCAGATAGATCAAGTCAGAATTTAGTTGAATTCTTAGGGAAACCCTGTTAGTAGCCAAGAACAGCTTACTGATGGTGTGTGGAACTCTCCACCATACACACACACACACACACACACACACACACACACACACACACACGGAATTGGTAGTAGAACCCATTGGGTATAATGATTAGTATTCCAGTGAATTATTTATTAAATGAATGAATAATGCAGAATAATTTGGTCCCTCTTACATAATGTATATAAACAGAAGAAAAGGAAACCAACATTTACTGTGCCTTTACAAAAACCAAGGCACTTTGTATATATTTTATATAATTACACATTAAAACAACCCAGTCTAGTTATAGCTCTAGTATACTTGTTCACTTACCTAAGATCCCAGAGTTAACAGCTGATTTAGCCAAATATTGGAACCCTGTTTACTGTTTCCAAATCCTTGCTCCTCAAAATCCCCAACAAAACCCCAAATCCATAGCAAATGGACAATGCTATACACACAATTTTTAAGAAAAGGATCTGAAACTTCTGAAAAAAAAACTGATGCAGAAAGACTACATTATATTCAGAAAAGGATGAAAGAGGGAGAGAATGGTTAACTACAGAAGGGCATTTCTAATAAACAGGGAAGTTACCATTTACTGCCACTAGTATTACCCCAGAACCTCAATCTCATCCTGTGGTGGTTCACAGGAGAAGACAATGGCTTCAGCATTTGTTGCCATGAGAACACTGATTATATTTGTTTTCTATTTCAAGCTGCAGATTTCTCACTTCAGTGCTTTTAATAGTGACAAAAGAATAATCAGTCCTGTTCATCATTCATCTGTCCTGTGGTATGCTTTAGAAAACATTGGTCAGGATCATATTTGATAAGCTTGGGAAATTGCTTGATTTTTAGCAAAAAAATGCTGTGCAAAATATTAAGTAACATGGCAATAAAATAATATTAAGTAACATAGCAAGTAACAAAGCAATAAATAGTGACGTGTATTTTTAAATTGAGGTAAAATTTACATAAAATGAAGAACAGACCTTAGGTAAACATTTTGATAACTTTTGATTGATGTAACCACCCATATTCCCATTAAGATATAAAACATTTCCATTACCAGTTACGGCGATAGGTTGATAAGCACGTAAGCGTTCATTAATAGGTACTGGTTATATCAATTATGGCAAAACAGAAAATGTATACTTGTATCTTAATAAAGCATATCTTTGTGTATTAACTTAGAAAGAATTCCATAGTATATTAATTAAGTGAATAAAGGTAATTCCCATACCCTAGGATCAAAAGTATTTTTAAATCTCATATATGTGTATGGTGATTGATTTAAGTAGGACATGAGTATCTGTATGCATATTCTCGTAAATATCCAAAAATTGATTTGTTAATGAAACTAATTTCTGGGAAACAATTGAGAATGGAAAGAGTAAAGAAGTATCTGTTTCAAACCAACAAATGGCTTTTAAAATAAAGAATAAATAAAAGAAGCAGAAGAGGGAAGCACTCTCTGAGGACCTAGTTGTTCTTTGCAAATTGCTTGCTGTGCATGGCCATGCCATACAGAACTCACTTTGTAGCTTTCTTCAATTTGCTCATTTTTCTGGATAACTTGGGAACTCGTCTGAAATATCTGGATATGCATTAGACAAATAACTACATAAATAAATTCAAGTACCCAATGGAGACCACCTCTCCAGCTTAGTTCAGGAAAATGGGTAGATAGCACCTGACTCTATTTTACCCTTTACTTAAAAATGGACTTTAAAAGATAGCAGTAGCCCTGGAATCATCTCCTAATGAAATGTGAAATCTAGGAATCTTATCATCTTCTATTACATCTTAAGCATTGTTGAATGCCCATACTCCTTCCTGTGCTGAAGAGAACTGGTTACTATAACAACCACTGCAGCAGTATTACTAACCACACACACACACACACACACACACCACACACAAAACCCACAACCTCAAACTGACAAATGTTTCTGTGTTCACAGTTTTATCAGGTAATTTAAAAATAGACAGAAACGTAGTAACAAAGGAAGAAAATGAAAGGGATTTGAAATTAGATACAAATGCATAAAGCAAGTTTAAACAAAATAGAGGACAGAGAAAACTAAACAGCTAAAGTGGCTTATACCTTGTGCTTCAGGCCATACTGTTCTGCCTTGGGAGGGCAAGACAGCGGCATTACAACTATATTCAGAGAAGCAAAGTCACAACCTTGCTTTCCATCTAGCCTCGTAGCTACAGGTGACATAGGGAGAGATAACCATTGATGCCAGACGAAGCAATGTCTATTTCCAAATATGCACCCTGATTTCATAATAAAGGCTACTGGTAGCGGTGAGAGCAACTGAAGTACAAATTTGGGAGCTTTTATTTTTACTTGGTATAAAATGGAGGTAACATTTCTCCTCCTTTCCTTATTACTGTGAGTATAAGGTGACATAGCTCTCTTAGAAAGTGATTTAAAAGCAGTTAAGTTTTATAAGATATACGTAATATGTCTAATCAAGGAAATTTAAATAACTAAATATCTGTAATTTATTGACAAGCTGCTATTTGTCATGTTTTTAGTATTGTCATTTCTCCTTTAACAACAAAAATGTTTATATCTGAGACTCAAACAATATCCTTCTAATTCTTTTCAATCAATTTAAAACTCAGTGAGTTAAAAAAATGAAAATAAATTAAAAAGCATATCCAAGAAGGGGTGGATATAGGGAATTTTGAAATAGAGTCTGAGTCTGAGATTGTAAAATATTTTGTATGTAAGTCTCAAAAGAAATAACCTTTATTTAAACTCTCCCTTTTATATGTGCATTTGGTAGTCAATCAGTAGCCTTTTGCTTTTCAGAATTTAATTATATTTAAAATACCATATTCTTGCTATGCTGCTAAACATATTTCCTTCCATATAAGAGCATAATGATCCCAGTTTTGTTTTGTTTTCTTTTGTTTTTAGATAGAGAAAGAGCACACGAGCAGGAGAGAGGGGCAGAGGGAGAGAGAAAGAGAATCTTAAGCAGGCTCCATACTCAGTTCAGAGCCCAATGTGGGCTCAATGTGGAATAACATGGGGCTCGACATGGGGCTCAACACAGGGCTCATCATGGGGCTCGATCCCATAATTCTGGGATACGTATGACCTGAGCCAAAGCAAGAGTCAGCAGCTCAATTGACTGAGCTACCCAGGTGCCCCCCAAAGAGTTAACTCATTTAATGGAGCCATCTTTATGGCTGTGAGAAAGTAAGTATAAAAATAACAATCTCTCATTTTAGCCCAGTTTTTCTGAAACTAAGAAGTAATCAAATTAGCTTGTTTTAAAGAGAAACAAAAAGATATGTGATCAGCTTGTCTCAAATGAGCTCATATATACCAAATCTAAACTGTAACAGTATTTTTATAGCTAACTGATAAATGTTGGTAAGCTTTAACTAAAGAGCTGGATTCTGTTTCTATAAACACCAGACTTACAAAACCCTAGATGATTGTCCTATGTGTTAAAACAGAACACTAGAAAGGAAGTACAGAACATAGCAGTGAGTGTGTGAGTGTGTACCTTTAGAACTAGGGTTTGGTTTTTGTTTGATCAAGTAATATCTATGATTACTTTTATGAATCACCCACCATGCTAACAAAGGCAGAGTCTATAGAAAACTAGGAGAGGAAAGATACACAGTCACAACTTCTCCTCACAGCCTGTGGAATGTCAAATTCTACATCAGTAAAGCAGCTTTTCCTGTGGCTATGAAAACCAGAGCGTGTTTCTAGCCTTTAGATTTGATGTACCTTATCTTTATAACAGTACTAAAGAAAATATCAGGCATAATAAATTTCTAATCATTTAAAATCTATATATATTTATTTTTTCTTCTAATGAAAATTATTTCTGCATCAGGAATTCTGTTAAATTTTGTTGTTGTTGTTTGTTTTAATATTTTGTATGCAGGATTTCAAATCTGAATTTTGTTCTTTGCTTTCACTGTAAAAAAAATATGGAGAGAGAGATTCTACTAAACTGAGAAAATTTGAGATTCTTATCTAAGGAGATTTGGTCCAATGTTAGCTAGAGACATGACACAATTTCAGATGACATTTTTGAGTAAATTTGATCAGATGGTAAAATTTTTCTGCAAAGGTCCTAAGCCCTTTATCAATTTACCATTATCCTTGGAAAAGTCTAACCTCTGGTCTGGCGTTCAAAGTGCTCTGCTATTCATCACTGTCTCTCTCTTTCATTGTATTTCCTCTTATTCCTTGACACAAATCACTCCAGCAGCCAAATCTGCAAGTTATCCCCCATCCACACCAACGTCTAGGTCTTTGTTCATTTGATTCCTCCTTGGAATTTCCTTTCTGTTTCATTCTGTTTATCTGCACTTAACTAATCCCTCAAAGTCTAGCTCAAGTCCCTTCTTCATGAGGGTTGCCCATGTACATCAGCCTTGAGTAATCTCTTCCTCATCCAAACCTTAAAATGCCTAATGCATTTTGCTCATTTGGCACACATTTGCTATTGAACAGTATTTGCCACTTACATGAAGTCCTTGGTCTTTAACCATATTGCACTAAGGCAGTAGGGAAGAAAATAAAAGAAAAAAAAATAATTCCACAGAAGCTAGCAGGTTTTCTTGAACATAAGAATAGTGATGATAACCAGCTATATTTATGGACTTATCATTGTATTGACTGTGGAGGAAGAGATATAAGTGAGTTTTAATCCAAACTTCACCATTTATTAGCTTTGAAGTTTTGATCAAGTTATGTAATATTCCTAAGACAATATATTAAAGACTTCATAAGTGTTACCTCACTTAAGTTTCAACATAACCTTGCATGACAGCTTCTATTATTAGATCAGTTTAAGACTGAAGAAAGTGAAGTCTGGGAAGTTTGTGTAAGGGCCAGAGCTAGTAAAGAAAAGAGGCCAGGATTTCCTTGATTGAGAGCCAGAGCTGTGGTCTTACCGGGAGAGAGACATAAACTTACACAAAAAATAACATGTTGCATATGTCCTTGCTAGCAAAATGGATTTCAGGGTTATTGGGGGATGGCAAGAGAAGATGAACCTTCCTAATTACAATAAGAACCAGTTACATGAATCAAAGGACGTTCTAACATTCACAGGAGGGAACTGTCAAAGGACAACTTCCTATTTGCAGAGCAAAGCTAAAAGCCTGCTGTTCTCCCTTACACTGGTAGGCTGGATACTTTTGGTTAAATTCGCTCCCAAATTTACCCAAATGAGTAAGGACATGACCTGCTAGAGGAGGTCTGACGTCAGCTAGCCATGGTTACAAGGATAGTTTTCTTCAACTACAACTGGGCATTTGAAGTTGAAGCCGGTTTCCAATTAACCATTCAAAATTAAAGCAGAATGTATAAAGGAAGAAAAAGGAAATATCTCAAGCACTTCTGCTTTTTAATAGGTTTGACCTTTTTAAAGTTGAATTTTGTGACAGGCTATGCTGCAAGAAAACCTGGAAGAAACAAAACTGCAAGGTTCTAAAAATATGAAGTACAAATTGTAATTTTAAAAGAGCGTAAGTCACAATTCAGCTCAGATGTCCTAAGTACAAATACCTCTTAATTACCACCCCAACGCTCTCTAAGCCACGCAAATAGACACATATAGACAGTCTTTATCTGCTGTCTCTCCCTGTCTTCACCAATTCCTCTCCTCCTGGCTTTGCTATCAGATCTATTTTGTCATAACTTCACTCAAGCATTAAGCTGATAGTCATTGGCTACATTCCTCCAGGCTAAAGCTAACACTCTTTTCTAAGTGCTTATACATGTGGATGTCTCATTTCCATTGAGGACCAAAGGCCACCCAGTGGGTTCCAGAGGCCAGTCAAAAATTAGGAAGACCTGTTTTATAGGCTACAGCTTTTCCGAAAACTATAGCAGTTGTAAGATCTTGCCTAAATCACAACTATTCTTGATCTCAGTTCTCTCATTTAGGAAATAAAATTTTTTCTAGATTACAACCAAACATGAAACTCTCATTCTTTGCCTGTGAACCTACCTATCCTGCATAGCTTCCACATCTGTAAACTCTTCCTTATCTTCTCTAACATCAGTTTGTGTTTCTTTTCTGGTTACCAGGCACTACCCTCCCCTAAGCTGATTTTCAAGCTTTTTCTGCCCTTCCACTATTTCCAACCCTATTCATTTTCTCTCTGCATTCATTAATTCATGGGATTTCAGCTGTCAATTGTTTGAGACTGAATACCAAATTTCTATCTCCAATTCTGTAACCATCATGTAATATCATTTTTTCCAGGTAATTGATATTAGCCATACAGGTCCTTACAGCAAGGTATTTTCACATCCCTAAGTTCCAGAGTTTCTCAATCTTGGAGTCAATTTATACTCCTTCAACAGTATTCACAGATAAATCTTATTCTCTCTATAAGCTTTGATATTTGAAATCGCCTGCACCATATAATTCAACTGTTGGGTCTGAGAACTGACGCCATTTACATCAATATAGCTGTTTGCTCGAGGAAATATTTTCCCCATAAACATAAGGCTATAACCCAAAGGACAACAGAACAATTTGTTTCAAGAAAAAACAAATTGTTTTGTACCAGATATGAAATTTTGATATCCAGTAGGATAACCAACACCTATGACTATCAGCCCCTGGAGGAAGCACTGGGTAAGGAAAGGTCTGAAGGTAGAGTCAGAGGATCGGAGGAGGCACCTACCAGTCCATCTGAGAAGCCAGAAACTGAAACCATTGAAGTCAAACTGAGAAGGGTGAGTTGGTAGAGAAGTCTATAGGAAGCTGCTGCCTCTATGGGTCTTTAGCCAGGGTCTGGTGATGAGCCTGAGGCTGCTGTTAGTCAACAAAATCAGCAGTTGGGTGGAGTCCAGACCTGGAGTGGAGGAGAATGAAGAGAAGCTGAAATCTCTTATCACCTGTGTGTCTGTATTGTCACCACATCTAATGCTAGAGACCTTCAGGGAGGAGCCACATCACTTCCACTTTCCAAATCTCATGTAAATTTTCCTTTTAGTCAACATAATCCAGAACCATGCAAAGAAGAGGACTAGAGGGGCAAAACAAGTTGGGCCTGTTAAATCAAGAGAAGTTTAAGTGAAGGTAGTTGACCTGAGAACAAAGAGTGGTGGATTAGAGATGGCTGCAAATTCTCAGTTGCTCTCCATAAATACGCAGAAGCTATGTCTCCTCCCCTTGAATCTTGGTTGGGGTTCGAGACACTCTGGTTTGCAGAAGTGAAGCTATGCCTGTTCTTGGCCTATCCTTTAAGAGACTTTGCAGGGATTCTGGTTGACTGGACCCTCAACAGCTTTCTTCCTGGATCCACCCCTGGGTCAGTATTGAGGCCACACTTTACTCCAGATTCTCCTATCTAATGGTCAGGCATGGCAGGGGCACTAATGTAGATCCATTGCTATAATGCTTCAACTTATGACTTTGGCTTGAATATTCCTTATTGGCCTGACAGAAACATTATCGTAACTGTGCTACAATCTAAAATCCCTTTTACCTGACATTCCTTCCTTTCCTCTCCTTCACAGGTGGAAGACCTTCCATGGCTTCCTTTCTATTTATCCTTCACAGACATTTCTCTCAAGAAATGTCTTGCACATCTAACCCCATCTTGCTATCTACTTCTTGGAAGACCTGAATTAATATAACTGGTTTGTTATGAGGCAACAAATAACTGAAACAGTTGGCCATTCTTCCACATTTGTCTAAGACATATCATGTAATGAAATTCTATTCAATAAAGATATTTTTATAAAGTGTTTGATTAAGGGCTATTCATTTATAAATTTTATATAAATCACAAATTAGGGAACAAATAGCCTTTGTTCAAGCCAGGCATTCTTTTATTTTTATAATAGGATGTATGTTTTGAAAAGAAATACCACATTCTCATAAAAACCATCTTCAGATTCACGAGCTTACAATGAGCAATCAGCAAATCTTTTCTGAGTGCCTGCTTTCTGAGAGGTATAAACCCCTGAAGAAAACAGATTGATAAGACAATGATTATATCTTCAAAGCATGTATTGTACTATGGAGAAAATGAATTGACAATTCTAATCAACAATATCATGAGGTTCACTCCTGGTTAGTCTACTTTCTTTATCTATTCACTACTGGAATAAGCTAGTAATTAACCCCAGAAATGGCTGCATTGGCTAGTGTTTGTAGAAAGAGTGGTGTGTAAAGGAGATAAAGGACCAGCAAAGAGGACAAAAATAAAAACAAAAACAAAAGAGTACTTAAAAAAAAAAAACACACACACACTAATTCCAGACTCAGTGAGAATTAGAATCGTTCATGGAAAGAAAAATGGGACTTTCAAGGTGAGCCAGGAATTTTCACTGGCAGCCTAATTTTATTGTCAAAAATTATCAGCAGAGTGAACTCTATCCTAATATAGGGAACTTGATGCTTAAGGAGCTTGAGAGTCTGGAGCATCAAGGTTCTTTACATGGCAGAGCAAGGATTCAATATTACTCTAATTTGTTTAAACAGGGTAACTTGTGGGAATTCAGAGGGTAAGAAAGGAAAGTTGAAGCCATAGCAGCTAGGAAGAAGGAAAACAGAGAAAAAAATTACATTGATAAGAGGTCATTTGAAACCTTCAATATTACAAATTCATATAGAGTGAAAAATCCTATTTCCAGGAGTATGTAACTAAGAAACCACAACAAAACCCTTAAAAAAGAAAAGACTTTGAAATTCAACATATTTTTTTCTTCTAACTTTCCATTTTCCTTCTAATTCTTGGTTGGTGAAAAGTAGAAAATTTTTTAAATTCCCCAATCAGAACTCTGGGCCACTTTTGAAAGAAAAAGGATTACTAAATCAGGCAAGTTAGCCCAATGAGTTGTTATAACTTAATAATAATGACCCCCTTTATTGAGTGATGTTATGTGTCAGGCAAGGCATTCAATGTACTATCTCATTTAATCTTTCCCAGAGGGTGTAGAGAAAGCACTATTTCCGCCCCATTTTTTTAGATGAGGTCTCTGCTCCACAAAGTTAAAATGAAATTACTCAAATTCACACAGCCTGTAAGTAGTGGAGCCAAAGATCAAACCCTGACAGAAGTCTTGTATCTATATCCTTTTATTTATAATTCAACTGATGTTTTAAAATTGTATTTGCTATTTTTTTTTTAAAAAGTTTTATAATCACATGGTTCAAATTACAAATGTTAGTAATCAATGTTAGATTTCGTATGTTCTAAAAGAAAGACTATAAGCATACATAAGCAAAAATGCATATACATGTGTATGTATAATTGCTATTTTTAAAACACAAACTATCAGGGTGCCTGGGTGGCTCAGTCCATTAAGTGTCCAACTCTTGGTTTTGGCTCAGGTCATGATCTTCAACTTCATGGATTTGAGCCCCACATCAGGCCTGCTTGAGATTCTCTCTCTCTCTCTCTCTCTCTCTCTCTCTCCCTCCCTCCCTCCCTCCCTCCTCTATCTGTCCATCCCCCACTTTGTGCTGTCTCTGTCTCTCTCAAAATACATAAATAAATTTTTAAAAAATTAGAAAAGAAGCCCCACACCCTATCACAATGTAGGCTTCTCTACAACATGCTTTTTTTAAGTTACTAATTTTCAATATCAGCTTAGAAGAAACTGCTTTTGTTGTTGTTGTTGTTGTTGTTGTTGTCATTTTTGATGGCTACCTAGTCTTCTTTCATATGGCTGTATCATAATTTGTTAACCAGCCCACTATGAGTTGGGCATTTAGATTGTTCTCAATCATTTGCAGTTACTACCATTAATAACCTTGTATTTACTTCATCTTACATGTCTCCCAAGTTCCTCTTATTCCTACCCATGCTGCTTTTCTGAGATACCTAAATCATTCTTGGTATAACCCCAAGATATTTTTTTAAGTTAGCACATTTTGAGATATGCCAATATGTCAGTGTAGTATTTTCCATCACATAGGGAGGACTGAACATGAATTTTTACCTCAAAGCATTTGTTAAACCAATAGAACAAGTGGGAGACAATGTTAGAAAAAAAAGGGTGAACAGGATTGAGGACAATTAGGAGTGACAAACAAGACTAGTCATCAAGAGGTCTTTAATGACTCCTATGTTTTAGCAAGGCTATTCTTCAGAAACTAACCTCCCACAAATGTATATCCCGGCTAATACACTGCATGTGTTTTGCCAGCTAATTCTCTCACCAAACATTTGCCTGATGCCTAGACATACTTTAAAGAGCTCTGGAAGCTATAATAATTAGTCCTAGAGGTTATTTTTTTCTCACCCATATTAATTACTTATTTGGAGAGTCAGTTCATAAAACCGAACAACTATCTTCAGCAAATCAATTTTTTTTTGAGCTCTCCGGAGGATACTTGTTATATAAACCCACAGTAAAGTTACGAATGATACTATTCTTGTTAATAACAGGGACTTTGGAAATTTTAATGCTTCTATTTTGAAGATATTTACTAAATGTATCTGTTCTCTGAACATTTGCTCCTTCTGGTTCTTTCTTTCTGATTATGCCAATCCCATTCCAATGCAATCTTATCTCACCCCATTAAGGAGAATAAACTTTATTAAAGCTCTTTAAGGGCAGGTCAGTAGAGTGAAACCCTCAGATATTAAAGTCAGAAGCTTAGAGGATGTTCAATAAATGCTATTGCTGTAATGATGATAAAATGACATTTGCCCAAGATAAGTAGGAATTAAGACAGAGGAGACTTCTTTAGCCTTAGATTGTTCGTCTTCTATTAACTCTTGATGATCAGAGGTTGAGCAGTCTCCGATGCTTTAGCATCACTAAGAAAAGGTTCATCATTATATATCTTGGTTTAGAAATCTTCCCCACATACAAATGGTATAATGAAAATATTTCTCATAAAGACTAATTTATATCTAGCTTTTGTTCTCAGTTGAATGATTATGAAAACATTTATTGAGTGAAGCTATAATCAAAGGAAGAAAAGACCAGAAGCTATTTCTAAAGTATAGGTGAACATAGAAAATATATCTTCCTCAAGCAAGCAGTATCATTCAGTTATGAATTCATCGATTAACATTTATTGTGAGCCTACTCTATGCCAGCTATTAGGATAGGAGCTGATGGTGAATAAGGCATGGTTCTTGTTTCTGTCTAGTAGGAGACACATATATAAACAAATTAATGTTATAGAATAGTATACCTATAGTAGTAGTAGTAAATAAAATTGAAAAACTAAGAGCTGGAATGGTCAATGGGTTTCATCTTATCTACCAAACCTCAAAGGTTGCTGTTAGCTTCTATATTTTTTAAAGTGTATTTATTGACTTTTTAGAGATAGTAAGAAAAAGAGCGAGCGAGCATGCGGGAGGGGTAGAGAAGGGAATAGAGAGGGAGAGTGAGAGCCTAACAGTGCTCTAACAGTTAGAGTTAACTCTAACTGTTAGAGTTAGCCTAACAGCCTAACTCTAACAGTGTGGAGCCTGATGTGGGGCTCAAACTCAGGAACCATGAGATCATGACCTGAGCAGAAATCAAGAGTCAGATGCTTAACCAAGTGAGCCACTCAGTCACCCTAGTTGCTGTTAACTTCTAGAGCATGATTTAGAAGCATTTGAAATGGAGTCAGAGATATGATCAGTGATGTCTATGGGATGGAGAAGGTCAGTCTTCACATTGTCTATTTGCTGTCTCTGCTGTTCTGTGTAGCGTAGAACAGTTGTACACTGGGTGCCTAGGTGGCTCAGTGGGTTGAGCATCAGACTCTTGATTTCAGCTCAGGTCATGATCCTGGAGTCATGGGATCGAGCCCTAGATGAGGCTCCATGCTGAGAGTGGAGCCTGCTTAAGATTCTCTCTCTCCCTCTGCCCCTCTCCCCTACTTGTGCGCATGCTCTCTCTCTCTTAAAATAATAAAATAAAATTATATATATAGTGGCCTGAGGTTTTAGAAAAGAGTTGACATTTGTGATGAGCCTTGAAAATTGGACCTAACTTTGAAGAAAGTGATGAAGGGCAGTCAAAGTGAAGGGGAAAGTATGAAGAAAGGCAAAGTTATAAAATAGCTGCAGTATTACATTCAGCACTCCCTATAACTAGAAAGCGGGTTGGAAGAGAAGCCAGGGAGTTACAGGCTAGTGTTCAACAGGAGGCAATCATAGGTCCCATTTCATGTAAACTGAGGAGCTGGAACATAATCCCCTGGGCCAGTGTTCCTGGGAACTGTAGTTCACAGATCAATTGTATCATATTTTCCAAGATGCTTGTTAAGACAACCAAATCAGAATATCTGGATATGGGGTTAAGAATCTTCATTTTTCACAAGCTTTCTAGATGATTAAAAATTGGGAAACCATTATAGCGTGAAGATCAGACTGTTCTGGGAATTTTCATGCTGAGTAGTTAACTCGTGTGTTCACAAATATTTCTCACACTAGAGCAGGCCAGGCTCGTGTTCACTATCAGCACCTGCATCCACATCCTCTCTGAATCCCCTTCATGGGCCAAGCAAAAGCAGCACTCCAGCTGTTTAATTTTATTCAGTAAGAACCTTCTGTGTAGTGAGCAAATTATAACACTAGAATTCAATTGAAATTGGAAGTATACACTCAGTTTAATCTGAGCATGTTTTAGCAAATTGGAGAAAAGGGAGAGATTTCATCCTGGTCAGAAATTTTCAGCTGTGCCAATAAAAAGCTTTAGCAATGGGCGGGATGGGGGGTACCTGGATGGCTCAGTTGGTTGAGCATCAACTCTAGATTTCAGCTCAGGTCATGATCTCATGGTTCTTAAGTCTGAGGCCTGCGTTGGGCTCTGTGCTGAAGGCACGGATTCTGCTTGGGATTCTCTCTGTCCCTCTCTCTCTGCCCCTCCTGCCCTCATGCTCTCCCTCTCAAAATAAATAAATTAATTTAAAAAAAAAAGAAGCTTTAGCAAGGGAATAACTTGCTGTCATCAGAATGGTCCTGGTCATGGCTAGGTTTGCAACAGTTGCCTACTTTCAGCTATGGACTTCTCCTGGTTTATCACAGAAAACAAAGGAAAAAGCTACTGCTATTTAATGAAGCACCCTACTTCACTAAGCAAACTCTTCCTAGTAGGTAAGTAACCCACAAGTAATTGAGATGTGTTCCCTATTTACATGTGTATATAGTATACAACCCAGTAGTTGTTTGTTTTATTTCTTTAAATGCAGGTTTGTAAAATACAACCAGAAATTTCAGATAGAGATAAGAAGATCCTGAGGATTGGGATGTGATTACTCTATACAAATCTTTACTATGCTTGTTATTATTTTATGGTACATGTTATACTCACTACATGGCATTTATTATTATTACTGGTTCATTCATTCACTTATTTATTCAAGGGATATTTATTGCCACAATGCTAGGTAATGGGGACAATACCTAACATAAAGACTCTCATATGGACTCATGACTATGAAAATAGTTTCAACTATAATAAGTGCTTTGAAGCAAAGTCACATAACACCATGGGACTATCAAATAGGAGAAAAAGAGCACATATTTAGGTGTAGGAAATAAAAACCTTAGAGAATGACCCCTCAGAACTAAAAGTAGTAATTATGAATTGGGAATGTGGGAATTGATTTTAGGTAAAGATAATTTTATATTTTCAGGCCAGGAAGATGACAAGTTTAGGGAACATAAAATGTGGAGGGACAAGGGAGGAGCGCTTATAATGAGGAGTTATGTCAGGGCTGGCAATGAAGCCTTTCAGCCATGTAAATAAAGTATTTAGGTCTTTGATTCAAGCCCTTGATAAGATCAGTTAACATTAAGTATATACTAAATGGCAGGTTCTGTGTTTATTTTATATGAACGGTTGTAGGATATGCTGTGGTGTTGCCCAGAAAACCACGCTCCTTTCAGGACTGAAATGCTCATTCCCCTGGCTGCTGGGAGTGTTGCCTGCTGACACAAAACCCAGTCCACCCCAAAGTTCCCTTGACCAGAACAGCTGCCTCCTGTAAGATTATGCTCATTCCCTGGGGCAACCCTCACTCCACGACTGGTTAATGCAGGTAAAGGCCTCTCCCCTTCACTCTTGTAAAGTGAAAACGTATTTATGAAAATTATGCATTATTCTATTAAATCTTTCACTGAATGAGTTCTTAACAGTCCTTTAGGCTACTGACCTATCAGAGTAAATATTAGCTGAGAAATACAGTATATGTAACATCGTATCAACAGGTATACTACTTTGATTCTGCATATAAAATAAAAATAGTATAATATCAATAAAATAATAATCAGATAATCGAATAAAATGGCTTTTAACATAATTGGTCAAATATGTTGAAGGAGGCAAGCAGATTTGTTGAGATTGCTTTATGCAGTAAACCATTCATAAAATGCCAAATTAAAAAAGATGTTTTTCTATTCTTGGCTATTCTATATCTTTGCATTTGATACTTTTGAGCCTTTCTTAAACTCTGTACCCTTGCTTTCATGCCATTACGTGTACTGGTTTCTCCTCAACCTTTTCTGACTATTCCTTTTCTGTCTCGCCAGGGTTCTGCTCCCTGAGCCCACCCTGCAAGTGTAAGTAGTCACACAACTCAAGCCTCACATCTACTCCTATCACTCGTTTTATTGTACTATTACTCTGACTATTCTCAGAATTTCACCCGTTTTTATGATTTAGCTACTTCCTAAAAGATGAAAAGAGATATTTTAAATCTCTCTTTTTTAATTCCCAACTTACTCCTCTGGCTTAAAATCTCCATCTTCAGGTGTTTGCTGTACAGTTTCAAAGCTGGGTATAAAAACACAAAACAAACGAAAGCAAAAATCCTGAACGGAAATCTTAGATTTTTCCCCAAGTTTTTTCTCTATCTCAACTTATGGCTTAATGTATTTGTGGCCTGTGACTCTTCCTCTTAAATATTTCTAAAATCGGTTCATTATTTCAGATACAGCCTCCACTTGGCAAAAAACAAAAAACAAAAACAAAAACAAACAAAAGCACAACGACAACAAAAAAAAACCCAGGTTTTCTTTACCTCTTACTTTTGCCTCTGATCTTATCTCCCTCAGATTCATCTTTCATTCTACTACCAGAGTGATCCAAAGAAAATCCTAATTCAATGTGTCACTTCCCAGCCAAGAATCCTTCAGTGCTTTTTTATTTTCTACATATAAATTCCCAAATCCTTAGGCTGACACATAAATTTCTGAAGATATAGCCCCTGATTATCCCTGTAGCAGTAGATCTTATCTTCATTTAAGTGATTCATGGAGCATTCTGTATGGTATTTAGTAGCACACAAAACATATTCAGAAGTGAATTACTAAATGAATGCTAGACATATTGTAATAGATTATCATGGATGACTGGACAAAAAGATCTATAGGCAACAGTAAGTGATTCCACAGTGACATAACAACATTGCCAATAGCTAAGCAGTAGTGATGGGTAATAAAACAGCTGATATGGCAATCTGAACACATGTGTTGCACAAATAAGACAATTAATTTGTCCACTGATTGGTATCTGTCTGCTCTAGAACTAGATACAAATAAAACCTCCTAAGAACAATTGGGCAAAATCTTTTTTGAGATCAAAATGAGGTGTTCCATAACACTCTTCCTATTTTAAGAAGTCCTTACCCGTTTTGAATTGGAGACCCCTTCTACAGCAACTAAATGAATGCTAAAGGCACTTTTAGAAGAAAAGTATATTTGAACCTGCATTCGCAAATGTTTACATAAAATTTCAGTGCATTTACTGAGCTTGACTTAAAAATCCCTGCTATAATCAATCTTTAATACGAATTAAATTTCCCCTATTGTTTGGTTAGGTAAGGTTTAAAGGTTATATCAAGAAAAATTTCAATAGTGTTATATACTCTATTAGAGCAGATGGTAAAACCAAAGGCAAACGATTGGTTTAAGCATAATAGGTCAATTAAAAATTAGTTTTATTAGTAGTAAAGATTTCTGCTATTAAATTAAGATGTGTATCTATATGCTAACAGTCTCACAGAGGCATGTTGCTGAAGTAGATGCAGACATGATATTTGAACATAGGTCCATCAGTATAGAAACAATTGTGAAAGTCAAAAAACATGACTATTCACATTTAATCTAAAAAATCCAGATGGTTGTCTCATGCATATGTTAATTTTTAAAATGTATTTTTCTGGACTTTCAGTCTTACTTTTCCCTTTGAATTTCAGACACACACAGAAGCAAAAATACAACAATGCTTTAGCATTACTCGAAGCGTTTAATTAAAGAATAAACATTGTCATTCCCTTTTTCAGCCCCATAGGCAAAGATTGCATTATTTAAGGAAAAAAGAATGAAGAGCTGAGCAGTAAGTGAGTGATTCAAAGCTGTATAAACACCCCTCCTGGAGTATTCAGTCAGACTCTTACCCTTCATCAAGCTCAGGATTCAGAGGCAGAATTATATGGACAATTTCCCCATCTTTCCACTCTGCCATCTGTCCGAAAGTAACCATTATTTTTCTACAACAGTTGCATTGTGGAATCTTCATTAAGGAACAAACCACTACTTGGAACAATTAGGCCGGCATTGAGGCTGTTGGCCCAGCAAAGTACATTATTCACAAAACCCACATGCTCCACATATGTTGGTTCCACTGCAGTCAAAACTGAAAGTCTCTAGTTTTACTCTGATTGAGAGCTGAGAATTAAAGCCTAGTAAGTTGGGTAATTCAAGCCAAATTTCAATTTTAGGTAAGAACTAAGGGTCAAGACCTTTTGAAGTCCTCTTAATTGTGGGCAGCAACTGGATAACCGGATACTTTCACTTTATGTATGTGCTCATTGACCACAGTTCTGTTTAAAGCCTCCCGTTCGATTTTTATTCCTTTCCTTTGTACGTTGCTGTCAGCAATTACAGATGTCAGTTGACATAGCTCACAACCACTGAAATGAGTGAGAGATTTTGTGTGTTTGACAATTCAATAATGTCATGCCCTACTAACTCTCCCTAAGAATTGAAATAATTTTAAATGATATGTGTACTAGATAAAAATACCAGATCAGTGTTCTCTTTATTCCTTTGTTCAATAGCATGCAATCAATACCTGCACTAGCACTTATGATCAGTCTGAAGAGCCCAGGAATAAAACTGATGTTTAAGCAATTGGGAGATGGCTGTATTTATTATATTGTTATACAGTAATAGAATCAAAATAGTAGATTTCATCAAGCTACTTTTGTCTTATTTTCAGGCGTACCATTCATTTGCTCTGTTTGCTTCTGTTTGGCAATTAGTGAAAGTAAAACACGTATGACAAAGGTTATTTCCTATACATAAAATTGCCTATAAATTCTTTTTCTTAAAATATTTAAAAATATTTAATCATAACTCTTCATGCTAATGGCTAACAGAAATATCTGGAATATTTTTGGCAGACTCAAAACTAAAGAACACCAGGTCAGCAGAGAGAACAGAAAGTTGATACATGTATATGTACTACTTTATCATTTACAAATTCCTTTTTGTCTATGCAGAAAGGTAGGGTGTTCTTCTAAATCCATGTAATATTTTAATAGATAGTATAAGGAATTAGGAAGGACGTTTTCCACACTGTATTTGTAAGAGAAGTGGAAATCTTCTGTCAAAGAAAAGTAGTTATGGTTTTATATGAATAATCCACCAAGTTATTATTTTATTAATAACCATTGTCCCTCCCAGAAATGGAAGCAAAACCCAACACCTTCTCTAATAACCATGCTTTACCAAGCTTAAATCTAAAATATTGTCAAATGTAGGTAAAATATATTTTATATTCATTAATATGGCTGTTATAAAAACGGAAAATAAGCATTGGTAAAGATGTAGGGAAATCGGAACCCTAGTGCACTGGTAGTGTAAATGTAAAAGGATGCATCCACTTTGGAAAATAATAGGGAAGTTCTTCAAAAAATTAAAAATAGAGTTACAATATAATTCAGCAATTCCACTTCTGGGCATATATTCAAAATAATTGAAATCAGGGGCTAAAGCCTTGTTGATAGCAGCATTATTCATAATAGCCAAAAGTTGGAAGCAACTCAAGTGCCCACTGACAGATGAGTAGATAAACAAAATGTGGTGTATACATACCATGGAATATTATTCAGCCTCAAAAAGGAAGGAAATTCTGACAAACGCTACAACATAGATGAGGCTTGAAGACATTTATGCTAAGTGAAATTAACCAGTCACAAAAGCACAAATAATATATGATTCCACTTGTATGAGGTACCTAAAGTAGCCACATTCATCGAGACTGAAAGTAGAATAATGGTGGCCAGGGACTGGAGGGAGGAGGATGGAGTGTTATTGTTTAAAAAGTATAGAGTTTCAGGGGTGCCTGAGTGGCTCAGTCAGTTAAGCGTCCAAGTCTTGACTTTGGCTCAGGTCATGACCCCAGTGCCATGGGATTGAGCCTTGTGTCAGTCGCGCGCTGAGAATAGAGCCTACTTGGGATTCTCTCTCTCTCCCTCTTTCTCTGTCCTTCCCCCATTTTCACTGTCTCTGTCTCTCTCTCTCTAAATAAATAAGTAAATAAATAAGTGAACTTAAAAAAGGAAAAGAAATAAAGCAGTACTAAGTAACTTGAATAGTGTTTTAATTACTTGTATTTCTTAGTTTTCATTAGTGTAGGCAATTAAATAAGTTTCTTCAGCATGAGTATAAGTCAATAAACAATTCTGTTACATTTAGTATTTTTAAACCAAAGGATGAGTTCATACTCCAAACCTTTAAAAAATTGTGCAATAGTTATCATTGTCTTTAAGACCAAATGCCACTAGGATGTTTTTAATTTTTTTAATGTCTACTGTTTATATCATACTCATATTTTTTCAAGGCTCTCTCTGTGCTAAATTTGCAAGGATAATTCATCTCCAACACTCTCCCATTTTCTAATCGTGCTCCTTGTTTCTTTACAATATCCCACTATAGACCATGAGGACATTGATGTCATTTTGCCACACAGGCTGGCTCCTGTATCCAGATATCTCTGTGTTCTAGATCTTTGCTTCTTTTTTCAAATTCTAATGTAAACATAACTTTTCTGTGTCTCGTTTTCTTAAAACCATGTTTTAGTGAAAACTAGCTAATTTGTTTAACCCAAATGCTAATTAGTTTGTAAGACTCCATGGTACAATGTTATCCATCTTTGGTAAAAAACTAATCTAAGCCTTCTAGGGACAATTAATCTAAAGAAATTTATATTGTGTTTGGGATTTCAGGCACTAATTTTGGGCTTAAAGGAATATTTTTCTTTAGTCAGCTGGTTGTTAGTATCCCTCAGTACTTTGCTACTCAATGTGTAGACCTCAGACTTTCAGGTCCCTCCCCTGACCTGATCAATAATAATCTGAATTTTGGGACACCAGCGTGGCTCAGTGGGTTAAGCGTCTGACTTTGGCTCAGGTCATGATCTTGCAGCTGGTGAGTTCCAACCCCAAGTTGGACTCTGTTCTGATAGCTCAGAGCCTGGAGCCTGCTTCAGATTCTGTGTCTCCCTCTCTCTCTCTGCCCCTTCCTGTCTTGTGCTCAGTCTGTCTTTCTCTCATATAAATACACATTTAAAAATTTTTTAAAAATAATAATCTGAATTTTAACAAGATTCCTAGGGATTTACGTGAACATTAAAATATTTGGTAAGCACACTTTAAGCCCCATCATACTACTGCTTATATAATAATACTATGTATAAATACTAAGACCTAATATTTTGGGTATTACTATGTGCAGGCACCATGATAAGTACATTGCATGTGTTATCTTACTTAACCCTCATGATACCTCTAGAAGGTCGGTACTGCTGTTATTGCAATCTTACAGATTGGGTGCAAAACCTGAGAACTTCCATAGTTTGCTTCAGTTCACAGAGCCATTACTTGGAAGAGTTGGGAATTAAACTCCGTCCCACTGAATGCCTAACCATGATAATTTGACCATCTTTTCTGCATGCAGAAGGGCTTATGCCACTGGGCAAAACATGGAAGTGGTAAGAACATTACCCTGGGATCACTACACCTAGTAGCCGTGGTGGTTGTATCTTCAGGTGGAAATGGCCAAGAAGAGCATTTTATCCATCCATCCATATCGGGTGAATAAGGCTCCAAAGCTCATAAATCTAACAAGAAATGATAAGCACACAGGATCTTCTCAGTTCTACTTTTCCCTTTTTCTCTAGGGTCACTTTAGCACATTATTAGCCATGCAAAATCCATTTCTGGAGACTTGACCTTGCCCTGTTTCCTCTTTCTATGTTACCATCTTGGGGGATTTAAAATCAAAGTTTCAGGTATTAAAGATTTCCAAGTATATCAGAAAGCAATTCTACTTGCCTTTTCAAAGAAGTAGTACTGGGAAAATGTTTGACTTGGATAGGAATAGCAGCTTCTTCAGACAAAGACTAACTGGAGGAAGCAAACAGAAGTGATGGTATGAAATGGAAAATAGAGAGGGACTCCAAAATTAGTTTATTTTTAATATGAATATTCCTCTTTTTATATAAAATATAGGATTATTTAAATAATACAGAGATGCTAAAAACAGAAACTGAAACCACTCCCAATCTTGTCCTTACAATTTTACTTTCCAGAAACGACCATTGTTAAGCTAGATGATTAGTCCTTACAGGGCTACCTGTCTCCCTATCACATCTATAATTTTATAAAGTTTATTTATTTATTTTTGAAAGAGAGAGAGAGAGTACACAAGCAGGGGAGGGGCAGAGAGAGGAGAGAGAGAATCCTAAACAGGCTCTGCACTGCCAGCACAGAACCCAATGCAGGGCTCAAATTCATGAACCGCAAGATCATGATCCGAGTGAAAACCAAGAGTCAGACACAACTGACTGAGCCACCTAGGCGCCTCAATTAATATAATTTTAATTTTCAAAAATTTAGATTACACAAATCATGTTATTTTGTACCATGCACTCATCTACTAATAATAAATTATAAATTTATCTTACTGTCAGGATATTTAGATCTATGCCATTACTTTAGTGGCTGCAGGTAGTCAATTGTACAGAGCCATATTGTAAAAAAAAAAACAAATTTTTATGGATAAATGTTTTGTGTCATTTTATTTCATCATTACTGTGTGACAGAAAGTATCCTGAATCCATATCACTGCATACTTACATGAAAATGTGAATATCTTTAAGGATAACTTACTTGGTATACATTTAAGGTATACTTCTACATTGCCAAATTGCTCCTTTTTACTTTCATTTTTATAAGATTTTATTTAAATTCCAGTTAGTTAACATACAGTGTATGTTATACAGTGTAATATATATACAGTGTAATATCAGTTTCAGGTGTAGAATTCAGTGATTAAACACTTACATGCAACATCCAGTGCTCATCACAAGTGCCCCCCTTAATACCCATAACCTATTTTACCCATCCCCCTACCCAACTCCCCTCTACTAACCATCAGTTTATACTCCATAGTCAAGAGTCTGTTTTCTCTCCCCACCCCTCCACGTTCATTTATTTTGTTTCTTAAACTCCACATATGACTGAAATCATATGTATTTGTCTTTTTCTGACTTACTTTGCTTAGCATAAGACTCTCTACCTCCATCCATGTTTTTGCAAATGGCAAGATTTCATTCTTTTTTATGGCTGTGTAATATTTCATTTTATTGTATATATATATATATATATATATATATATATATACCACAACTTTTTAAATGTTTATTTATTTTGAGAAAGAGAGAGACACAGAGTGCAAGCACATGAGTAGGTGACGGGCAGAGAGAGAGGGAGAGAGAATTCTAAGCAGGCTCCATGCTGTCAGCACAGAGCCTAGCATGGGGCACTCATAAACCATGGGATCATGACCTGAGCTGAAATCAAGAGTCAGACACTTAACCAACTGAGCCACTCAGACACTTAGCCAACTAAGCCACCCAGGTTCCCCTATATCACATCTTCTTAATCCATTCATCAGTCAATGGATATTTGGGCTCTTTCCATAATTCGGCTATGGTTGCTAATGCTGCTATAAACATCAGGGTGCACGTATGATTTCAAATTAGTATTTTTGTATCCTTTGGATAAATACCTATTAGTGCAATCGCTAGGTTATGGGGTAGTTCTATTTTTAACTTTTGGCGGAAACACCATACTGTTTCCACAGTGGCTGCAACAGTTTGCATTTCCACGAACAGTTAGAGAATTCCCCTTTCTCTGCATCCTCCCCAACATCTGTTGTTTACTGTGTTAATTTTAGCCATTCTGACTGGTGTGAGGAGGTGATATCTCATTGTAGTTTTGATTTATATTTCCCCAATGGATGATGAATGATGTTGAGCATCTTTTCATGTGTCTGTTGACCATCTGTATGTCTTTAAAAAAATGTCTATGTCTTCTGCCCATTTCTTCACTGGATTATTTGTTTCTTGGGTGTTGTGTTTGATAAGTTCTTTATATATTTTGGATCCTAACCCTTTATCAGGCATGTCATTTGCAAATACCTTCTCCCATTCTGAAGGGTTCCTAATTACATTAGAAAATTTTTATTTCCTAATTTGCTCTCCATGAGCAGGGAAGCTCCCTCAGGGCTCTATTCCAGTCAAGCCCACCAACCTTTAAAACTCCAGGCTTTAAGCTCCGTTGGTTGCAAGAACTCACAAAAATCAGGAGGAAGATGGCGGCATAGGAGGACGCTGGGCTCACCGCGCATCCTGCTGATCACTTATATTCCACCTACACCTGCCTAAATAACCCAGAAAACTGCCAGAGGATTAGCAGAACTGAGTCTCCAGAGCCAAGCGCAGATGAGAGGCCCACGGAAGAGGGTAGGAAGGGCGGAGAGGTGGTGCGCTTTCCACGGACTGGCGGGAGGCGGCCAGGGCAGAGGGGTGGCCCGCCAGCCAAGCAGAGCCCCCGAGTCTGGCTGGCAAAAAGCGGAGGGGCCGGACAGAGTGTGTTCCCACAGCAAGCGGGACTTAGCATCTGGGAAGTCATAAGTGAACAGCTCTGCTCAGAAAGCGGGAAGGCTGGAGGACAAAGGGAGGGAGAGTTGCTGGGCCCCAGGACAACAGAGCTCAGTTTGTTGGGGAACAAAGGCTCTCGCCAGCGTCATCTCCCTTGCCCATCCCCCAGCCAAAATCCCAAAGGGAACCAGTTCCTGCCAGGGAACTTGCTTGCTCCGTGCAAACACCCAACTCTGTGCTTCTGCGGAGCCACCCCTCCAGCAGCGGGTCTGACTCCCTCCCGTTGCCACAGGGCCCCTCCTGAAGTGGATCACCTAAGGGGAAGCGAGTTAAGCCTGTACTCCTGCCCCCTTGCACCTTGCCTACCCACCCCAGCTAATATGCCAGATCCCCAGCACCACAAGCCTGGCAGTGTGCAAGGAGCCCAGACGGGCCACGCCACCCCACAGTGAATCCCGCCCCTAGGAGAGGGGAAGAGAAGGCACACACCAGTCTGACTGTGGCCCCTGCGGTGGGCTGGGGGCAGACATCAGGTCTGACTGCGGCCCCGCCCACCAACTCCAGTTATACACCACAGCACAGGGGAAGTGCCCTGCAGGTCTGCACCCCTCCAGGGACTATCCAAAATGACCAAATGGAAGAATTCCCCTCAAAAGAATCTCCAGGAAATAACAACAGCTAATGAACTGATCAAAAAGGATTTACATAATATAACAGAAAGTGAATTTAGAATAATAGTCATAAAATTAATCGCTGGGCTTGAAAACAGTATACAGGACAGCAGAGAATCTCTTGCTACAGAGATCAAGGGACTAAGGAACAGTCACGAGGAGCTGAAAAACGCTTTAAATGAGATGCAAAATAAAATGGAAACGACGACGGCTCGGATTGAAAAGGCAGAGGAGAGAATAGGTGAACTAGAAGATAAAATTATGGAAAAAGTGGAAGCTGAGATAAAGAGAGATAAAAAAATCCAGGAGTATGAGGGGAAAATTAGAGAACAAAGTGATGCACTAAAGAGAAATAATATACGCATAATTGGTATCCCAGAGGAAGAAGAGAGAGGGAAAGGTGCTGAAGGGGTACTTGAAGAAATAATAGCTGAGAACTTCCCTGAACTGGGGAAGGAAAAAGGCATTGAAATCCAAGAGGCACAGAGAACTCCCTTCAGACGTAACTTGAATCGATCTTCTGCACGACATATCATAGTGAAACTGGCAAAATACAAGGATAAAGAGAAGATTCTGAAAGCAGCAAGGGATAAACGTGCCCTCACATATAAAGGGAGACCTATAAGACTCGTGACTCATCTCTCTTTTGAAACTTGGCAGGCCAGAAAGGATTGGCACGAGATCTTCAATGTATTGAACAGAAAAAATATGCAGCCGAGAATCCTTTATCCAGCAAGTCTGTCATTTAGAATAGAAGGAGAGATAAAGGTCTTCCCAAACAAAAACTGAAGGAATTTGTCACCACTAAACCAACCCTACAAGAGACCCTAAGGGGGATCCTGTGAGACAAAGTACCAGAGACATCGCTATAAGCATAAAACATACAGACATCACAATGACTCTAAACCCGTATCTTTCTATAATAACACTGAATGTAAATGGATTAAATGCGCCAACTAAAAGACATAGGGTAGCAGAATGGATTAAAAAAACAAGACCCATCTATTTGCTGTCTACAATAGACTCATTTTAGATCTGAAGACACCTTTAGATTGAGAGTGAGGGGATGGAAAACTATTTATCACGCTACTGGAAGCCAAAAGAAAGCTGGAGTAGCCATACTTATATCAGACAAACTAGACTTTAAATTAAAGGCTGTAACAAGAGATGAAGAAGGGCATTATATAATAATTACAGGGTCTATCCATCAGGAAGAGCTAACTATTATAAATGTCTATGCGCCGAATACTGGAGCCCCCAAATATATAAAACAATTACTCATAAACATAAGCAACCTTGTTGATAAGAATGTGATAATTGCAGGGGATTTTAACACTCCACTTACAGAAATGGATAAATCATCTAGACACACGGTCAATAAAGAAACAAGGGCCCTGAATGATACATTGGATCAGATGGACTTGACAGACATATTTAGAACTCTGCATCCCAAAGCAACAGAACATACTTTCTTCTCGAGTGCACATGGAACATTCTCCAAGATAGATCATATACTGGGTCACAAAACAGCCCTTCATAAGTATACAAGAATTGAGATCATACCATGCATACTTTCAGACCACAATGCTATGAAGCTTGAAATCAACCACAGGAAAAAGTCTGGAAAACCTCCAAAAGCATGGAGGTTAAAGAACACCCTACTAAAGAATGAGCGGGTCAACCAGGCAATTAGAGAAGAAATTAAAAAATATATGGAAACAAACAAAAATGAAAATACAACAATCCAAACGCTTTGGGATGCAGCGAAGGCAGTCCTGAGAGGAAAATACATTGCAATCCAGGCCTATCTCAAGAAACAAGAAAAATCCCAAATACAAAATCTAACAGCACACCTAAAGGAAATAGAAGCAGAACAGCAAAGGCAGCCTAAACCCAGCAGAAGAAGAGAAATAATAAAGATCAGAGCAGAAATAAACAATATAGAATCTAAAAAAAACTGTAGAGCAGATCAACGAAACCAAGAGTTGGTTTTTTGAAAAAATAAACAAAATTGACAAACCTCTAGCCAGGCTTCTCAAAAAGAAAAGGGAGATGACCCAAACAGATAAAATCATGAATGAAAATGGAATGATTACAACCAATCCCTCAGAGATACAAACAATTATCAGGGAATACTATGAAAAATTATATGCCAACAAATTGGACAACCTGGAAGAAATGGACAAATTCCTAAACACCCACACTCTTCCAAAACTCAATCCGGAGGCAATAGAAAGCTTGAACAGACCCATAACCAGCGAAGAAATTGAATCAGTTATCAAAAATCTCCCAACAAATAAGAGTCCAGGACCAGATGGCTTCCCAGGGGAGTTCTACCAGACGTTTAAAGCAAAGATAATACCTATCCTTCTCAAGCTATTCCAAGAAATAGAAAGGGAAGGAAAACTTCCAGACTCATTCTATGAAGCCAGTATTACTTTGATTCCTAACCAGACAGAGACCCAGTAAAAAAAGAGAACTACAGGCCAATATCCCTGATGAATATGGATGCAAAAATCCTCAATAAGATACTAGCAAATCGAATTCAACAGCATATAAAAAGAATTATTCACCATGATCAAGTGGGATTCATTCCTGGGATGCAGGGCTGGTTCAACATTTGCAAATCAATCAATGTGATACATCACATTAATAAAAGAAAAGATAAGAACCATATGATCCTGTCAATCGATGCAGAAAAGGCCTTTGACAAAATCCAGCACCCTTTCTTAATAAAAACCCTTGAGAAAGTCGGGATAGAAGGAACATACTTAAATATCATAAGCCATTTATGCAAAGCCCACAGCTAACATCATCCTCAATGGGGAAAAACAGAGAGCTTTTTCCCTGAGATCAGGAACATGACAGGGATGCCCACTCTCACTGCTGTTGTTTAACATAGTGCTGGAAGTTCTAGCATCAGCAATCAGACAACAAAAGGAAATCAAAGGCATCAAAATTGGCAAAGATGAAGTCAAGCTTTCGCTTTTTGCAGATGACATGATATTATACATGGAAAATCCGATAGACTCCACCAAAAGTCTGCTAGAACTGATACATGAATTCAGCAAAGTTGCAGGATACAAAATCAATGTACAGAAATAAGTTGCATTCTTGTACACTAACAATGAAGCAACAGAAAGACAAATAAAGAAACTGATCCCATTCACAATTGCACCAAGAAGCATAAAATACCTAGGGATAAATCTAACCAAAGATGTAAAAGATCTGTATGCTGAAAACTATAGAAAGCTTATGAAGGTAATTGAAGAAGATATAAAGAAATGGAAAGACATTCCCTGCTCATGGATTGGAAGAATAAATATTGTCAAAATGTCAATACTACCCAAAGCTATCTACACATTCAATGCAATCCCAATCAAAATTGTACCAGCATTCTTCTCGAAACTAGAACAAGCAATTCTAAAATTCATATGGAACCACAAAAGGCCCTGAATAGCCAAAGTAATTTTGAAGAAGAAGACCAAAGCAGGAGGCATCACAATCCCAGACTTTAGCCTCTACTACAAAGCTGTAATCATCAAGACAGCATGGTATTGGCACAAAAACAGACACATAGACCAGTGGAATAGAATAGAAACCCCAGAACTAGACCCACAAACGTATGGCCAACTCATCTTTGACAAAGCAGGAAAGAACATCCAATGGAAAAAAGACAGTCTCTTTAACAAATGGTGCTGGGAGAACTGGACAGCAACATGCAGAAGGTTGAAACTAGACCACTTTCTCACACCATTCACAAAAATAAACTCAAAATGGATAAAGGACCTGAATGTGAGACAGGAAACCATCAAAACCCTAGAGGAGAAAGCAGGAAAAGACCTCTCTGACCTCAGCCGTAGCAATCTCTTACTCGACACATCCCCAAAGGCAAGGGAATTAAAAGCAAAAATGAATTACTGGAACCTTATGAAGATAAAAAGCTTCTGCACAGCAAAGGAAACAACCAACAAAACTAAAAGGCAACCAACGGAATGGGAAAAGATATTTGCAAATGACATATCGGACAAAGGGCTAGTATCCAAAATCTATAAAGAGCTCACCAAACTCCACACCCGAAAAACAAATAACCCAGTGAAGAAATGGGCAGAAAACATGAATAGACACTTCTCTAAAGAAGACATCCAGATGGCCAACAGGCACATGAAAAGATGCTCAACGTCACTCCTTATCAGGGAAATACAAATCATAACCACACTCAGATATCACCTCACGCCAGTCAGAGTGGCCAAAATGAACAAATCAGGAGACTATAGATGGTGGAGAGGATGTGGAGAAACGGAAACCCTCTTGCACTGTTGGTGGGAATGCAAACTGGTGCAGACACTCTGGAAAACAGTGTGGAGGTTCCTCAAAAAATTAAAAATAGACCTACCCTATGACCCAGCAATAGCACTGCTAGGAATTTACCCAAGGGATACAGGAGTACGGATGCATAGGGGCACTTGTACCCCCATGTTTATAGCAGCACTCTCAACAATAGCCAAATTATGGAAAGAGCCTAAATGTCCATCAACTGATGAATGGATAAAGAAATTGTGGTTTATATACACAATGGAGTACTATGTGGCAATGAGAAAGAACGCAATATGGCCCTTTGTAGCAACATGGATGGAACTGGAGAGTGTGATGCTAAGTGAAATAAGCCATACAGAGAAATACAGATACCATATGTTTTCACTCTTATGTGGATCCTGAGAAACTTAACAGAAACCCATAGGGGAGGGGAAGGAAAAAAAAAGAGGTTAGAGTGGGAGAGAGCCAAAGCATAAGAGACTCTTAAAAACTGTGAACAAACTGAGGGTTGATGGGGGATGGGAGGGAGGGGAGGGTGGGGGATGGGTATTGAGGAGGGCACCTTTTGGGATGAGCAATGGGTGTTGTATGGAAACCAATTTGACAATAAATTTCATATATTGAAAAAAAAAAAAAGAACTCACAAAAATCAGCCCCTCTCATTTTTCCAGTCTATGGCTTTGGGGAAGTGTTCTCCTTGTGCATTCCCCTATGTGCCCCTTCTCTCTCTCTCTCTCTCTCTCTCTCTCTCTCTCTCCCTCTCTCCCTCTCTCCCTCTCTCCCTCTCTCCCTCTCTCCTTCCCTCCCCTTCTCCATGACCATGGCTCCCTTTCCTCTGCAATCCAATCTATTTCTCCCTCAAACTATGATCTACACTTTCTATCTTCTTCAATGTGGCTTCTTCTTTCTCTTTAGTTGTAGAGTTTGATGTGTCAGTCTTCAGGTTGATTTCTGGGGTATTTAGGAAGATTTGATAGTTATCTAGCTGTGTTGGAGGGAAGACCTCTACTCTGTCCCCTTAGCTCTGCCCCCAAACTGCTCTTTTTTTTAAAAATGACATCAGTTGACACTCCCATCAACAGTGTAAGAGCCTTCATATTGGTTATCTCAGACTTTTTAAAAATACTACCCATGTGGCAGCTGAAAAGTTATACCTTATTTGGTATTTTTATTTTTTATCTATTTGATTATTAGCAAAATTGAATGCTTTCATATACTTATTGATCTCTTGTATTTCAATTTTTGTAATTTCCTAATGTAATTATTTTTCCTATTTTATATTTGAATGTTCATATCATTATCTGTAGGATTTATTATATATTATGGGTGTTAATGCTTTCCAGAAGTTATACACTTTTCCTAGCTTGTAACTTAACAGTAATAGTAACTCTTATACAAATACTTCAAATTTTAGGAAATAAAATCTGTAAAATTTTTATATTATCTTAAAGCTCAAGTTACCATACTCTGTAATCCATTTTCATTTCTGGAAAACATACATATGTTTGTCAACCAAAAATTAAAAATACATTAAGGTCCAATGGCTTCATGCAACTTTTGGTCATTGTGAGTAGAGCTGGAAAATTATTTATTTTAGTTTGTCCATTCTTTACTGATTTTTAGGTCATATTAGTGATAACTTCCTAAATTATTTTTGTTGGCAGTCATTTTGGACTGAGTGTCTCAACCGAAACTTATTGGCATATAATTTTTCATAGTATTCCCTGATAATTGTTTGTATCTCTGAGGGATTGGTTGTAATCATTCCATTTTCATTCATGATTTTATCTATTTGGGTCATCTCCCTTTTCTTTTTGAGAAGCCTGGCTAGAGGTTTGTCAATTTTGTTTATTTTTTCAAAAAACCAACTCTTGGTTTCGTTGATCTGCTCTACAGTTTTTTTTAGATTCTATATTGTTTATTTCTGCTCTGATCTTTATTATTTCTCTTCTTCTGCTGGGTTTAGGCTGCCTTTGCTGTTCTGCTTCTATTTCCTTTAGGTGTGCTGTTAGATTTTGTATTTGGGATTTTTCTTGTTTCTTGAGATAGGCCTGGATTGCAATGTATTTTCCTCTCAGGACTGCCTTCGCTGCATCCCAAAGCGTTTGGATTGTTGTATTTTCATTTTCGTTTGTTTCCATGTATATTTTAATTTCTTCTCTAATTGCCTGGTTGACCCACTCATTCGTTAGTAGGGTGTTCTTTAACCTCCATGCTTTTGGAGGTTTTCCAGACTTTTTCCTGTGGTTGATTTCAAGCTTCATAGCATTGTGGTCTGAAAGTATGCATGGTATAATTTCAATTCTTGTAAACTTATGAAGGGCTGTTTTGTGACCCAGTATATGATCTATCTTGGAGAATGTTCCATGTGCACTCGAGAAGAAAGTATATTCTGTTGCTTTGGGATGCAGAGTTCTAAATATGTCTGTCAAGTCCATCTGATCCAGTGTATCATTCAGGGCCCTTGTTTCTTTATTGACTGTGTGTCTAGATGATCTATCCATTTCTGTAAGTGGGGTGTTAAAGTCCCCTGCAATGACCACATTCTTATCAATAAGGTTGCTTATGTTTATGAGTAATTGTTTTATATATCTGGGGGCTCGGGTATTTGGCGCATAGACATTTATAATAGTTAGCTCTTCCTGGTGGATAGACCCTGTGATTATTATATAATGCCCTTCTTCATCTCTTGTTACAGCCTTTAATTTAAAGTCTAGTTTGTCTGATATAAGTATGGCTACTCCAGCTTTCTTTTGGCTTCCAGGAGCATGATAGATAGTTCTCCATCCCCTCACTCTCAATCTAAAGGTGTCCTCAGATCTAAAATGAGTCTCTTGTAGACAGCAAATAGATGGGTCTTGTTTTTTTATCCATTCTGATACCCTATGTCTTTTAGTTGGCGCATTTAATCCATTTACATTCAGTGTTATTATAGAAAGATATGGGTTTAGAGTCATTGTGATGTCTGTATGTTTTATGCTTGTAGTGATGTCTCTGGTACTTTGTCTCACAGGATCCCCCTTAGGATCTCTTGTAGGGCTGGTTTCGTGGTGACAAATTCCTTCAGTTTTTGTTTGTTTGGGAAGACCTTTATCTCTCCTTCTATTCTAAATGACAGACTTGCTGGATAAAGGATTCTCGGCTGCATATTTTTTCTGTTTAGCACACTGTAGATATCGTGCCAAGCCTTTCTGGCCTGCCAAGTTTCAAAGGAGAGATCAGTCACGAGTCTTATAGGTCTCCCTTTATATGTGAGGGCACGTTTATCCCTTGCTGCTTTCAGAATTTTCTCTTTATCCTTGTATTTTGCCAGTTTCACTATGATATGTCGTGCAGAAGATCGATTCAAGTTACGTCTGAAGGGAGTTCTCTGTGCCTCTTGGATTTCAATGCCTTTTTCCTTCCCCAGTTCAGGGAAGTTCTCAGCTATAATTTGTTCAAGTACCCCTTCAGCACCTTTCCCTCTCTCTTCCTCCTCTGGGATACCAATTATGCGTATATTATTTTTTTTTAGTGTATCACTTAGTTCTCTAATTTTCCCCTCATACTCCTGGATTTTTTTATCTCTCTTTCTTTCAGCTTCCTCTTTCTCCATAACTTTATCTTCTAGTTCACCTATTCTCTCCTCTGCCTCTTCAAGCCGAGCTATCGTGGTTTCCATTTTGTTTTGCATTTCATTTAAAGCGTTTTTCAGCTCCTCGTGACTGTTCCTTAGTCCCTCGATCTTTGTGGCAAGAGATTCTCTGCTGTCCTGTATACTGTTTTCAAGCCCAGCGATTAATTTTATGACTATTATTCTAAATTCACTTTCTGTTATATTATGTAAATCCTTTTTGATCAGTTCATTAGCTGTTGTTATTTCCTGGAGATTCTTTTGAGGGGAATTCTTCCATTTGGTCATTTTGGATAGTCCCTGGAGTGGTGAGGACCTGCAGGGCACTTCCCCTGTGCTGTGGTGTATAACTGGAGTTGGTGGGCGGGGCCGCAGTCCGACCTGATGTCTGCCCCCAGCCCACCGCAGGGGCCACAGTCAGACTGGTGTGTGCCTTCTCTTCCCCTCTCCTAGGGGCGGGATTCACTGTGGGGCGGCGTGGCCCGTCTGGGCTCCTTGCACACTGCCAGGCTTGTGGTGCTGGGGATCTGGCGTATTAGCTGGGGTGGGTAGGCAAGGTGCACGGGGGCTGGAGGGGCAGGCTTAGCTCGCTTCTCCTTAGGTGATCCACTTCAGGAGGGGCCCTGTGGCAGCGGGAGGGAGTCAGATCCGCTGCCGGAGGTTTGGCTCCGCAGAAGCACAGAGTTGGGTGTTTGCGCGGAGCGAGCAAGTTCCCTGGCAGGAACTGGTTCCCTTTGGGATTTTGGCTGGGGGATGGGCGGGGGAGATGGCGCTGGCGCCTTTGTTCCCCGCCAAGCTGAGCTCTGCCGTCCGGGGGCTCAGCAGCTCTCCCTCCCTTTGTCCTCCAGCCTTCCCGCTTTCCGAGCAGAGCCGTTAACTTATGACCTCCCAGACGCTAAGTCGCGCTTGCTGTCGGAACACAGTCCGTCCGGCCCCTCCGCTTTTGCCAGCCAGACTCGGGGGCTCTGCTTGGCCGGCGAGCCGCCCCTCCGCCCCGGCTCCCTCCCGCCAGTCCGTGGAGCGCGCACCGCCTCGCCGCCCTTCCTACCCTCTTCCGTGGGCCTCTAGTCTGCGCTTGACTCCGGAGTCTCCCTTCTGCTAATCCTCTGGCAGTTTTCTGGGTTCTTTAGGCAGGTGTAGGTGGAATCTAAGTGATCGGCAGGACGCGCTGTGAGCCCCGCGTCCTCCTACGCCGCCATCTTCCCAATACTCTCAACCGAAACTTATTAAGACCCTAGAGAGTATAAAGTAAATAAATAAATGCAACGTGTACACAGATTTCTAATCTGGTGTTCACACTTTTACTGCACTGCACTTTGAACTCTAATAAATGTGAGAGATCACTAGTAAAGAAGGTTATTCTTTCAAATGGACTTGGAGATTCAGGAGGATTCTATGCAGTTCTTGTGACAAGAAAAGAGGAATTGTGCCAGGAAGGTCAGTTAGATCTATGGTGATAGATTAGTGGAATGGCAGATATCATGGTCCTGTTGTCTATTCATAAATAGAACAGAATCCAAGGTCAAGCTAGATTCAAAGAATCCTGAAATATTTGCAAAGCCACCTCATTTGTTATTTATTCCCCAAATCTCTTGCTACCAAAGATTATTTAAATTACCTAAATTTAGACAACTCTCAGTCAGATAAAGGAGTATTTCAAGACAGTAGACATTGCAGTTTATCATGAGAGTATGTTAATAACAACCAAAATGCACATAGTTTTAGAAACAAAATATTTCCCCAGTGGTGCTGGAGCACAGAAGACACCCAAGATGTACATGTGAAGATAGGGAGGATGGCAGAGTAGAGAATGCAGAGCAGTTACTCCATGGGGCTCTCTGTGTTAGGAAAGGTCAGCTTCAGGAAAAAAAAAATGACAACGGGAACAATTCCCACCAGAAACAAGACTTAAGACCTGTCGACTGCCTACTCCTCCCCCAGGAGACCAACAGAATAATCTGTGATCAAGCAAGCAAAGTTTACTTAAGTTATTTCAGAAAGAATGAACAATATCTTGACATTTTTAATAGTATCTCAGAAGAGGGAAATCACATAAAGATATTTATAGGGTTTTAGGTTTTGTCTCAGTGGTTTAATTCAGGTCTAATAAAGCTTTTGTTTGATAAGTTAGCTGTTTGCTCAGGTGAGGAAATTATTTGCCTAAATAAATGGATCTTCAGGAATTTCCTGAAGTTATTTATTATTTTACAGCATTGTTGTCTTGGGTAAGAATTTCCTGGAAGGAATGTTTACATCAAGTTGACACAGGTGATCTCATTTCCAAATCCTGATAATTAAATGCTCAGGATGCAATTAGTCTCAATGCTAAGATTTCTAAAAAAAAAAATTACATGGGAAACAAGTCTTTCTGTCTTCTAGCTCATTGTCAGTCGTCACCTCATAGCCATCCTAATCGTCTACAAGATTCTTGTTAATTGCTATGGAATAACTTCAGAGACCTGCCAGCACCCCAGAATACTATGCGTTACATGTGATGATGTCCACATTTATAATTAGACAGGCTTACAAGACAAACAATTGGTTAAGGCATGGCTAAAACTCCTTGAAATGAATGTGTGATCAGCCCATTAACCACCAAGCTTAAAAAGATGAAATAAATGTGTCCTCTGTTTCGAAAGGATGAACAGATATAAGAGAACAGAAGCACTTTACTATCTAAAATCTGGAGGAGATGGACATTCAAAGTAGAAGCAAAAGATGGAAACAGAACAAATAAGACCAGGGTTCATTATTTTGGTGTAGCTATTGCAGGCCACTTTAGTTCTGTTTGTAATGAATGTGAAGAATTAACTAGGTACATGAATAATCTAATTATTATAAAATGCAGGTTTAATCACTGTTAAACTTTCAAAAATAAAATAAATCTTGAGCTTGTCCCTTTTAACTTGTTTAGAAAGTTTTATTTTATCCATTTATTTTTTAATGTTTATTTATTTTTGAGAGAGAGAGACAGACAGACAGAAAGAGGGAGACACAGAACCTGAAGCAGGCTCCAGGCTCTGAGCTGTCATACAGAGTCCTACACAGGGATTGAACCCATAAGCTGCAAGATCATGATCAGAGAAAGTATTTTAAAATACTGAGTCAGTTTTACCTAACTGTTCACTGGCCAAGTGAATCAAAATACAATATAACCTACTGACACATTTTTAGGATGTAGAGACAAGTAATTTTAGTGTATATGATCCAAATCTGGACCCAGATACAAAATATTTACCACCATATATAACATTTACTGTAATCTCCTGCCTGACCTTTTTTACATGTAAAAAGACACTAAGAATTCTCTGTATGAAGTCAGAGCCATTAGGTGTTAATACCATGTAACTTAATTTGTGAAAAGTACAAAATAAATATGCTGTTTGGGTGTCACTTCTTTTCAGCATATGTTTATCCTCCTAGAATTACTTGTCTGACAACAGGTGGCCTCCTAAGAATACAGAATGACAGTTTCTCAGTAACTAATCTGTAAACATTTCTTCCTGGAGGACTAGCAATGAAAGTAAACAAGTCACAGTTTTCACATTACCAGATTTGAAGAATAACAGCCAAAATTTAACTATTATATCTAAAGCAATCTTAAGTACTGTTCTTATTATGCATAATTAAGGCAGGAGAATGCCTATATTTTGAAGTATTTACAGATAAATATGTAAAGATGGTCATTCTGTTTTGTTAATTACATTTATTAAATGCTATGTATATACACTAATGATTTTGAGATACTGAACATAAATTATTTCTTTCAATCATAGGTATACCCCTCTGGTGCATTAAATTCATATGGAAATTTTTCTGGCACATGAAAAGGATAGGGAAGATGAATATTCTCATTTACTGTAGCGATGATTGATGTTGACATCGACCTCCACTATTTCATGCTCTTTAAAAAACTATGACTAGAATGAGCAAGATTATCATTATAATTTTTAACTTTCAAAATAAGAACTCCACTGCCCAGCATTTTTTGAAAATTAAAGCAATGGATTCATTCTACTTTTTATTAAAAAGAACATGTCAGCTCTATTAACAATTATTAGAGTACTCTCTTCCCATAATCATTAATCTGCTTCCATTTTATATTCTTGAATAGAATACAATTATGTACTCAATAGTCCTTATACAATATTCTGATTTACAAATAATTACAGTATACAAAGAGGTGATTTATTTGTTTCCAAAAACTGAGCTGATATGAAGAGATACAGTTTCACTGTTTCATTACCAGAACCTAAAAACGATATCAACATATATTTTCAACAGATCATTTCTTGCATTTTTTTTTCTGCTGCATTCTTTGATCAAATTTAGGATTTTTAATAGGAGGTAAAAGCAAGTCTTCATGTTTGGGAATATTGACTGAAGTAAACAAAGAACAAGATGTGCCCCAAAATGCTCACTTTCTTTTTTTTTTTTTTTTTTTTTTTTAATTTTTTTTTTTTCAACGTTTTTTATTTATTTTTGGGACAGAGAGAGACAGAGCATGAACGGGGGAGGGGCAGAGAGAGAGGGAAACACAGAATCGGAAACAGGCTCCAGGCTCCGAGCCATCAGCCCAGAGCCTGACGCGGGGCTCAAACTCACGGACCGCGAGATCGTGACCTGGCTGAAGTCGGACGCTTAACCGACTGCGCCACCCAGGCGCCCCCAAAATGCTCACTTTCTAAAGCATCCTGAAAGGCTAGCACTTTCCACCTCCAGGCTACAGAAAGAAAGGCTGCAAAACACAGAAGGAAGAATGTCTGGAGAAACTTCTTTGCAAAGATTACTCAAGGATTGTCTTCTTTTCCCCGCCCTTCTGCTCAGAAAAGGGAGCAGCTTCTGTCTTTATCAATCACGTTGGGTCATGCTCAAGAGAACCCCTTGGAGAACTTAAAAGTTGGGTGTCCACAACAACTGGTATCTTCCTCATATGTAAATAATTGCTAATGGTCAAAGCCTGGCTGGAGCTATCTCTGTAAGAAGAGAAATGAGAAATCTGCAATGGGAACAAGCCATTCTTTTACCAGTGACAGGGCAGAGGTGCTTCGAGGAGCCAACTATGGCACCTGAAGAACTGAGTTAGAATTCAGTTACCTTGAAAGGAACCCCATGTACAAGGCCTAACCGCATGGCCAAAGTCCATTCAACCAAGAGCATCTTTTGACAACAGAAGCCAAGAGCTGAAGAAGTCATAAGCAGCCAGCTGGAGAAAGGTGTCACCTGAAGAGCAACTCAGCTTTGGGAGGTCACAAATGAGTGGGACTTCTTAGTAGTCACAGAATCACCCCATGAGAAAGGTAGCATTTGGGCATCTCCCGGAGAGAACTCCAGAGACAAATTATTTTATTTTATTTTATTTTATTTTATTTTATTTTATTTTATTTTATTTTATTTTATTTTTTATGAAATTTATTGTCAAATTGGTTCCAAACAACACCCAGTGCTCATCCCAACAGGTGCCCTCCTCAATGCCCATCATCCACCCACCCCTCCCTCCCACCCCCTATCAACCCTCAGTTTGTTCTCAGTATTTAAGAGTCTCTTATGGTTTGCCTCCTTCCCTCTCTGTAACTTTTTCCCCCCTTCCCCTCCCCACTGGTCTTCTGTTGAGTTTCCCAGAATCCACGTATAAGTGAAAACATATGGGAGGAGCCAAGATGGCAGAACAGCATGGAAGCTTTTTGTGTGTCTCACATCCATGAAATACAGCCAGAACAACACTAAACCATCCTGCACACCTAGAAAACTGACTGGAGGATTAACACAGCAATGTGCACAACATGAACCACAGAATTCAGCAGGTACGGAAGTGCGGAGAGGTGAACTTGGGGAGGGAGAAACCGCAGTGGGGAGGGAGCCACTTTTGGGGGCGGAGAGAGGATGGAGATGGAGGGGGAGGATATGGGAAAAGCACCCCTCCCCAAAAGCAGCTGGAGACAAAGTGGAAATTGGAAAGAGGCGCAGCAACTAAACTAAAAAGGGAGAAAGAAGAAAAGAGAGGGTTTAAATTCCACTAAGACTGTAAACAAGGGGAGCGCAAAGGCTGCAACTCCGCAGCTCTATACCTGACGGTGCTCTGGCGGGAAGGGCGAATCCCCAGGAACAGAGTGGGGTCCGGGAGGTCCTCGGGCCACATGGGGAAAAAGCAGTTCCACTGCTGGGAAACACATTTGGTAGAGACTGTTGAAGCCACCTGGTCCCAGCAGACCCCAGAGAACTGCCACATTCGCTGGTGCTGGAACAAGGTCGTTAAGGGTGAATCCTCCTGCCAGATGTATGTTGCGATTTTCCATAATCCCTGAATCCCTGCTGCTAAACTGTGTCGCGAACTTTTTCTGGGGCGGGCTGGCACCTGGCCGCAGTCTCTGGGCACCAGCAGCAGCAGGGTCCAGCAAGCGTTCCTGGGTGCAGCCGACATTTGGCCATTGCTCTTTCAGCCATTGCTCAGTGAGACCCTCCCGCAAAGGAGCGGAACGGGTCAAAGCCGCAGTCCTTCAGAAGTGAGGGGCCGGGGAAAACAGCCGCATCTGAGACAAAACACGAGAGAGAGGTACTGCCTGGGTCCCGGTCATGGAGAGTGAAAAAGCGGGGAGTGGGCAAAAGCTGAAGACAGAGGACGGGTGCGCAATTGCTGATTGGAGAGAAAAGTTCCTATACTAGAGGTTCAGGATCTGGATGACTCCATTTTCACCCCTCCCACGCATGCGCTTATGCATCTATGAGCCCTGCAACAAACGACCCCAGTAGGCTAGCAGCGCCATCTAGTGGAGAACAGAGCTGTTACACTGAGCCCCGCCCAACTGGGCCAACCTCCGTCTTCAAGAACACAAGTCTCACCAGATGCTTAGTTTATGAACTATAAAGTGCTTCATAGTCTGACTTCTAGGGAAAAACGAAGTAATTTAAGACCTATTTCAATCTGTTAGCAGGACCATCTATTCAATTCTCTTTATTTTTTCTCTTTTTCACTTCTTTTCTTTTTCTTGAATACAGAAAGAGAAAAAATTCATTTTTATTCTCAATTTCTATTAAAAATATTTTTAATTTTTTTACTATATTTTTAATTTTGTGTAAATTTTTTCAAATTCTATTTTACTTCCATCATTTTATTTTAGTCTACTACAGTGTATTCACTTTTTCAAATTTCAAACGATTTCCTTTTTTTTAAATTTTTTCTCTTTTTCGTTTCTTTTCTTTTTTCTTAAATACAGAATAAGATTAATATTTATAATTTTTATTAAAAATATTTTTCTTTAATTTTTTCTACTATATTCTTTACTTTTGTGTATATTTTTTCAAATTCTATTTTACTCCCATCATCTCACTTTAGTCTACTTCAGTGTATTCATTTTTTCAAATCCTCAAACAATTTCCTTTTTTTTTACCCCCCCCTTTTTTCTTTCTAATATGTCAAACCACTATCAACACCCAGACCAAAACACACCTAGGATCTAGCATCATGTATTCGATTTGTGTGTGTGTGTGTTTCACTTTTAATATTTTCTTAATTTTAATTTTTTTAATTTCAATTTTTCTACTTCATTAATTCCTTTTCTTCCTTCAAAATGACAAAATGAAGGAATTCACCCCAAAAGAAAGAGCACGAAGAAATGACAGCCAGGGATTTAACCAACACAGACACAAGCAAGATGTCTGAACCAGAATTTAGAATCACGATAATAAGAATACTAGCTGGAGTTGAAAATAGGTAAGAATCCCTTTCTGCAGAGATAAAGGAAGTAAAAAATAGCCAGAATGAATTAAAAATGCTATAACTCAGCTACAATCACGGATGGGTGCAGCAGCGGCAAGGATGGATGAGGCAGAACAGAGAATCAGCAATATAGAGGACAAACTTAGAGAATAATAAAGCAGAAAAAAAGAGGGAGATGAAGGCAAAAGAGCACAATTTAAGAATTAGAGAAATCAGGTACTCATTAAAAAAGGAACAACATCAGAATCATAGGGCTCCCAGAAGAGGAAGAGAGAGAAATAGGGGTAGATGGGTTATGTGAGCAAATCATAGCAGAAAACTTTCCTAACCTGGGGAAAGACACAGACATCAAAATCCAGGAAGCACGGAGGACCCGCATTAGATTCAACAAAAACTGACCATCTACAAGGCATATCACAGTCAAATTCACAAAATACTCAGGCAAGGAGAGAATCATGAAAGCAGCAAGGGATAAAAAGTCCCTAACCTACAAGGGAAGACATGTCAGGTTTGCAGCAGACCTATCCACAGAAACTTGGCAGGCCAGAAAGGAGTGGCAGGATATATTCAGTGTGCTGAACCAGAAAAATATGCAGCCAAGAATTCTTTATCCAGCAAGACTGTCATTCAAAGTAGGAGAAATAAAAAGTTTCCCAAACAAAAATTAAACGAGTTTGTTACCACTAAACCAGCCCTGCAAGAAATTTTAAGGGACTCTCTGAGGGGAGAAAAGATGAAAAAATACATACATACATACATACATACATACATACCAAAAGCAACAAAGATTAGAAAGGACCAGAGAACACCACCAGAAACTCCAACTCTACAAGCATCATTATGGCAATAAATTCATATCTTTCAGTACTCACTCTAAACGTCAATGGACTAAATGCTCCAATCAAAAGACATAGGGTAACAGAATGGATAAGAAAACAAGGTCCATCTATATGCTGTTTACAAGAGACCCACTTTAGACCTAAATACACCTTCAGATTGAAAATAAGGGGATGGAGAACCATCTATCATGCTAATGGTCAACAAAAGAAAGCCAGAGTAGCCATACTTATATGAGAAAATCTAGACTTTAAAATAAAGATTGTATCAAGAGATGCAGAAGGGTATTATATCATAATCAAGGGGTCTATCCACAATTGTAAACATTTATGCGCCAAATGTGAGAGCACCCAAATATATAAATCAATTAATCACAAACATAAAGAAACTCATCAATAGTAATACCACAACAGTAGGGGACCTCAACATCCCACTCACAACAATGGACAGATCATCTAATCAAAAAATCAACAAGGAAACAATGGCTGTGAAGGACACACTGCACCAGGTGGACTTAATAGATATATTCAGAACATTTCTTCCTAAAGCAGCAGAATATACATTCTTCTCCAGCGTACATGGAACATGCTCCAGAATAGACCATATATTGTGACACAAATCAGCCCTAAGTAAGTACATACTGTGCATATTTTCAGACCACAACGCTATGAAACTCGAAATCAACCACAAGAAAAAATTTTGAAAGGTAACAAATACTTGGAGACTGAAGAACATCCTACTAAAGAATGAATGGGCTAACCAAGAAGTTAAAGAGGAAATTAAAAAGTTCATGGAAGCCAATGAAAATGATAACACCATAACCCAAAACCTCTGGGACACAGCAAAAGCAGTCATAACAGGAAAGTATATAGCAATCCAGGCCTTCCTAAAGAAGAAAGAAAGATCTCAGATACACAACCTAACTTTATGCCTTAAGAAGCTGGAAAAGAACAGCAAATAAAACCCAAAACCAGCAGAAGACAGGAAATAATAAAGATTAGAGCAGAAATTCATGCTACCAAAACAAAAAAACAGTAGAACAGATCAATGAAACCAGAAGCTGGTTCTTTGAAAGAATTAACAAAATTGATAAAGCACTAGCCAGTTTGATCAAAAAGAAAAAGGAAAGACCCAAATAAATGAAATCAAGAATGAAAGAGGAGAGATCACAACCAACACAGCAGAAATACAAACAATAATAAGAGAATATTATGAGCAATTATATGCTAATATAATGGGCAATCTGGAAGAAATGGATAAATTCCTAGAAACATATACTCTACCAAAACTGAAACAGGAAGAAATAGAAAATTTGAACAGACCCATAACCAATAAAGAAATAGAATTAGTAATCAAAAATATCTTAAAAAACAAGAGTCCAGGACCAGATGTCTCTCCAGAGGAATTCTACCAATCATTTAAGGAAGAGTTAACACCTATTCTCTTGAAGCTGTTCCAAAAAGTAGAAATGGAAGGAAAACTTCCAAACTCTTTCTATGAAGCCTCATTACCTTGATTCCAAAACCACTAAAGAGACACCACTAAAAAAGACAATTATAGACCAATTTCCCTGATTAACATGGATGCAAAAATCCTCAACAAGATCTTAGCCAACTGGATCCAACAATATATTAAAAAGATTATTCACCACGTCCAAGTAAGATTTATACCTGGGATGCAGGGCTGGTTCAATATCCACAAAACAATCAATGTGATTCATCACATCAATAAAAGAAAGGACAAGAACCATATGATTCTCTCAATAGATGCAGAGAAAGCATTTGACAAAATACAGCATCCTTTCTTGATAAAAACCCTCAAAAAGTAGGGACAGAAGAAGCATACCTTGAGATCATAAAAGCCATATACAAAACACCCAACGCTAATTCCATCCTCAATGGGGAAAGACTGAGAGCTTTACCCCTAAGGTCAGGAATAAGACATGGATTTCCACTCTTGCCACTGTTATTCAACATGGTATTGGCAGTCTTACCCTCTGCAATCAGACAACACAAAGAAATAAAAGGCACCCAAATAGTCCAGGAGGGGGGTCAAACTTTCACTCTTTGCAGATGACATGATACTCTATATGGAAAACCCAAAAGATTCCACCAAAATAACTGCTACAACTGATTCATGAATTCAGCAAAATTGCAGGATATAAAGTCAATGCACATAAATTGGTTGCATTCCTATACGCCAACAATGAAGTGACAGAAAGAGAAATCAAGGAATCGATCCCATTTAAATTGTACCAAAAACCATAAAATACCTAGGAATAAATCTAACAAAAGAGGTGAAAAATCTATACACTGAAAACTATAGAAAGCTTACGAAAGAAATTGAAGAACATACACACACACACAAAAGGAAAATATTCCATGCTCCTGATAGGAAGAACAAATATTGTTAAAATGTCAATACCATCCAAAGCAATCTACATTTTCAATGCAATCCCTATCAAAGTAATACCAGCATTCTTCACAGAACTAAAAAAAATAATCCTAAAATTTGTATGGAACCAGAAAAGACCCCAAATAGCCAAAGCAATCTTGAAAAAGAAAACCAAAGCAGGAGGCATCACAATCCCAGACTTCAAGCTGTACTACAAAGCTGTAATCATCAAGACAGTATGGTACTGGCACAAGAACAGACACTCAGATCATAGGAACAGAATAGAGAACCCAGAAATGGACCCACAAATGTATGGACAACTAATCTTTGACAAGGCAGGAAAGAATATCCAATGGAATAAAGACAGTCTCTTAAGCAAGTGATGCTGGGAAAACTGGACAGTGACATGCAGAAGAATGAATCTGGACCACTTTCTTACACCATACACAAAAATAAGTTCAATATGGATGAAAGACCTCAATGTAAGACAGGAAGCCATCAAAATCCTCAAGGAGAAAGCAGGCAAAAACCTCTTTGATCTTGGCCATAGCAACTTCTTAATACATCTCTGGAGGCAAGGGAAACAAAAACAAAAATGAACTATTGGGACCTCATCAAAATAAAACGCTTCTACACAGCAAAAGAAACAATCAGCAAAACTAAAAGGCAACTGACAGAATGGGAGAAGATATTTGCAAACGACATATCAGATAAAGGGTTAGTATCCAAAATCTATAAAGAACTTATCAAACTCAACAACCAAAAACAAATAATCCAATGAAGAAATGGGCAAAAGACATGAATAGACACTTCTCCAAAGAAGACATCCAGATGGCCAACAGACACATGAAAAAATATTCAACATCACTCATCATCAGGGAAATACAAATCAAAATCACAATGAGATACCACCTCACACCTGTCAGAATGGCTAACATTAGCAACTCAGGCAACAACAGATGTTGGCGAGGATGTGGAGAAAGGTCTCTTTTGCATTGCTGGTGGGAATGCAAGCTGGTGCAGCCACTCTGGGAAACAGAATGGCAGTGTCTCAAAATATTAAAAATAGAACTATGCTATGACCTAGCAATTGCACTACTAGGTTTTTATCCCAGGGATACAGGTATGCTGTTTCGAAGGGGCACATGCACCCCCATGTTTATAGCAGCACTATCAGCAATAGCCAAAATATGGGAAGAGCCCAAATGTCCATCGATGGATGAATGGATAAATAAGAGGTGGTATATATATACAATGGAATATTACTTGGCAATCAAAAAAAAATGAAATATTGCCATTTGCAACTATGTGGATGGAACTAGAGGGTATTATGCTAAGCAAAATTAGTCAGAGAAAGACAAATATCATATGACTTCCCTCATATTAGGACTTTAAGACACAGAACAGATGAACACAAGTGAAGGGAAGCAAAAATAATATAAAAACAGGAAGGGGGACAAAACATAAGAGACTCTTAAATGTGGAGAACAAACAGAGCATTACTGGAGGGATTGTGAGAGGGGGGATGGGCTAAATGGGTAAGGGGCATTAAGGAATCTACTCCTGAAATCATTGTTGCACTATCTGCTAACTAATTTGGATGTAAATTAAAAAATAAAATTAAAAAAAAAATGTTTAATCCTACCAGCACTTTTATTTCCATGGAGAACTTCATTCAGCTCACACATTATCCCACTCTTCATAAATCACTCAGCTACTGACTTCAAACTTCAATGCACTCAATTCAACACTTATTGAGCAACTAGCAAGTGCCAAGGATTGAATTGGGGCTTGAGGGAATTCCAAGATAAATAGAACGTCGCCTCCACCCTCCCGAGGGATCACAGTCCAATAGGGAGGAGAGAAACATACACCAGTAATTGTAAAACAAGAGGTCATGGAGTGCCCAGGTGGCTCAGTCAGTTAAGCATCCAACTCGATTTCAGCTCTGGTCATGATCTCATTGTTCATGAGATCGAGCCCTGCATCAGGCTCTGTGCTGACAGCCTGCTTGGGATTCTCTCCCTCTCTCTCTGCCCCTCATCCATATATACCCTCTCTCTAAAATAAATAAACATTTTTTAAATAAAATAAATAAGTAAAACAAGGGGATCTTTGATGAGTGTTTCTACTATTATGTTGTGGAAAGAGAGATGATTCTGACTGTGTGCAAGCATCTAGGAAGACCATTTTCTTTCTTCCATTGATGACTTTTGCAACCTCCTCATAGAAGACTCAATTTTTGCTCACCGTGCTATGACATATTACTAAGTACAACACTTACAGTTGCAAGTACAATAATAATTAGCCTTGGCTTAGTGAGAAAAAGAAATCTTACACACAGAAAATATAGTTTGACGTAGATGATTTCTAAGTGAGGTGCAGTACCTTAAGGATATCATTAAGGACCTGGGCTCTTTCTAACTCTCCACTCTGTCATCTTCAGTACTTGATCTTTAATTATTTAGTTTGTTACTCTCTGGTTGCAAGAGGGCTGCCTCAGCTATAAACATCATTTGCTATCTAATCTATCCAAAGTAAGAAGAAAGGGGTAAGATTTCTCACTGTTTCTTTATAGCCCGGATGAATATCCTGCCCACTAGCAACCCAGGACATTTCTCTTACATCTTCTTTGCCAGTCCTGAATCATGTTTACACATAAAGGAATTACATAGCAAAAGGGAAAACAGTCATCTTACTTGTCTTTCAGCAATTATATATCATTTCCTAAATCTGTGAAGGGGCCTGCTTTCCCTGAGTCTGTCATTGTCCAAACAAATCTGAAACTGTGTTGACCCAAAAAGGGGAGGAAAACAGAACTGACAACCAAGAGAATCTGCCAGAACATATAACCAAAGTCTCAGCAATTACATCATTACTAAAACTGCACCATCACCCAATGACTTACACTATCCCCAAATCTAAAATAATTTTTGCTGATACAAAATCACGGGGCAAAAAAGGTGAAATTGTGGAGGATGAGGAATAGATTCATGGCTCAGTCAGGGGTTCTTGGTGTGTGACATAAAGGCACAAGCACTTACACACTTGATTCTTAAGCCACATTCTAAAAGCCTGAGCTGCTTTTAAAAGTACTGATGCCTACTTTCAATACCTTGCTTAAGTGGAATTACGCAGTATTTGTCCTTCTGTGGCTGACTTATTTCATTTAACATAATATTCTCAAAGTTCATCCATAATGTAGCAGGTGACAACAGTTCCTTCTCTTTGGGGCTGAATAACATTTCATTTATGTCTATATACCACATTTTCTAATGGCTTATAATTTTAGTCATGCAGGATGAAAAAGTTCTAGAAGTCCTAGAGATCCGCTGTATAACAATGTGCATGTCGTTAACAATACTATATTGTATTCTTAAAAACTTGTTAACAGGGTAGATTTCGTTCTATATGTTTTTTTACCACAGTTACACACACACACACACACACACACACACACACACACACACACACACACGTAAATGTCTATGTCACTAGAGATACTGATTTTTAGATTTAATTTGTATGGGCTAGGGCCTGGGATGTTCTTGGTTTGGCTTTTGATTGGCTAGTTGTATATTACCATGACAATTCTAAAGTATAACTGACCAAGATAGTCTCGATGGCTCCCTTAGCTTGACCAAACTTAAAACAGGTTTCTTCCTCACTGTAGGCCTCTGCCCTTCCTTTTCTCAGAGCATTTACTTTAGAAAGCTTGAATTTTTTTTTCTCTGCTCCTTTGAAATGTATGGAAATCTTTCCCTAGCCTCTTGCCAGTTTTATAGACCAAGAAGTATCTTTCTCAAGGACCTGCTTACCACTTTCTGGAATTTAAACATTCATAGAGAAAGTCCCTCACTCAGGAGTAACTCAATGTGCTCATTATACCCCATTGAAGAATATTCCTTCTAATGTCCTCCAGGACTTTTCAACTAAATCACCCCAACCCATAAAAACCCTCCCACCCTTTGTCCCAGTAGAGTTGGCTGTCTACACTTGACCTGTGCTCACCCCTATTGCTAACAATAGTATAGAATGAAATTAACTTCTGTCTTCCGACCAACCAGTGTGACTTTTTTTACTTTAGCCATACCACAGTTAAGAGTATCTAAGTGCCTTTAGAAGATCTTTCTTGGGGAGCCTGGGTAGCTTAGTCAGTTAAGTGTCTGACTCTTGATTTAGGCTCAGATCATGATCTCACAGTTTGTGAGTTCAAGTTCCATGTTGGGCTCTGCGTTGACAGTGTGGAGCCTGCTTGGGATTCTCTCTCCCTCTCTCTGCCTTTCCTTGCTCATATGCACATTATCTCTCTCTCTCTCTCTGTCTCTCTCTCTCTCTCTCAAATAAACTTAAAAAAATCTTTCTGTCTACTGAACTTCAATAGGGCTTCATTTCCCCATATGTAAATAGCACTCTCATCATAAAATGACTATAGGGATTAGGTGAGACAGGCACACTTCCTGACCTGGGGTGGGAGAGCACTTGAGAATTTCTTCCCTTGGGAACAATAGTTGCAGGGATAAGCGTTAGACAAGCTGACCTCCATAGGCTTCAGTTTATTTACTGTAAGTCCACAGTGTTACATTTCTCTGTTAATACAACCACCCAAAAATAATTTTGCTTCATATGGACTGCTATGATTAACCAATCTCATCATTAGTCAGACTTTAAGAATACAGAGGAGCCAAAGAGCTGGGATAAAGAGTTAATTGACTTGCATTTTAAGTGCTGGAAGCCGAGCTATCCCAGCCTGAGTGGCAGGGCCCGGGCTGTGGACGGATTGGTGACTGCAGGGGGGCCCACAGACAGTGAAGCTTCTTGTACTCCCGCTTTTAGGTAATTTGGCCTTAAAACTACCTGGGGTATTGTCTGTTGGGGAATCGCCCTGGGCAGGACCCCTGGGAAAAGAACCATTAGGGCAAAAAATAAGGTTCTGCAAAAAATTGTGCGGCCTTACATTTAGCCCTTGCTATCCTCTATGGAGAGTCCTCTACTTACAGGAAGGGTAGCCTCGCACCTTTGCCAGCAAGGAGGGACTGTAAAGGAGAGACATATGGATTTGAAAGCCCCACTCCGGCAACTAAGGAGTGTATCTCTGGGCACAGGTGACTTCAATCCCTAGGCCCACCCGGTCCCCCGGAGGCATTCCAGATGATGACTGAACCTAGTCGGTTAAGCTACAGAATGGTTCATTGGTTCCTAGGTGCATTGTCTCTCTGAGAATGTATGAGGCATGGGTTTCTAAGGCTTTTTCAGCCCCTTTCTGGCACCTCGGACCAAGGCAAACACTTTGTTCATCTGACCTCATGTGGTTAGGAGGTCATGTCCCTGTAACTGTTCCACTTGAGGTGTTGAGAAATGGAGGGCCTTTCACGAGAACAGCAAAGCAAATGCTTTGTAGATTATAGATAAACGCAGATGCGTAATGGGATAATGTAAGAAATTAATCTATAATCAAAGGGTATGCGGGAAAGTTAGGGGAAAATCACCATGTTATTTCTTAAAGGTTGTTTATACATAGGAACATTTTCAAAATTAGGTAATGTTAGAAAAACATAGATGACGTATGCTACAAGGAAATCACTAGCATACATAATGCCACGTTTACTGCAATAAATCGGCCAGTTCAACACACTGCTGTTGTCTGTGTCCATTTTTATTTTAGTTTTAGTTTTTGTTTTAGTTTTTTATTTTCTAGTTTTTTATTTTAGTTTTGTTTTATTTTCACCGATGCCGTTCTTCCTTCGGGAACCCCTGGTTGCTGGAGCTGGTCTCCGGCATTTAAAGGCAATGAGAAGTGATTATATTCTGGGAGTTACCCCACAAAGAATATTCAAGTAGGCTGTCTATCTTTTTCATTGTGTCTCTACTCTAAACTTCCTTTATGTCTGAGTACAGAGTTAAATTCTCTCTGTGGACATTACCCTCTATTCCAGCTTGTTTGTTTCCCATCATATTGCTAATGCTGGGCTTTCTCCTATTGTCTTCTGTTCCTTATTTTCTTCTGTTTTTTTTCTTAGCATTTAACTTCACATGTGTGTTTGTTTATACCCCTCTCCTGAGCCTCACACCCTCCCTATGAGAAGGGTAAGCCACATAAACCCCATTATAAATTAATAAACTAAAAGCAGTATTTTTCACAATCTGAGTAGGTAGCCATTGGAAACGGTTGGATGAAATTCCCATGATCTAACTCTAAGCTCAGTGTATTTCTATGTTGTCATGCTAACATATTCTAAAATATGTAATCAATATACCTTTATATTTCCAGCATTCATGAAAACATCAGGTTAAATATCGACATCCAGGCCCCTAGGGCTTATGTATTACTCTTCCTTAATTAAGCCACCTGCCTGACTGAATTTTTGAATAATGAGAAGACTGCTAGTTACCTGTGTACTGAATGGCATATTTACACTTTTGGGGTATACTTGAAAAAAACTGCTGAATTAGATTAAGAGCTGTAGATGGGCTCTTTGGTGATGCTGTTCCAGCGGCCAGGCTTCCAGATCTCCAGCGTTCGGCCATGGCTGCATGCCCCCACACCATAGCTAGTGCCAGAGTTTTCTTTACCTCCGCCTGTCTCTTTGTGTTAGGACTCTGTACCCCAAGCCTGGGCATGTTGAACTATGATAGATATCAGTGCTGGATAAATGTAGTTGTCAGATAAATGCATCCTTAACTATAAAACCTTTTAAAGAGATGAGCTTGGTAATGGGCTCACCAGGTCCTATCCAAATGATCTCTTTCATGGCCAAGGCTAATAATGAGAGAGAAAGTTTGCCTTCTGATGTAAATCAAGGCCTCATATGTAGACTTCCAGGATTAAAAATCACAAATGATTTATCCTACCACTGTATAAAGGAATTTTAATACTTAACTAAAAACATTTTTTATTGCCAATATGAGAAAATTTAACCCCCCAAAAAGAAAATTAGGCTTAAAGTCAAAAGTTATTACTAATAATTAAGGATTCAGAAAGTTGTCCAGCTGTTTGTTTCTTTAAATTTTGCTTAACATTGTACCTTTCCTTAATTTGAAAGGCTTTTATATTTTTAAAAATTATGTTTATAGGTTTCAAAATCTAACAATTCATTGAATCTTACATCTAACAACTAATGCTTGTCTTCTTCCCTTTACTATGACTTGAGTGTTACACAATCTGATGGAATGACAAGAACCTAGCTTGAATTGTGTGGCTCAAGTTTTTCTCCCTGGAAGTAATGGGCAGAATGACTTTTTTTTCATATATTCTTCAATCTGAGGTTCATTTGGGCTGTCAGTTGTTTTAAAAAGAAATATCTCATTTTTAAAATTTTTTTAATGTTTATTTTAGAGAGAGAGAGAGAGGAAGAGTGTGAGTGGGGAAGGGACAGAAAGAGAGGGAGACACAGAATTCAAAGCAGGCTTCAGGCTCTGAGCTTTCAGTGCAGAACCCAATATGGGGCTCGAACTCATGAGTTATGAGATCATTGTCTAAGCTGAAGTCGGACGCTTAACCAACTGAGCCACCCAGATGCCCCTAAAAAGAAATATCTCATGTTAATATCCATCCTCCATTACCATGTCCATTATCCCTTACTGTGAATTATTAACATCAAAATGCCATCTACCTTGTCAAGGACTGAAACAAAGGGACTTTTTGCTTTAGAAGGGGAAGAAATGATATAAAGCTATTTGGATGGCCAGAAAGATGCAGGAGGACAATGTTTAGACACCGAACACTAAATAAGCTCCTAATTCCCATAGGGAAGAAGGAAGGATAAGAGATGGAGAAAAGAGGGTGACAAAGATAAAACTAGTCCATTTTCAGGGTGCTTCTGAAAATTATTGCTATAGACACTGCAACCTAAGGTAAAAAGACATTGACTAGTTTAACATAAATCAACAGCCTAACTCACCCTAAGCTAAGTACCAATTTTCTACATTCAAATCTTTCCCTCCGTGTAGCAGGAAGGGATAGGGGAAAAGGACACTGATGACACTAAAACCTGTATGTCCTCCATTCTTCAGTGTCAAGTTAGGGGACGATGTCTGGCATATGTTGACTGTAGAACTGATTGCCCGTGAGTGAGGAATATTGGCCAGATCTGCAGGAACAATTCCCTGGAGACTCTGAAAATTCAGGTCTCAGACAAGAAGGTATGTCTGGAAGTTGGAGAGAACCTTCATTCTCTCCCTGCATGGAAATCAGCACTATCTACAACCTTTACTACCCTTATTGAGAGAAAGACACCATCCTCTGGCATAGGTATTGGCATCCCCATGTAGATTGTGGTAATGGCAAAATTTCTCCAACAAGATCAAGCAAGACCCAAGGGGGAGTCAAAGCAGAATGGGAAGAAGCCATATTGGCACTGAAGCTGACAGAAAAGATTTTAAGGTACAGGTGAAGCACCCCTTTGGTAGTGTTAGAAACAACATACTTCTCAGTTAAAACTATGACTAAACTACCAATATAAACTAGCAAAAACAAAAACATCCAAAAGCTCATTTTTTCTTGGGAATGGCTTAGATAAATTGATTCTATGGTAGTCAATACTGTCTCTCAGATAACCATGTCTGGACTGACCATCAAGCTGTTTGCCATTGAAACTATAGGCATAGTACCTAAGGAAGGACCAGGCTGTTCAGGGCTGGTCTTACAGATAAAACACATGAGGCAACTTTAGGTATCACACACGTTTCCAATCTTCTTTAAAAGTTCAGAGTCGGGCGCCTGGGTGGCTCAGTCGGGTAAGTGTCCGACTTCAGCTCAGGTCATGATCTCGCGGTCCGTGAGTTCAAGCCCCGTGTCGGGCTCTGTGCTGACAGCTCAGAGCCTGGAGGCTGTTTCAGATTCTGTGTCTCCCTCTCTCTCTGACCCTCCCCCATTCATGTTCTGTCTCTCTCTGTCTCAAAAATAAATAAACGTTAAAAAAAAAAATTAAAAAAAAAAGTTCAGAGCCAATCACCAGCCTAATCAGTTTATCCACTTCCTGAGTACCACTGTAAACACAAACTCATTAACTCTTTCTACCTATAATAAAAGACTGACTTTTTGGGAAAAGCCTGAACATCTTCCTTGATCAGAACTTCATCAAGACTACAATATAGAACTATTAATATTATTTCCAGATAAACCTTTTCTCCAAAAATGAACACAGGTAAATTTTTTACGAAGAGCCCAGGAACCATTTCTCCACCTAATTCAAAACGTGTTCATTCATCAAATGTTTGCGGGAGGCACTTGGTGCCCAGCACCACAATGGACGAGGGAAACACTGCCGAGCAAAGGGAACGCAGCCACAGCTCTGACTACAATCACAGTTCAGTGGAGGTACTGAGCATGAAGGAAATATGCCCGGTAACCAAACTATCCTGAAGGAAACAAGATCCCATCTTGCACTTATAACTAGATTCCTGGCCGTGAGTGAGGATTGGAAAAGAACTCCATAGGGAAGTGACAGGAGACGGGAGAGAGAAGGATTAAAGAAGTTAACCGGACGTAATTAACTCAGCTTTAATTCAAACCAAAGTGACTAACAACACACCAGAAACTCTGCAGTTTGAAAACAAAAATCCCTGGAGAGAGCTACAGTTTAGCCTTCAGCCACAGTCTGATCTTTATAATCACATGCAGTGTAACAGGACATAGCTGCAAGAATAGGGTCAAGTAAAATGTTGTTCATGTGGCAGACACAACCTTAGGAATTTTTCTTACAATCGACATTTCAAAAAAAAAATTTTTTAATGTTGATTTCTTTTTGAGAGAGAGAGAGTGTGAACGGAGGAGGGGCAGAGAGAGAGAGAGAGAGAGAGAGAGAGAGAGAGAAAGAGAGGGAATCCCAAGCAGGCCCTGTACTGTCAGCACAGAGCTCAATGGGGGCCTGAACCCACAAACTGTGAGATCATGACCTGAGCGGAAAACAAGAGTCACTTGACCTACTGAGCCACCCAGGAGCCCCACAACTGACACTTTTGTATTGAATGTGATGTTCCCCTCCAGTTAAGACTATCAGGCTTGCAGCTAAGCCTGGCCTACATGCCCATAGCAATGGTGCCCCCTTGTTCCCTGCGGTTCCATGAGGAACAGCAACTACTATTACCTGTCATCTGTGTCTTCATTACCACGTGATGACAGATATTACCTCATAAGTACGTAATAAAATGTGAAATATTCTTAGCCTTAAAATTCCATTAGTGCTTTCAACATACCACTGTGAAATAGTAGAAAGAGCAATCAGAAAAATGGAAAAGGCTTGAAAAGATGCAGACGTGATTGTGGGGATTTACCATTCATGAAGCTTTAGTCTCCCATCTGTAGCAATATCACTCTGTGATCCCGAGAAAGTCACTTATTCTCAGTCTCCTGAATCTACATTAACAGAAGGGGTTTGTTATTTTGCTCTTCCTCTAGCTTTTAAGGGTAGAATAACACAACCTTGAATGCACCCATCTTCCTTTTCTACTTTGTTCTTCCTAATTTTCAGGAGGGTTTTTTGTTTGTTTGTTTGCTTGCTTTATTTTTAATTAATGAAATGTTTCCTTTGGTTTCACAAAATCTTACTCTTGACCCTTGTGAGAAAATAAAGCTATTACATACATGTAGTCACTTGAAGAAAAATAAGAGCAAGTGTGTGAAAACAACTTGAGCTCTAAAAGAACGTAATTGTCATCATTCACCATAACTGAGCACTCATTGTGTGTCAGACCTTTTGTCATTAAGTAGTAAACATGGGTTCTCTCATTTAACTTTCAAGATAACCATTTGAAGTAGGTATTATTACTATGCCATTTTACAGAGGGAAAAACTGAGGCTTGGGGAGAATAACTTCTCAAGGGGATACATTTAAGTAACTGTTAGAACTGGTATATTTTTCTTGAACATGTTCTGAATTATATCCTTACGTAGTATAAATTATGTAACTCTTCATCTATAGCTGGATTTACATAAAAAAAAAATTTACCATGCCAAGTTGCAAGGTCAATTCTCTGTAGGTAGCATTCTTCTGTACTTTCACCTTTCCAGGGAATGCAAAGTAATTCAGGTAAAAAGTCAATATACCTGTTCCCTAGGTTTTTTGTTTAGCCCTGCCATCTTGGAGGGAATCTCCAGGTAGATAGTCATACTACTCTTAATACACTGATTTGTTTTACTTTCTCCCCCAAAATTCAATCTAGCAGACTCAGGGTATGAAAAATATATATATAAATAAACCAGGAAGAAATTAATTAGTAGTGCCATCCTTTCCAACACTTCTTTGTGTGAAAATCATACAGAATATCCAGGGAGGAATAAAAATAGACCAAAGTCCACACCCAGATCCCTGCACATTTAAGCACATTTCCTCAAGGGTATTTGATGCCATAGTTTCATCTTGCTAGAGGAAATATTAATAAATCCCTAAGAATATTCTAAATATTAGGACACATTCTTGTCTCATTTTTGTCTCTTTTTGAAAAATGTTTATTTATTTTGAGACAGAGAGTGAGAGAGAGAGAGAGAGTGCACAATCAGGGGAGGGGCAGAGAGAGAGAATCCCAAGCAGGCTCTGCACTGTCAGTACACAGCCGGACATAGGACTCCATCCCATGAACCATGTGATCATGACCTGAGCCTAAATCAGGAGTCAGAAGCTCAAATGAATGAATCACTCAGGTGCCCCCTCATTTTTGTCTTTTAAAGACTGAATCCCATGCTCTCCTGTAACTGGAAATCACGAAACTTGGTTTCTGAGTCTGACGATTCAAATCCAAAATTATTTAAAGAACAGAACATAAGGAAACACTTTTCTAATTTGACCTTACACAATTCAGTCCTCAGGGGCTAGAATTTGCAAATTCTATAATCAGAAAATAAGACCCTATACACTAAATCTCTTCAATTGATATGAAATTAGAGAACAGAGGCAAACATTCAGCTAATTTCGACAAAACAGGGTTGATTGACATGCTAAATGGGTTACTCATTCACTAACTTCTTAGGTGAGCCTATTATGGACCAGGCTGAGGATTTCTACAAGGGTATTAGTACTTGCTATACACTATCTTCTACTATGGGTTTTCAGAGTAGAGTAATAACAAGGATATGGGCTTCTGGTTAATTTCCAGCTTAGCTTCTTACTATTTATGAGGCATTATACCACGTAGTTAGACTGTCTGAGATTCATTTGCCCATCTGTAATACAAGGGCAAATAATGTTCACTTATTGTTATAAGCACTAAATAAAGCAATGTGCATCACAGAGAGTGGAAACTTTCTTCCAGATTTCTTTGTATCTTTGGGAATGCCCAAAATACTGAGATTTACTAACCATTTTTTCTGAAGATTATCAAATGTAATTTCTGATAATTCATCATTAGAGTTGTCCCCAGACCAATAATTCATAATTGGAACAGTTCCCATTTACAGAATAACACCACCAGCATCATCACCCAAAAGTTTCAATTTATAAGGTCCACACACATGATTTTATAATTTTATGGCCTTCTTTCCTAGGTGTTGTGCAAAGCAGTTAATTGGTGTTTGGCTTTGAGACTCTCTCCTCTGAATTTATTGGCCTGTGAATCATTCCAGATCCCTCACTGTTCTCTACCACTCCAAAGGCTTAACCTGCTTCATCCACTAGGGGCTTTGATTTCAACTAGTTCTGATCTTGTTTTGATAGGGTGCTTCTAAAGTATTGGATTGAAAGGGATTCATCCATTCATTCCATAAATATTTGTGAGGTGCCAGCCACATATAGGAACTGTTGCTAAGTATGAAAACATTATACGTGACATAAGCTATTGGTTTTGTTTTGTTTGTTTGTTCACTTGTTTGTATCAGGGTTCTACCCAGTATCAACCAAATCATAGCAAGTAAAGCCACTTTTCTACCCTAAAGAGTGCCTTATTTTATAAAGATTAATAATGACTCAATCCCAAAGGCCAGTAAGAAAGAGAGAACTTTAAGTTCCTCATTATTTAGGGGATGAAATTTAAAACAGTAGGCAGAGACTGGAGGTGATAACCCCTTTCCTCACTGCTGCATACTCGAAGCAAAGACATAGTTGAATATGAATCACCCTCCTCAGCAAGCTTTAATTAAACGGCTAATTACATGTGTTGTTCTAGAATAGAACAAAGACAATTAACCCAGCAGATTTTCCACCTAAGACTAATGTGCCTAATATGGATATGCACACACATTTTGCAATAAAACAATCCAGAAATCCTTGATCAAATCTGTATGAAGACTACATAGATATGAAAATGTTTGCTTCCAATTTTGATCAAAGTGAAGTATTTTGGGTTAGAAAAATGTGATTACAAATAAAAGCCTGTGCCAAGTTCATTGATGTTTCCCATTTTAGGGTAAATGAGATGCTTCTTTTTTTTTTTTTTTTTAACCAATATTCTGATTTGTCTTGGGGGAATAAAAGATTTTAAATCATATTCCATGTTGTATGTTCTGGAAGGTCTTACTGCCTACTAATCCCATTGCCATTTCTTAAATATAGTAGAAACTTCTGATAGTGGGTATATAGCAGTGGTTTAAAAAAATTCCCTTGACCTTTTCATTGTTAGTTCACGGAAGAATAAGAAATAAAAATGGGTAAGATGGTGTTTTGAGAGCTAAAGAAAGAGATGTTCTTTCTCTCCTCACTTACTGCCCCAGTAAAATATCTGTCAAGAAAGTTAATACCCTTGAAAGGGAGTTTGGTCTTCACTCAATTCTAATCAATATTGGAGAATGGAGGTCTTTGACATGCACTGTTTCCAGCACTCAATATTTCCTAGAGATCATTCTTCATAGTTTGGCTTTTTGAAACTACCTTGTTTTATTTTTTTTCTAATCAAGTTACCATCTCTTCTACTTGTTTAAGAGAATTCATGAAAATTTTCTAAATCTAACATAAGTGATATAGGTCTTGGATTTTTATTTTTCATTATGTATTATACGACTCATCTTCCATACACCTCTCTTGCTTCCCATTGTATTTCCATGCCTGGTGCCTGGCATGCAGAATAGGCCCTGTTTATTAAATAGACTGATGAATCTCCTTTCCATAGGCATTACCTCCTGTCCCCCAGACAAAGGAACTAAATATCCTATCAGTGATGTTTACTTCTCGTGAGTTGTGGTAAAATGCATGCTGCATAAGATTGAAATTATTTACCAAAATGAAACTTCAAAAGTTGACTGTGACTATAATCTGTAATGACGGAATTGGCACATTTTCATATATGGTGTGGAATAATCATCAAGAACACTTCTCTAGAGTCACAGTGTTTGGAATGAAATTCTGCCTCCAACACTTCTTACCCATGTGATTTGCATAGATCATTTACAAACTATGTGCTTTGCTTTTATCATCTGTGATAACTATCTCATAGAGTTTCAGCAATTTAAATATGATTATCCATATAAAAGGCATCGGGATGGTATCTGGTCCATAGTAAGTTGTTGTCTACATTATATCTATTCCATCTTATTCTGCCATGGAAGAGTGCTTTCCCACATACACCACTGGCTGCAGCCTGCATAACCACCAAAGGAAAGTAAGAATTGTCTTGACAAGGAAGGATATTGTTCACAGGGGCATTTTATCTCCTGTTTTTAAGACAAAGAAGGAAGATCCCTCTGTGCCCCAGCAACAACACACTAACCAACGCTTGCAACCAACAAGGAACCTCTCTGACCTCAAACTTCTGTTCTTCTCCAATGAACTTTTGCTTAAAACAACCCTTCTTCCCACTTTTCTCATAAAATCTAATAAAAGCTGACCTTCCCTTTGTCTCTCCAGATCTGCCTATGATTCAGTACAGCTTGTATCTCAAATTGTTATTCCCCTGCCATTCCAGAACAAACTCATTTTGCTAGTAAATAACTGCCTGTTTCATTTTGAAGGTTGACAGCTCCAAAAGAAGGTAGCGATGCTTGCCAACCTTACTGTTTTTCTGCCCCCTCAATTTGGAGATAGACAATTTGGGTTCTAGTTCCAACACTGGCACTAATTACTGTGGGCAAAAAAAATTCTGCTGTCTGGGCCTCTTATTTCCTCCTGTGAAAAAGTAAGAGGTTAAATGAAATGATCTCAGCGGTTCATTTCAGCTCTAAAGTTGCATGATTTTATAAGTTTTCCGTCTTATACTCTCCTCAGAAGGGATTATTTGGACATGATTTTTATAAGCGTCAAAATTAGTAAGTCAAGGGGTGCCTGGGTGGCTCAGTTGGTTAAGCGACCGACTTCGGCTCAGGTCATGATCTCATAGTTCGTGGGTTCTAGCCCCATGTCTGGCTCTGTGCTGACAGCCCAAAGCCTGGAGCCTGCTTCGGATTCTGTATCTCCCTCTCTCTCTGCCCCTCCCCCACTCTCCCTCTGTCTCTCTAAAATAAATAAACATTAAAAAAAAATAAAATTAGTAAGTCAAATTTTTACATTTGCTAATAATTGCAACCTTATATTATAGCTATTTTGTCGTAATTTATAAGCAGTAAATACTACCAATTCGTTCAGGAGTAGTAAACAACTATACTTCCCAAATGATTATTTTAATCATCAACATCATTATTATTTATTTCATTAGAATTGAAAAGTGTTGCTTGCACAGCATTTTATATTATATGGTTTTGCTGTTTATTAGAGAAGTGCAACTTATATTTAGGAATCTTAGCATTGGGTGAATCGTTAGTGACACTTTTGCAAGGATTTTGCTCTTCTGCATTTTATTTATTTTATTTTTTATTTTTATTTTACAGAGAGTGAGAGAGAGCATGCCCATAAACAGGAGGGGGGCAGAGGGGGAGAGAGAGAGAGAGAGAGAGAGAGAAAATCTGAAGCTGTGTGTTAATCCCAAGACTTGGATCATGTCCTGAGCCAAATTCAAGAGTCCCATGCTTAACCAACTAAGCCACCCAGGCTCCCCTGTTCTTTTGCATTTTAGTAACTCTTTTATAATTATTGGAAATTACTAGAGGCAGAAATGAAATTATATTCTTGGAAATACACAAAATGTTTTAGAAATTTCACAATATATGTCCTAAAAACTTTAGCACAGATGAGACTGAACTCTGCCAAGTTTAGGTATGTTACTTCATTTGGGAGAGAGCATCTCTGCAGAAAATGAAGCCTGTCTTGATGACATATACATCAAGGCTTATTGTGTTTCAGCTACCAATTTGAAAGGAAGTGTTTCAACATTTCCAGGCATCTCATTATTTTCTTACTTTCAATAAGATTCGAAATGACCTTTAGAAACATTTTGAAAAATATTCTCTGATGCAAACTTTGGAGGAAAAAATAATGCCATGAGCAATCAGACACAGCATACTGCTGTCTGCCAGCCATTAATATACCCTACGGATCTACAACAGGAGGGAGAAGCCTGGAGGATATATTTTCCAAACATTTGCAGGGTGAAAGCTGCCCTACTCTAGTGGGTATATTTGTGCAGCTGCTTTGGAAAACATCCCCTTGATAGGGCTCCAGTGAGCAGCTTTTTCAGCAGCTTTTTCTTTTCTTCTGGTAGTTGCTTAATCTCTTAGAGCTGGGTTAAGCATTCTTTTCTCTAATTTCTCCCAGACTGCTGCATTCATTCATTAATTTCCCACCAAGCACCATGGCTCAGGTAGGCTGGAGAACAAAGAGGGCAGGCATTAAGCCACAAATACTGTCTTTAAAAGAAAATCATCAGTACAGTTTCTTTTGAGAAAGGGGGTTTTGCAAATGACTTGTGCTGACCACTGCTATGTTAGGAAGCTTGACCCCGGTGGCCCATTACCTATCTCAAGGAAACAGCAAATTTGGAATTCTAAACGAGTTTCCCAAACTCATTTAACCTTGAGATTGTGCTGGTGTTATAGTATATCCCTATGATTCTGAGTTCAGGAGGTAAAAATCACTTATTAACTTAAAAAGACACACAGCCTCACAAATCAATTGCTAGAAGAAATTATCAAAAGGAGATGATAAAAATCTGAATTTGGGGGCTGAAGTCATCATAGTAACTCCTGAAAATTAATAGTTTTAAGTAAGTTTAATTCATAGTTTTAAGATTACTTTTAATATTTACAAAAGCAAACGACTTTTATTCTGCAACACTGTTACAAAACATTAATTTAAAAGCATTTAAAACCAGAAGAGTGTTTTACTTTTTTTCAGTAATTGAATATTAGACATTGGAAAAATATTAGAAATATTGTTGAGTTTGATTCTCACCTCAAGAGCAGCATCCTGCTTATCATAATACCTTGTTTACACTATCGAGTAACATATATATACTATGCCTTAGGATATATAGAAAAAGAAGAAACATGGAATCACACAATTTTCAGGTTTTAAAAGAGTTTTAAATTATTTAAAAAACAAAAATAAAAATTGTTTCTTCACCAATAATTGAGCGTTTCTTTTAAAAATCAAAATATACAATGTTTAGAAATTTATAACTACTATGAAAATTGCAAATGTACATAGAAAATGAGAGAATAAACTTCCATGTTCCTATAAGCAAGCTTCAATAATTACCAACATGTTATTTTTATTATTTTACCAATAATTTCCTTTATTTTCTGGATCTAGTTAGTTAGATCTACTTATTGAGTATTATATTGAGCATCCCATTGCATTGCATTAAGAGACAGATTGTATCAGTCCTCTGAATTTAATATTATAAAGATTCATCAATAGATTCCTACAATATCATCCCTTTCTTACATCCCTATCAAATTTTCACTGAAGGATTTTAGCATCTATTAATGTTATTGCCTAGGTATATTATTCCTTTAGTTATTGGACTTACAGGACTTTCTAGTTTAGCAGTCCTCCTGCATTGAATAGCCTTGATTCTTACATAAAGAATCTGAATCAACAATTTGATGACTTAGAAAATCTACTGAAGACAGGGGAATGTTTGATTCCTCCTTTTTGTTAATTCTCAAAATAATTTTGAGTTGGTGCCCTTTCTTAAGGAGACCAACAATTTTTTCTCTGTTCTGTCATTTGTTTTAAGAACCCATGCATTTTAGCATACTTTATGATTTCAGTCCATTGCAACCATAATTTGTATGTGTGTGTGTGTGTGTGTGTGTGCGCGTGTGTTCAAGCTATCCTGTCAATGCCAGTGACTCCTGTTTCCTCTTTGCTGGATTTCTTGCTTTTAGGTACAGCAGTCTATTTCAAGTTCATCTTGTACATTTCCTGCCTTAGACTCTGAATCAGCCGTTTTCCCAAGGACCACAGTTCCTTTCACTGGTAAGTTACATTTAGGGATGACACTATGGGCATTAGGAATGCTGCTTGCTTCTAGAACTTTCAGGGCACAGAGCTAGAAGATATACAAATTGTAGAAAAACAATAGATTATGAATTCATGCTGATATTTGGAATTAGCATCATATGGTTTAATGTGTAACACTTTACACGATTTTTAAAATATGTATATTTTTTCTCCTAAAAACTTGGGAATCTAAATGATGTTAGCATAATTATATTTGCTTTATCTTATGCTAATATGTATGTGTGTTACATCCAACACAGTTTGTGTATGTATATTATATAGTTTCAAAATATAATTATCCACATTGTCATTTAAAATAAGCCTGTCCACTGAGGGCAGTTTACAGTCTGTGTTGTTCTTTTCAGAACTTAGAATATGTACTTCTGCATTTTTGAGTCAAGTATTGTTTTTAAAAGTCATTTCAAATAACTGCTGTACCTGGTTATTCCACCAAGTTTATATTCTAACAGGCTCATTTTTGGTTTCTTCCATTTTAAGGGATTACTTTGGTTTTTCTGTTTGTTTTTTATTTTGGCTTTAAATTAATGAAAAATATTGACAGGATTTCAAAGTCAAAACTATGAACTAAAACACTTTCGGTTTCCAGCTTCGTCCTCTTCCCTCCTTATTCTCTCTTTCCCATAGAGTAACCATTTTTCTTACTTTCCAGATTATCTTTCTACTTAAAAAAAAAAAAAAAGTTAAAATACTTTACAAACTCTTCTTGAATGTATTAGGATTTGATCAGTGAAGGAGAACTACTATGAGTGATATAAAGGATTTATTGTAGGGATTAGACATTATGCAATCAAGAACGCTGGTTAAGCTGTCTATGTAAGCCTTGTGCCCCTGGATCTCGTGCTGGGCTTAAAGTCAGCCTGCCCAGCCGTCGGGGAAGGAATGCTGCACATAAAGCGAGGAGAATAGGGACAAACCAGAGCCTTTGAAGAGGCGCTGGAACCTACATCTGTCTCTCATCTGCACTGGCAATGGTGTCTCAGCATCTCCAAGCCTCTGACTCTGATGATGTGGATGACGTGCCCAAGAGCTGGAATGCTTTGCCACAATGTTAGCCCCCCACACCACCAGTATTGGCAGAAGCTGAAGGAGAATCCAGGGGAATTTGAAGGAACTGCCTGCTGAGCCGCTGCCCTATGCAGAGCCATCACAATGACATAGGCTGTATGAGCTGCAATGGTGCCTGACCTCACATTGATAGAAGTATATGTCTAGCAGCTGATTCCAATCAGTCTTCAAATACCATGCAAATTTCGCTTGTGACCCATCCTAACCTAGAACTATGCATGGAAGAGAACTCTAGAAAACTTAGCTCCAACTAAGCTGACACCATACAAAGCTACCACAGTCCATCCTTTGTCAATCTGTTATCCAATATGCATCTCTCTTTTATTCATACTTAAGTGTCCCCCAAAATTCAATAGCAAAATCATGATTCCATCTAACATAATGCAACTATACCTCATTTAACCAAAAACATACCACCCTCTTCCCAAAAGAGGACACAAAGTTCCTTTACTCATCTTGAGTAATGTTCATTCCTCTTCTTGGTGAAGCATGCTTCCCCTTTGGTATTCTATAACTTAAGTACTGACATGGTGCTTCCTACTATTAACACATTAGATGGTAGAGAATGGTAGAGAGTAAGAAAAAGATGGCTTACGTATATATGTAACAATGTAAACATATATGTAAACACATATGTTTATGCATGTATATCAATGTGAGGAAGAAATATTCATGACTATCAATTCATTTCTTCAACTTGACAAATGGTCATTACTGATTTTATGATGATCCTCCACTACACATTCCATTTCCGCTATGACCTTGGCAAGCACCTTAACGGATGGTGGTTCCTTGCCTAGGAGGGTGACCTAAATCTTCATTCCTGAAGGTCTGGGCCATTGGAATTGCTCCCTCTATTGATCCATTCTAGTTACCACTGACTTTAGTGACAAGACATGGGGGTTCTCAGAGGCACCCTAAAGGATCTCCTGAATTTAGCTGTACTCTTCCTTACTCTCATAATATAATGGCAACCCAATTTTCCCTTGATATTTAGGATCAATCTAACCTATAAGTGTAATAACTCCCTTTTTGCCTATTGGTTCCAATTTAATGATTCATTCCTGTACCCCATGGTGGAAGCATTTTGCCCTTGTAATCTAAGACCTCCATATGAGCAGAGCCCAATGTTACAGATATAGGAAGCAACTACTATATCCCTGGGGTTATAGACAGAACAGCCACTCCTACTCCCACTCCTTGATTCCCAGATGCATAAATCCTAACTCTGAGAGAAACCATATTATATATTAGTTGTTCATTTAGAATATACACTGCATCCTGGAAAATATACACTCTCACTCCACAAGGTATAGCAAACAAGCTGGTTCCATTACTGGAACCAAAGGCCAATCCGCCCAATATACATGAACTCATTGCTTCATTTGCTGAAAAATTAGTTTCTTGGTCAGAAGTTTCTTTGTAGAATATCATGAAAGTGAATAAGGCATGTTGTAAATGCAAAGATGGTGATTGTGGAAATATTGTGGGAAGGAAGGGAAATCCACATCTAGAATTAGTGTGTATTCCACTGAAAATAGAGTGCTACTCTATCCATGATGAATCCATGCTACTCTATCCATGATGAATATAGTCAAAAGTAATCAACCTTGTGACTGGCAGAAGTTAATTGCCATTTATAACCTAGTCTTGGAAGTGACATAATTCACTTCCACCATACCTTAATGAGACAGTCAAAAAGTCTCCTGAGTTTCAAAGTGAGATATGTATCTTTATATACTCAACTTGAAGGAGGAGTAGCAGGGTTCAAATGAACATGTTAATGTTGGATGAAAAATAAGTTGAACAATTCTTGGAAAATAGAATATACTATTCTATAAACTGAAGTTTTATCAAGAATAGGTATTTGAGATCACTACAGAGTAATATAGACAGATATTTTTTTATAGCTGCATCATATTCCATTGTGTGATTATACCATAGCTCATTCAACCAGCTCCCTACTGGTAGATATTTTGGTTTGGTATAAAAAATAGGTTTGTTTAACAAAACTAATTGTTATACAAGTAATGCTGTAATGAATAACCTAGTTCAAAAGTCACTCTTTTTTATTTTTTGTGTGTCTTCAGAGTTAAAAGTATGCATTTGTAAATTTTCTATTTTTGCTTTTTAATCCAAATTCAGTGAGAAACAAAAACATTCTATTCTTTTCTTGAGATGAGCCACTTTTATTCACAGATTCTTAGAGGGATGCATTTGTGGACTATAAATTAACATTATACAATAAGAACCAAATAATATCCCAGACATATTTGGAAATTATGGTACATATTACATAACAAAGAAGCAATCATTGAATAGACAGTGTATTAGAATATTCATTATGCAGCATTATGTGGTTTGTACCTTGATGAGAAAGCAAATTAATCCTTCTAGCTTCTCAAACAAGTCCACAAGAAGAGAAAGTCTTTAAAAAATACCATTGATTTTAAAAATACCATTGACTCCAGCATGAAATTTTTATGACTACATAGGATTCTGCAAAAAACAGTGATCCATGCTGTTTCAGATCTAGTTAAAAGCAGAATTCAATTTTGATCCAACTAAGTCTGTGGGGATTTCCTCTAACATCACACTACAGCTTTCTCTGTGAAAATGAGGTTTTTCTATGATTTAAGTAAAGAAAACTGATTCAGTCTGTCAATCTAAGTCCACATGCACCAATATCATTAAACTTTTCATTGAAAAATACTGTATTTATGTGAGATAATTCAGCTCTAAGAATTGAAACTGATGATTTTCTTTGCTTTTTTTTTTTTACATTCTTAGTCATGTTTTATATTCTTAGTCATTAAGGTGTGAAGTAATCTAAGAAGTTTAAAATACCTGAAGTAGAGCATTCTTTTTTTTTTTAATTTTCAAAGTAAAAAGAAATATTTTTAGAGAGAGAGCAGACATGTGAGTGGGGAGAGGGAGAGAAAGAATCTTAAGCAGGCCCCACGCTCAGCACAGAGCCTGACATGGGACTGGATCCCATGACTGGGATCATGACCTGAGCCAAAATCAAGAGCTGGACACTCAACCAGTTGAGCCATCCGGGCACCTCCTGAAGTAGAGTGTTCTTAAGCAGGTATGAAAGGATGCTGAAAAAAATTTTTTGAAGCTGATGAAAGTTCAGAAATTACTATGGAAAAAGAAATGGGGTATTGAGAAAAAGATGAGGCTTCAAGACTCAGGAGACTGGATGAGCCAGGCATATAGGATCAGTGGGTGTGAAGTAAGGGTATATTGTTTGTAGGGGCAGGACAGATAAGATGTGTAATAGGCACTACACCAAATGTTGAACTACCCAAATGTGACATCCATCAGCCTGTGGTTGCATAAGAAATTTTCGTTAAAAGGGAATTATAGATGGATTTGAAAAGAGATGAGAGCATTCCATGTGGGTTTTGCAGCTCATTACTTCCCTGGCTCCCTTTTACTTTCTCTATCACCTCCTATTCAGATTTCTCTTCCCATGCCTTCTCCTTACACGGTCCCCCAGTTTTATTGCCACTTTTCTCTACTTCTCACTCTACATTAATGCTTTGGAAACTTTGTTATGTATAGTAATAAATATATTTTATATTATGACCCAGAACACAAATATACATAATTAAAAAAGTAAAAGTTTTAAGACACAATACTTTCCTCCATTACATTCAATATATGCTCATATTTTGTATTCTATCCAACCCAGCTACTGTATTACTATGTCACACACACACACACACACACACACACACACACACACTGGTTTCCATCCCCTAGGGTGATATAATATCTAATTTGCATAATTCCTTAAAGTACTTACTGTACATTAATGATTTCCAAATCTAAAATTCCAACCTAGATTTCATTGTTGAAGTCTAGACATGCATATACGTATTTTTATTGGGTATCTTTCTATTGATGTCCTACATGTCTCACAAATCCAACTACCTATCAAACCTTCTCTCTTCTATTTTCCAGCTTAATGAATGGAACCAACATCCACATTGTCACTGAAAGTAGAAATATGGGAGCTGTGCTAGATGGAGAAAGAAGTTATTAATTAATGCTTTTTACCTGCAGGTAACAGAAATCTTAAACTGATTTAAACAAGGATATTTATTAGATCATTAAGGTTGGCTTAAATCCTGGCTTACTCTTAAGAGCAGGAAGCTTCTTTCCTAGAAACTCACAGAAAAACTCCCCTGGCATCTCACTGACCTGAACTGCCATGCTCATTCCTAAACTAACCACAATGTTTGGGGAAGTGTCAAGTGGTGATTAGCGTTGGCCTCAGTTCATAAACCAATCCATCTGCAAAGATGGATTGGATAACTTATCATGAATATCTACTGAAGTTTCCTTATGTGAACAACTTTTCTCAAAGAATATGAATTATATCCCAGAGTAGCTGTCTGGGAGAAAATTAAAGTTCTTGAAGGAAGAGAGAATGGGGAAACAGTTTCTAGTTAGGCAACCAATAATGCCATTTTCACATGACAAATGTACCCCATCTCTCCCTTCATGCCAACCAACTATGTTTAATCCATCACTTTTCTAGAACATGCTCAAATAGCCCTCCAATCACTCTGAACTGAGGACTCCCGGCAGGCACTTTAAATTCATCAGAGTTATCACTCTGTATTGAAATCTATTTGCTATTCCTGCCCTGAATTCTTCCTTCTACTTCATCCCCATCACCTATTAAGTCATAGAATTTCATCTCTGACACAACCCACAAATCACTCCTAAGTCACAGCTCTATTTCAAGGTCTAATCCTTTCAAGCCTAATCTATTGCAAAAGTCTCAACTTCTCTATTCTATCCCTTCTGGTTTTAAAGAGGTATTTCTAAAATGCAAATAAAACCTCCAAATCTTTGTGAGGCATACAGAGCTGTCCATGACCTGGCCCCCTCTTATTCCTGTCTGCCCCCATATAAACTGCAAGCTCCTGGCACAGTAAAACTCATACAGCTCCTTAAAATTGTACCATCGAAATTTGTATCTTTTTTTTTTAATTTTTTTAACGTTTATTTATTTTTGAGACAGAGAGAGACAGAGCATGAACAGGGGAGGGGCAGAGAGAGAGGGAGACACAGAATCTGAAACAGGCTCCAGGCTCCGAGCTGTCAGCACAGAGCCCGACGCGGGGCTCGAACTCACGGACCGTGAGATCATGACCTGAGCCGAAGTCGGTCGCTTAACCGACCAAGCCACCCAGGCGCCCCAACGAAATTTGTATCTTTATGCGTTGCATATATTACTTCCTCTGCTCAGACAGTTCTTCCTCTTGACCTACCAACTTTCTCTCACAAAGACATCCCGTGGTTCACCATGATATTCACCTTGCTGTGACAAATTAATAAACTTGATTTTGTTTGACAATGGGTGTGTTTCTCATTGTCTTTGGGCATTGTGCTTTATCAGTATAGAGCAATGCTTCATGGCACAGTCTGGCAGCAGAAAGCACCACCTGTCTTAAAGACTGAGGTATAGCAACATCTCTATACCTTTAACCTAATATTCAGTGTGAAGAGTTCTAACAGGAGATTTTGGAAAAATGATGACAGGTAGAAAAGATTACTTTTGGCAACAATCCTGTATATAAACTCCTACCAAGCAAATCAAAAGCCATCATCAGAACCCCTTTCCTTGAGGCACCTGGGTGGCTCAGTTGGTTAAGCATTGACTTTGGCTCAGGTCATGATCTCACAGTTCCTGAGTTCAAGCCCCATGTCCGGCTGCTCTCTGCTGTCAGCACAGAGCCTGCTTCAGATCCTCTGTCCTCCTCTCTGTCTGTCCCTCCCACACTCTCTCTTGCTCTCTCTCTCTCAAAAGTAAATAAACATTAAAAAAAGTTTCAAAAGAACCCCTTTCCTTATGAAAAGCAGATTGTTACACATGGTTACCAAATGTCTGACCCTTCAAGGAAGGAGTTTCATCGTGTTTCACTTCCAATTCCCCATTTCTTTAATTAAAGTATTTCACAGAATAAGGAGTGAAAGGGACAGCTCTCTTCATCTTACCACATTCTCAGAGAGATTTCTCCACTGCAGTGATACGGCAATGTTTCTTATTTTGGCCTGACTGCCCTGGTTATTAATGGAGTCTTGTCCATGTAGACGTTAGAACCACATGAGGTGAGACTCAAATCAAGTGGAAAGCTTGAAAATAACATTCCATACCTCTTAATGTTTCTTAGAGGAAGTTCTGATTGGTAATCATCAGTATTTATATAAAGGAGGTAGGGAATAGGGAAGAGTATTACAGAGAAAATGTGTGAGTATAAAACAATATTCACGTTTTTGGAAGAAAAGGGGGTATGGAAGAATAGGGACAAAGCATGCATAAGGTATAGAGCATGGATAAGAATAGCAGTAATTGAAGGCAACTAAAGTGCCTCCATGACTTCCTTAACACTTTTGTTTTTGTGAGTGAGCTTTAAAGGAAGAGGCAAACCTTAAATGGCATGGGTTGGATTGTGTCTCCCCAAAAAGATATGTTGGAATTCTAACCTCCAGTATCTCAGAATGTGGCCTTATTTAAAATAAGGTATTCCCAGGTATAAGTGAGACAAATGAGGTCATTAGTGGAGGCCCTAGTCCTATACAACCAGCCTATGAAAAGGGGAGACAGATAGGCACAGAGAGGACAATATGAGAGGAGGTGGCCACATGACTGAAATGATACTTCTCTATAAGTGAAGTAACACCAAGGATTGCCAGCAAACACCAGAAACTGGAAGAGTCAAGGAAGGATTCTCCCTAGAGCCTTCAGAAGGAGACTTGTCCTGCTGAAACCTTGATTCCCGGCTTCTAGCTTCCAGAATAGGGACAGAAAAAATTTCTGTTGTTTAAGTTACTCAGTTTTTGGTACTTTGTTACAACAGTTCTAGGAAAAGATGGGTGGCTCAGTAGGTTAAGCATCCAACTTTGCTTAGGTCATGATCTCGCGGTTTGTGGGTTCGAGCCCCGCATCGGGCTCTGTGCTGACAGCTCAGAGCCTGGAGCCTGGTTCAGATTCTGTGTCTCCCTCTCTCTCTGCCCCTCCCCGTGGGCATTCTCTCTCTCTCTCTCTCTCTCTCTCTCTCTCTCTCTCAAAAATAAAACAGTCCTAGGAAAAGAATACACAGAGAAAACATCCTGGAGGCAGCTTGAAAGAGAAAGGTGACCTTGGAAAGCAACCGGGTTAGATCAGCTCTGACAGGAAATCGTCACAGGAAGCCCCACTGTTCTTCCCACCCCTGCTGTGCTTATCAGAGATGGCAAAAGTGCCTTGAAGCTTTATTTTCTGAAGTTTAGCAGAAGACTGAATTCAGAATACCCAACTTTAAACTCCAAGCCTGGGGGCACCTGGGTGGCTCAGTCGGTTAACCGTCCGACTTCGGCTCAGGTCATGATCTTGCGGTTCGTGAGTTCCAGCCCCACATCAGGCTTCGTGCTGACAGCTCAGAGCCTGGAGCCTGCTTCGGATTCTGTCTCCTTCTCTCTCTGCCCCTCCCCACTTGTGCTCTGTGTCTCTGCCTCTCAAAAATAAATAAATGTAAAAAAAAAAAAAAATTAAACTCCAAACCTGTTCCATCAAACCAAGGGAAGCATAGCAGATTATTCTTAGGCTGGTCGCAAGCCTGTATCTATTGTTGGTTTTTAAAACAAGATCTCTTTACACACATACACAGACACACATGTGCATGCTAATTGATGGGTGGTTTTGAAAGGTTTCTCTTCAATAGAATTTAAGAATATTTTTATAATTTAAGATTTTGTGTATTGGCTTTAGGTCTACATTTTATAACTATTAAAAGTCTTGATTTCACATCTTTATTAGGAAAGCCAGTCACAAAAATACTTGCTTTGGCCTCTGAAGGATTACCTTTGAGGTTTTATTCTTGCTATAACACAGCTACTTTGGTTTCAAGCACTGACTCGATAGCACACCTTTCCCACAGACAATATACTAAATGATATTGTATTACTAGAATATTGCATTTACTCCATTATACTAGACAAAATTACAAAGTTAATATATTCTCAGATGACACATGAAGGTAAGCAAGGGTGACAATAATGTTGATGTCTTTTCATAATATCATTATTTAACCATCTTACTTATAAAAGCTCCTAGAAAGTGGAAATTAGGTCTATTAAATCATTCACAAAGTATTTAGCTTTAGTTCTCAGAAGATAAGTGCTTAAAAAATTTAAGTGATGAGTATTAATTTTCATATTGTGATGAGTATTAATTTTCATATTATTACTTATGTTATTCACAAGACTATTCATAATTTAAAATTGTGATGAATATTACTTAATATTCATATTACTCATGTTAATCATGTTATTGCTGGTATTATTTGATAATTTAAGTGATGAAAACATTCACTTGATCTAATCAAATACAAAGTGATTTATCTTCTCCAAAGTAAATTTCATCATTGCTTTAATCCAGTCATATCCCTTGTCACTCATTGTCCACAACTAAGACACTTAGTTGTGTCTTGATTTTAAAAAGACTTTTTGGGGTGCCTGGGTGGCTCAGTCAGCTAAGTGTTCAACTCTTGACTTCAGCTTAGGTCATGATCTCACAGTTCGTGAGTTTAAGCCCTGCATCAGGCTCTATGCTTACAGCACGGATGCTGCTTGGGATTCTCTCTCTCCCCTATCTCTCTGCCTCTCTCCTCCTTGTGTTCGTGTGCTCTCTCTCTGTCTCTCTGTCTCTCTCTCTCAAAATAAATAAACTTAAAAGAAAACTTTTAAAAAGACTTTCTTATTAGATGCTACAGGTTTGGAGAATCTATTTTATGGGAAGCAGAATTATAATGGCTTCCTTTATAATAACCAAGGGCATACTTTAACAGAGGTGAAGGTTTTGGCTATAAACAGGTAGAATTATAGCTTATAATCACTGTACCTCAGATGCTATTTAATAAACACATTTTTATACTTGAAGCCATTACATTTTAAAAGTAGCTAATATAGTCCAAAAGATATTTTTATCTTTATAAAAACTTAAAAAAATCATCTCAATTGAGAGAAATTTTGATATTAAAGCCCACTTTTTTTTTTTACTAAAACACTGAACATTAAAGAAAAAAAGTCACTGTCATTTAGCTTAAACTCTAGGTACATTAATGGTGTGTAAGCATGTCACTTGGGTACATAATAATGTCTGTTTTACATGCTCTTTTTCTTTGGTGTATTGGAAATAAGAGTGGGCAGAAAAAACTAATTTCTTTTGTATACCCTCTTAACTCACATACAGTCAGATGACTTGCATAGATTACAGTTTATAAGAAATATATGACATACAGGGCGTCTGGGTGGCTCAGTTGGTTAAGCGGCCAACTTTGGCTAAGGTCATGATCTCATGGTTCATGAGTTCAAGCCCCGCATCAGGCTCTGTGCTGACAGTTCAGAGCCTGGAGCCTACTTCAGATTCTGTGTCTCCCTCCCTTTCTGCCCCTCCCCCGCTCATGCTCTATTTCTTTCTTCCTCTCTCTCAAAAATAAACATTGAAAAAAGAGAAATATATGACATGCATTTTATCATTTACACTGTGCAAATAAGGAAACAGATGCAGCCAGTTTATGTGATTAGCTAGCATAATCTTATTTTCATGTGCCTAAAACCTAATCTAAACTAGTTTAAAGAAAAAAGGCAGTTATTGATGCATTAGTCAAACAAAAGAAAGGATGAGGATAGGACTGGATTTAGTGATGTTTGGATCTATGACCCCAAACTCTTTAAACTCTTTTTCATTATTCTCTATTCTCTGTATTTTCTTTCAACTCATTTCTGCATGAGGCTGGAACACAGGCTCTTTTAATTGATTCTTAGAGAAAATGAGAATATTTCCCAATAGGTCCAAATACAACACTTAAAAAAAATTAATTGGCTTAGCTTCTGTCACAGGTCCATTTCTGGAACAATCACCACAGCCAGGAACAGAGAGTTCCATTGGCTCATTCTGAATCATGTGTTTATTCTTGTTGTTTGGGCTTGCTACCTCTTATCAGAAGAGGGTATGAGGTAGGGATGGCCGGTGTAGTTGACCCATGAAAGCAATATTTTTAAGACACTTTCCCAATGCTGCCACTGTCAATTCACTTGGGATCTATCAACTCCAGTGCTATCCTTTCAAATGCACCCCATTATTGTAAAAACACATTTACTATAATTATGGAGGGTTGGGTTAAAATTGAGTCAAACTATGTTGAAGAAACATCACAGACATTTTCTTTTGACTATACAGCTTTGACGTAGAGGGGATACTTCTTATTTTCAAGTAATAAAATAAATAGTTGTTATAGTAGGCAGGAAGTCATAAAATAAGTCAACATCACAGTAAATGTGTGAGCATTTCTCTCCGTCTACCCATTTCATCACCACCTGAATATTCAAACAGCAGTCTCCTCACAGAGCATCTGTCAGAAACTAGATTTATGTAATTACATGTTAGCTCAAGAGCTTTAATTTGAGAATGATTTTCTAACCATGTTCTCTAACCATGAAATACTAGCATATAAGCATAAGGATTCATGTTACTATATCCTTCTTGTTTTCAGTGCATTTGGGTTAGCAGATCACAATTTTCCTTACATATGCGTGTTATTTTAATTAGAACAATATTTTTTTACAGAGATTTATAAGAATTTCAGTTTTGTTTTGTTTTGTTTTTTTAACTCACTTTTCTCAACTGCTTTTTTTGCCTTAATTCCACCTTCCCTTGCCTCAGATCTTGGCAGATTTCCGAAGTGCCAAAAGCACATCATCCTGGTTGGGAAAGGGAGGGGGGCGGGGAATCAGATTGAAACATTCTGCCTCAGTGGAGAACAAAGGATGAGGTGAGTTCTTTTGCTTTACTTGGGTCCCTTACCCTTTCTGAAGCTTATGACTTCATGAGTCAATTTAAACTTAACTGTTAGAAAATGCAAATAGATGCTTTTCACCTTTCTTTAATTTTTGGATAGTGACATTAGACAGTAATCAGGTAATAACTGCTGTTTGATGTTTAATTATAATGCATACTGCAAGTCCACACACACCACACACACTGCGATCACTTTCTTGCACCAAGTGTTCTTATGCTAAGCTTCCTAGCAAAATTCAGAGCATAAAAAAAAAGTCAATAAATTTTATCCTCTAAGAGAATCTGGCAGTTGACCAAAACCAAATGGTTTCAGAATCACAAACTGTACCTGTAGTCAAATGTTTCTCACTTAGTGACTTTCTCCGTAAATAGGTTTTTTTTTTAATCAGAAAATATTCTAACAAGTCATTATGGGCAAAATAAATGGTTCTAATTTTTAGTCCTTGGTAATAGTTAATGATATTTTTAAGTTCAATGCTATAGGCAACTTCAGCTTCTCAGGTCAGAACTAATTTATATAATGACTCATGTATATGCACATGTACATTAACTTGAGCTTTGCTGATAATTAAGTCTTTTGAAAAACAAAGCAGCAATAACTCTAACAGCATTGGACATCTTTTAAAAATATTTATCTGCAGAACCCAGAATCAGGGATCAGTAGAGCTTATCACAAGGAGTTTTGTATTTCGGTAGCTACTGAGGAGCAGCTTAAAATGTTTGCATTCTGGGCTTCTGCAAATCTATGTTGCTTCTTTTCAGAGAAGCTGATCTGAAGTGCTTCTTACATAAAGTTCCTAAATTCCAGAATGAATCTGCTTCAGGGTGCTCTAGTTTAAATCCTATCCCACTGATTGTGGGGCCACAGGGATAAACACAGGGCTTTTAGCTGCTTATTGTGCAAAACAGAAGCTTATTTCCACACGCGGTGGGAAAATGAGGGATAAGTACGAAATGCTTGGACATTTCCTATCCATCAAAAGCATGCTTTGTGTCAGCTATTCTTCTAGATCGAGGAATCGACAATGAGCATGCCAGACACAGCATAAACCGGCCCTGTGTATCTTGCATTTTGTTCAAGAAACACTTACCTGAATCATTGCTAACCCTCCCACGGGCTCTTCAAGGTATGCCCTGGGTGGGCATGTTGACTGATAAGGACCAGGATGCTTGCAGCTTTGCAGATGTGTGGCCCACATGAAATGGCCATATAAGTCACCTGGTTTCAAAATCCGTATTCTTCCCACTACACTCTAATTACAGGGTTAGAAGGTCAGGACGCATTTCAAGGCAAATAAGACTGACCCCCGTGCTTATCTAAACAAGAATAGCTCTTCTGGTGCTTTACTGGTATTGAAATGGATTTCTGACAGGTGCAAGCAACTGTCATTAGATCTTCCAAGTCTGCCCCCTGTACTGCAGTTAACAAGAGCCTCTACTTTCACCTGTTGCCAAAAGTGACATAGTGGTTAGAGCTTCCTGGATTTGCCCATGGCAGATGGAAAAGAGAAAGTCCTAGTGTAGAGGTAATACCACTTTAGACCTGGGAACATAATAGGGAACAGGCCACCTACTTGCCCACATCCAGAGACTTGTGCACATACATTTTGACCCCAACGAACGGCACAGCAGGGAAAATTTAACTTTCAGTATTTTTAAAATTTGAAATGTATGCATTTATACTATGTATTTTCTTTAAATGCATAAACATACATCTTTAGAAATGTCTAAGTGCAGTTTTCAGAATATGTCTGAAGTCCATTTCAGAAATGTCTAAGGACGCAGTTTTCAGAAATAAATCTTAGATGAGCACCTGGATAGCTCAGTTGGTTGAGCATCTGACTCTTGATTTTGGTTCAGGCCATGATCTTGTTGTCCATGAGATGGAGCCCCACTTTGGTCTCCATGCTCACAGCATGGAGCCTGCTTCAGACTCTCTCTCTCCCTCTCTCTCTGCCCCTCCCCCGCTAATACTCCCAAAATAAATAAACTTAAAAAAAAAAACAAAAGAAAGCTTAGAAATTACAATCAATAATTACAAATAAAGTTCGCCTGTGATAGCAAACTTTTTTTTTTTTTTTTTTTTACATTTCAGGTGTTGCCCTGTCATCCTAACATTTCATTATCCTATCACAAAATACCATGCTTCTTTTAGAGGAAAAATGCCCATCGGGGTCACATCAAATTTAATTACTGTAATATTCACATAATTATGCATTTTCTCAAGTTCCAAATGTATTATCTTAAAAATTAACTGTTTTGCAATGAAGAAAGACAGTGTAATTCTTATGGGAGGACATTTAAAAAGTAAAGAGGAAGCTAAAATATCAACGCAAAAATAATGAGAAAAATATTTAAGTCCTTCTCTCTCTGCCTCCCCCTTGTCCTCTGCATGTAGGAATATAGTACACCAGTAGAGGGGAGAAAAGATGCAGATTAATTCAATACTCAACAAATATTTGTTGGATGCCTAGTATGTACTAGGCATTGTGTCCTAGATACATGCAATGTATCACAATGATGTTGAGATCCCTGCTCTTTGGTATCTTGTATTCAAGCGGTGGATGCTTGGTAGGGGTGTGAGTTGGAGAGAAAAAGACAAAAGTAAGCATTAAAAAATAATAAATAAGTAAACTAGATAATATGTGAGCAGGTAATAAGTGCTATGGAACAAAAAGGTGAAGCAGGATTATGGACTGGTTCATTTGGCGAGAGAGGGGAGGTAGGCCAATGCGTGAAACAAGTGGGAAGGGGAGCCACCTGAAAACATAACTTGTAATCAAGGTGAGGGAATTAGCATGTGGATATCTCAGAGCAGGTATTCCAGGCAGAGGCCCTAAACCAAGAGCACTCCTGGCTTGCTCAAAGAAATGGCAAGGGGAGTGACTGGAATGAAGCAAACGGATGGGGTAGGAGTAGGAAAGGAGGCCAGAGAGTATACAGGAGTCAAAGCATGCAGTGGCTTTTAGGCTCTTGTGAGGCCACAGTCATTTATTCTGTGTAAAACAGAAAGCCACTGGGGGGTTTGGAGCAGCGCAGAGGCATACTGGGTTACATCCGGCAGCATCATTCTGGTTCTCTGGTGAGAACAGATGGAAGACGCAAGGGTGTAACCAATTACAAGAGCACTGTGGTAAACACGATGATGACCCTGACCAGCGTGGGGTAGCACAGGTGTCAAGAAGTGGTCGAACCTGGGAAATATTGGGAAGGTGGGATCAACAGGATTTGCTAATTGAGAAGGAGGTACCAAGGACACCAATATTTTTGGACTGAGTCACTGGCAGAATGGAGTTGCCACCAATTGAGATGGAAAGATATCTTTGAATTGAACATATTTGTCGGGTAAAGTAAGGACTTCAGTCTCAGACACATAAAGTTTGGTATGCGTATTAGTCATCCCGTGGAGAAGTCCAGTGGAGAGTTGAATTTTAAAGAGTTTGGACCCAGGAGAGGCATTTGGTAGAGAGCAGCCTGTGGCAGGTACCAAAATCCACAGTTCTAGAAGAAATCCCCAAAGGAGCAAGTGTATCTAAGAGAAGATGACCGGGGCACCTGGGTGGCTCAGTTGGTTAAGCCTCCTCCAACTCTTGATTTGGGTTCAGGTCATGATCTCATGGTTCGTGGGTTTGAGCCCTGCCTCAGGCTTTGGATTCTCTCTCTCCTTCTTTGTCTGCCCCTCCGCCGCCCGTGCTCTATCTCACAAAATAAATAAGTAAACTTGTAAAAAAAAAAAAAATCAGAGACGATGACCAAGGCTTGCATTCTGGAGCGCTCCAATAGTAAGAGAGGAGAGGAAGGAGGAAGGCCTCCCGGGCAGGCGCCCAGAGCACAGGTGCCACTCATCCTTGTGAAGGCCGTTTTCAATCGTTTCGACAGGGCCCATCTCTTGGTCTCCACCTTGGGAAACAAGTTACCACGTGGTCCGCACGGGGTTCTTGCTGCGCCAGGCTCACGTGTCTCCTTAACAGAAAATTATGAACAGGCGTTTGTGTGTTTATCTAGGTTTCCGCTCCACAAAATTGGTGAAGAGATTTGTCAGCAGAAATTCAGTCGATTCTCTGCCAACTCTTTCTGATGGTAGAAGCTGAGCCTGGTAATATCCTCTGCCACGTGGCAAAACATAATCGTTATGTCAGTAAAGAGGGAGTTACCAGCGGCCAGCAAATAGCTCCTCCACTGAGGACGCAGGAAGGAGCCGCTGTTGAGCAGAAGAGCCCACATTTTGTTGCTACCAGGCGCTGAAGACAAGCAAAGCAGGTAAGGTACAGGACTTTACTCCTGCTTTACTAGGAGCTGCTTTACTGGTTAGCCTGGTTAGTGCTTGAAATGCAAGGCTGTGCTGCTGGGCAAGAGTAAGAAAACAGAAAGCCGGTTTAACAGAGAGTCCCGCCTGGGTACAGAAAACCAAGAAGGGACTTCTTAGGGTGCGTGAGACACAAAGTCTAGACGACGTACTTTCCTCTTACTAATAGTCATAGAAAACTTTTTGGAAAGTTAATGAGCTATTCATGGTGTTTGCAAATCAATCAGCTTCCGAATCATGCGAACGATATTTTAGGTGAGTTTTCTTCAGAATAAAATAAAATATGAAACTAGCGTTAGAATCCTCCCATCCTCCTCCCTTCCTTCTCTCCTCCCTTTTTTTCTTCCTTCTTTCTTTCAGCTTAGCAAATGAAGGGATAACTCTCTCCCTCGAGTCTGTGTGTGACTAGCTTTGCAGGGTTGATCCTGGGAGATACTATCCTTGGAAGTGGTAGCCTCTTCCACCTTCCCCTGCTAACCGTGACAGAGGGTCATCTAGGATTCCAGTATCAGAAGCAAGGAATTTGCCATGAGTCACGTCAGTCTGAAGAATAATTTTCTGTTTTTAAATGTTTTATTATTTATTTCTGAGAGCGAGAGAGAGAGAGCAAGCAGAGGAGGGGCAGAGAGAGAGGGAGACACAGAAACCAAAACAGGCTCCGAGCTCTGAGCTGTCAGCCCAGAGCCCAATGTGGGGCTGGAAGTCAAGAAATGCAGGATCATGACCTGAGCCGGAGTCGGACGCTTAACCGACTGAGCTACCCAGGCGCCCCAAATTTTCATCATATAATATGAAACATTTTAGCTTTCCTGTTTCATTTTTATAAACCAGAAAGAAAAAAATGGATCAATTTCAAATCATTTTAGAAGAAAAATAAATAAAATGATAAATTCTTCAAATCATGCACATTTTAATGTTTCTATTTTATGTATTTTTTGCTGTCAAAATTGTAGGATCACAATATTTTCTTACTGCTAAGAGATATCCATAGGCACTTAATCATTTATTTAAATAATCTACAAAATGGAGCATAAGCATGAAACACTGAACTTGTTTGTTTAAAATGCTAACATTTTTTTTTAAAAAGACAGCATGTAGCAGAAAACTAAATTGGTATTTTTTTAATTCTACAAAAATGTATAAATATTTAAATTTATAGCAAAAGAACAATTATACCATTTAGTAATGCTTACAATATTTAAAATGTGTAATTCTTTATGCACAAGCTACTTTTATAAATGTTAAAGAATCATGTGCCAAGCATATATCTAAACCATTTTTAAGATTATTTCACGTTAGCTGTGGCTACACTGAACAAAAAACAAAAGCTCCAAAAAAATAAAAATCATATAATCATCAAGTTCTCTTTTTTCACTTGTGCTATTTTTAGTGGAGAGTAGAACTGAAAGCAAGCAGCGGCTTACATTCCTTTTTACACCAAATTAAATGCATGAGGAAGATTTCATTTTTTAAACCATTATAGATCTAGCTTTAATCATCTAATGTTCCACTCTCATTCGAACTCATTAAAAACCTAGTATTAAGTGATTTGTTCTCCCTAACTAAAAACAAAAACAAAAACAAAATAACTCTAATGATGATATTGGTTAACATAGAAGCGGTCTTTATCTAAAAAGATAGTTAACAAAAGATCTGCCCTTCATCACTAGGATTTCAGAGAGATTTTGTGAACAAATACAATGAAAATTGCCTTTAGAATTTATTGAACAATATAAAACAAAAGTTGGACACATGCACACAAACTATTTAAAATACGTTGCAGGTGTCCATTCAATGCCTTCAATTCCTACAATAGCTGACACTTAATAGGGCTTTGAATGTGGTATAGTCATACCAGATGAGTTCATGTGCTATACAGAAGAGCTCTGATTTTACCTATTCCATACTTTGACATATTGGGGAAAAATAAGAAAAAAAAGCGGTGGGTAGTGACTGAATCCTGGAAAACAAACTGCTTTCAAACTTAATTGAATTTTTTCTGTTCAGCTTAATTAGAAATTTATCCAAGATGTGCAGATCTCCACTTTGCAGAAACACAGCTTGTGGACAATGACACATCCGTTAAGATCTTAAATTTCTTAAATCTTCCTATTTGTTAAATGAGTATACTCTATGACTTATGCATATAAGTTTTGCCTCCTCTGAGTCTAGACAGAACATCTATAAGATACAAATAAAATGGTTGTGATTTACATACAGTCATCATTTCTCAAGTGGTAAAAAGCAATGTAGGTGGGCAGCCAATATTTTGAGGTTTACTGAACCAATTCATACTATTCTCTTAAGTTCCCACTAAGAAAAAAAAGATAACATCATTCCCATTGTTTTATGGTTGTAGTTATTCATTTTCTTTCTCTCTCTTTGCTCCCCCCCACCTTTTATTTATTAGGCTTCTTCCAAGAACCATGGCAAAATCGAATTTATGGGTGGTGTTTACTGGAGTCTAGAGAGCTCCACTGGGAAGCAGAGAAATCTCTAGTGATTACCCTGCTGACTTTAAGCCTGCATAGCCTAGAATCTACCCGATGCTCACAGTAATAGATCTTCTAATTTTCTGTGCAAGCTATAGGACAATCATTTTTAAGTGGAACATAATTATAAGGAAAACATAAGTGAGGAGAGGGTATGCTCCATTACTTCTTAAGAGGCTTGCTTCCCTGAAACCCATTTTGCCCAATAATGCCAGGATGTTCTGGAATCCTACTGTTTCCTGTTAATTTCTTTATTGTTGCTACAGGTCTTTATTTCCTGTTGTATTATTTTATAGAACTAAGCTTACTTAAATACGAAAGGTAGTGAGAAGTTATATATCTCTAAGGAATCAATGTACATATCACAAAATATTTAATGAAGACATTTTCTCATTGTTGTGCTCTTTCTACTTTTTTGAGTGCTTTTTAATGGAAGACAATAATAGGTTATATTAACAATGATGAGTCTTGGCAACACCGCTTATGGTTATCTGATCCCTGGGCAAGCCACATTACATATCTGGATGTCAGTCTCATTACCTGTAAATGAAGAAGCGGGGAATAGATCATCTTAAATTCCTCTCAAAGTTACTATGCTTGTGTTTTGTTCATAGACTTGCACCGAGAAAGTAAGTCATAGCTCCTATGAAACCATGAAAATACATGTGATTTTTCAGAGGCTGATACATCTCTACTCTAAGAGGGGCGGGGGGAAAAACTCCTTCAGGTAGCCATTGAATACAACCAAAAAATAAAAATTTTTATCTTAATAAAGCAACTTAAATAATATAGCAGCATGTTTATAATCTGCCATATTTCACTTTCATAAGGCAGGATATTTTACCATAGAGAACAAAATATAGTCCATACTTTAATGTAAAGAATATTAGGAAGAAAATTATCATTTGGAGACAAAGCTATGCAAATCTTGTCTAAATATATTACTAGATTTTATTTTAAAATTTAAAATACTGTGCAAAAAATATGATACAGTAGCACTTAGCAACTTTAACACACATTTTTCAGTTCATTAATTCAAGAAATATTTAAAGAATACTTACTTTGTGCCCAGAACTATATTAGATGCTGGGGATACCACAGTGAATAAAACTGGCAAAAACTGGCCTTAGGGGGTTTATATTCTAGGGTGTGTAGTGAGAATGTTGGGGAGTGGGGAGACGTTAAAGGATAGACAGAAAATAAGGAAGAAAATTTAGTTTGTCAGAGAACACACAGGGGATTGGGAGGACGGACACGGGGGAGAAGAGTTTGCATTACTGATGAGATAACATTTGGACAGACACCTAAAGAAAGTGAGGTGAGAGAACTCTGTGGGGCACAGGGAGCCAAACAATAGCACGGACACTTGCTTGGCAGCCAGAGTGGAGCAAGTAAGGGAGCACTTGAGCAGATGCAGTCAGAAATGAGTGCTTGCGGGTGGGGGGGGTGGGGGGTGGGGGGGGGAGGTGGGTGGCGGTGCGGGGGTGTGGAATCAAGCGCGCATGCGTGAGTTCAGAGGTGTAGTTCACCAGGGAACTTGAAGAATACCGTAAGAAGTTTGGTTAGAGAGACACGGAAAGTCCTTTCAGGGTCGTGAGCAGGGAAGTGGCCCAACCAAATTTATGTCTAACAAAATCACTATGTCTGTTGTATTTGATAGAGACTGTTAGAGGCAAGGGCTGGGAAATCGGGGAACCAAATTACAACCCTATCACAATTTAAAAAGTTAGAGGTGGTGGCACACCGTGGACGTCGTGGTAAGTCCTTGGTTTCTGGTTATATTTCAGAGATAGAATCAAGGGAACTTGCTGATGGATTAGATGAAAGTTGAAAGAACAGAGGAATCAAGTGACTTAAGGTTTTTGATCTGAACATCGGGAAGGTTGGAATTGGCATTCAGTGTGGTGGGGAAAACTTTAGAAGGGGAAGTTTGAAAACATTTGAAATTATCTATTAGTCTAGCCCCACAGATAACATGTATTGTGAATCCAACTGTCATTTTTAGTTTTCTGTACTGCATACAATAAGTATTTTTGTTTAAATTGAGTGTTAGTCATTGCTTTCTGGGTTTTGGTGTTTTATAACATTTTATGCCTTTTTTATTAGACACTGATACAATGTGTTTAAACCATCTGAGTGTTCTTTGAAAATCTTCTGTGGCATGAAATTTACAGTTTTAATTTTTCCTGTATTGTTGCTATATAATGGACTTTCATATGTTAAAAATGCTGCCACAGTGGGTCAAATTCAGTTTCTGTGGAGCAGCTGTATTTTTAAAAATTTGTCATTGTCCACTTTGTAGATAACCTAAGAATTTTTATTGGCAAATCCATAATTGGAACAGATAGCATAAAGAATCCTTGAGTGTTTGAGCTTTTCAAGTTTAAGGAAGAACACAGTGCAGGGACATTTTACTGTATTTTAGTCAAGACAGGAGGCAAAGAGAGCAAAATGGAAAATGTGATTGTTAACTCAGGCTTCGGTTGTCTTGTGAGGACACTATCAATTTAAGGCAGTGGTTCACTGGTTCTTGGGAGTCATAGTTCCTTTGAAGTTTGCTGGAAGCTATAGATTCTTTTCTCAAAACATTATGCCCCAACAGTCAAACTTTTGTTTATAATTTTTGGGAGATCAGGGATTCCAAGACACCATGAGGTAAGGGGTATGTATGTACACTTGAAGGAGTAAACCTGAAATGCTTCAGGTTGTAGAAACTTCTTTAGATTTGTACCAGTATATAGCCAAAAGAGAAAGGGATGCTAGCTAAGAAAGTCATACAAGAGTTTACTGGCCTTCAGAAAGTGTCCTCCTTTTCATTATAAAGCTCTGTGTGTGTGTGTGTGTGTGTGTAGAGAGAGAAAGAGAGAGAGAGAGAGAGAGAGAGAGAGACAAAAACAGAGGGTTTATGTGTAGAAAAACTGATTAAAAAATCTGAGATTTTTAAGATGAGGGCCAGAGATGTAGCATCTGCTGCTCCAGAGGATGCTTTCATTTTTCCCCCAAATTTCTTTTAAGCAGCTGAGTGTACTTCTAATGAATAAGATATGTTGAGCAACTCTACGGGCATTTTAAATGGTATCAGATACTAAAACTTACTAGCACAAATCTCAGATAGATTTCCCTTCCTTTTCACGTCTTCTACTCATGGATTTTGAACACAAAGAGTTTTAAGATGGAAAAAGAACATGTGAAGCTAGCCTAGTTATGATTGTGCTCTTGAACTACAGTTTATGGCAAATTACTTTAAGCAGTTTAATTAGAAGAAAAGTTTAATGGATGTTTATTGAGTTCATTCCCCTGATGATGAAAACCTTAGGTACTGTTGCATGGCAATGAAATTCTGATAGTACTGCATTGTTTTTTAAAACATGAAGTTAAAGTGGTAATAGTGACCTAACTAGAATCTTTTTAAATGCAATAGAATTAAAAATTATGGATAATACTCTACCCTTCCCTACAATTCTGTATAGCCTAAGAGACAAGTCATGCTCTAGAGTGAAAAGGGTTTATGTAGTTTATGCGACACAGAGGCAGTGGTTAAGAATTGAGTTTTTGGCATCAACTCTGGGACCAAGATGATGGTTATGCTCAAACTATGTTAGGAGTGATTGCAACCCAAACAGAATATCTTTTAAAATGATTTATTTTTTTTTCACCTTAGCTTCACCTTGCCCCCCTCAATGCCTAACTAGTTTCTTCTGATTTCATGCCCTTTAAATTGAACTTTCAAACTCTCCTCTATTCTGTGTAACTGATGCTTTTATGAGGACTCTGTGAGAAGTCAATATCCAATTTAATTTTTTCCTACAAAATTGAAACTTATTTTGTACGATGAATTCACTGCTCAGAAATAATTCGTGGCCTTGTTGACACAGAAATTCAACATGTTTCCATGAAGGTCCATTAGAAACCGAGTGAGTTTTAAAAACATTTGATAATCTATCCTAATGAAGATATTTCATAAGGCATTTACATTGTTTCTCTTTCAATCACTAGGACAAGAACAAAATTAAAACAAGCCCCTGACTAATCTTGTGAGATGAGGGCAGTAAAGATTTCTTTTTAAAGCAAACACAATTTCTTTTTCAAGTTGTTCTGATGTTTAATAACAGTTTGCTGTTATTTATGTATTTTATGTGCTTCTTTGATCAGATACAAATTTTAGTAGGGAAATAAGCAAACATTCCTAAAAATGAATTATAAACAACTGTATTTTAGAATACTAAAAGGATTTTAAAACTTCCCACTCAGCAAAGTTAATATTTTTCCCTAATTGAAATAATGGAAAAACAAAAGTGTAGACACTTCCACGGCTTTGGGGAAACGATCTTCATGCCCCCAAGGTCATGTTTCTTAGCAGCCATTGTTGGGATCTGCTTCCACTACAGTCCTGCATGGTAGGCACCATTTTGTCTTCTTCGGAAGGTTCATCGAGGCATTGGTTACTGTTAACATGCCTCAAGGTGAGTCTCTGTAAAAGATAACCAATAATCAGTGCAACCTATTTTATCTTGAACTTCACTAGCTCATCAGATTAAATCTCTTTTAAAAATCCCTGATTTTTTTACTGTAAACCCAGTGATCTATATGTTTGTGAATTAAACTGTGCATGTGGCTCTGAATTATTATATAACTTTTACTGTTACAGTTTCATCATTGTCTAATGCACCTTTATCTGCAGATGGTTAAGGAAATTGGCTGACCTTTATCATGCATTGCCAAGAATTCAGGCTCCTTTGCAAAAAGCCCATTTGTGAGCTCTGAGTTCACTTGAGGGCTGCAAATATTAACATGCTTTCACAAAGCCTTCATTTTCTTAGGCATGTATTCTTCAGTAACCATTTGGTAAACATGCAAAGAGATGTCACAGCTGTGACCCAAATGAACAAAACTGCTAGAGATGTTCCCATTTCAAAATACTAAACACACCATAGTATCTGTGCCTATGAGACATTCAGTGTAGAAGAATGATTATCATAGCAACAAAGAACTGTGTTCCTTGATAGTATGCTCACCATATTTTGGTTTTCATTTTTAAGCATATTAAAAATGTCTGTGCCAAATATAAAAAGGGATGTTATAGTCATATATTTTAAAATCTTATGTCTGTATTTTACTTTCTGCATAATAATGATATTCATTAATAAGCATCCTCTCAGTACCCAAATGCTGAAATGTAATTTTAGTAGTTGTACCATGTGAACCAGTCATCATGTATTTTGTCTTTTTTGAGTTCACATTTATATAATTTTTTAAAGTTTTATTTATTTTGAGAGAGCGAGAAAGAAAGAGAGCATGAGCAGGAGAGGGACAGAGAGAGAAGGAAAGAGGGACAGAGAGAGAGAATCCAAGCATGCCCTGCGCTGTCAGCACAGAGCCTGGTGCAGGGCTCAAACTCAGGAACCATGAGATCATGACCTGAGCCAAAACAAGAGTTGGATGCTTAACCAACTGAGCCACCCAGGAGCCCCAAGTTCACATTTATATTTTGAAATCATACTTTTAAACTTTTCAAACATACATTTTAAATCCACATGTTTTATGCATATTGACTTATGCACCTAAATTATATAAATTTCTGCTCAGTTTCATGGGCAATGCCTAGAATCCTCTTATATGAAAAAACTCCCAACCTCCCAACCTGAAGAAAATTGTTTGAACATATGGCAGGTGATTTGCCGGTATATCTTGAAAAAAGCACACATTATACTTTTGTTGCAAATACCAAAATTAAATGTCGACAAGTCTTTTTGGGGGAAGGGGGGGGTGGATCTTGATATTACATTGACAGTTGGATTTTAAAAATGTGGAGGGAGCCCCTGGGTAGCTCAGTCAATTCAGCACCCAGTTCTTGATTTTGGCTCAGGTCATGATCTCACAGTTCTGAGATTCAGCTGCATAGTGGTCTGTGCTGGGTGTGGAACCTGCCTAAGATTCTCTCTGCCCATTCCCCTGTGTGCATACACACCCTCTCTCTCAAAAAAAAAAAAAAAACAAAAAAACAAAAAAAACAGGGGGCATGAAATAAAAACGGTGGAGAAACACTGCCTGGACAGTTGTAATTTGTTTGGATTAGGACTGCAAATACCCTGGACTGCACTGTCCTGAGAAGAGATGGGATGGAAAATAGGCTTGTGGGGGATGCTTAATAGACAACAAGCAGGAAATTAAAAGCACAAGGCTATTAAACGTGAAGAAGATTTCAAGATTGAGGCCTTTGTTGCTCTTTCAATACATGAAATCAAGCTATTTATACTAAAAAGAGAGAAAATGAAATGGCAAAAGATAGGCAAGAAGATGGATGATGATGCCAGAAGATGGCTTATGATGCTAGAAATTATGCTGTTGGCTAATGAACCAGCAACCAACTTGAAAAACAAAACATTTCTAGAAAATTTTCATTAAAATCAACAAAATATTCTTTATTTTTGTTACTTACCTGAGGTCCTTCGTATATACATGTCCTCTTTCAAAAAAAGCAATTTAGCCTTGATTGCTTCCATTAGATCTTTTTTTTAAATGTGACTTTAAGGATCAGCTTATCAAGTACGTAGTGATAATTTACACAATATTAGTATATTTTCCTAAAAAGTATTTTCTTTGAAGGAATTCGTTAATAGTCAAAAGCCACCACTGTAAAGATAACAAAGAACTCACCAAAAACCTCTCCTTTTTAATGTAGTGCAGTAGAAAGACCAGACCTTTTAGGGTCAGGTAGACCTAAGTTTGAATTCCTGTTGCCCCAGTTACCAGCCATGAACACTTGGGCAAGCCGCCAAATCATTCTGAGGACCTGATTCTTTATCAGAAAATGCTTAACTATACATATGAGTATTTAAAAATGCTTTTCCCCATCTGCTTAACAAATTTAACCTTTATTCAACTATGTAACTGTGATCCCCCTTAGTGATCTGATAAGGGTAACAATGTTAACATGTTTCTAGGCAACATTAAAAATAACCTCTGAATGATAAACTGCATCTGTATCTGATACGCCGCATTATAAACACCTGATAGGAAACCAAATCCTGGGCATCTCTAAGCACCAAGGCTTGTAGTTTTGCATACTCTTTTGGGTTCCTCAGAGCTGGGCCTATGGAGTGGTAACACACATATGTGTTCAGTGCTTCAAGGGTGGTTGCCACACCACCCTGATATGGCTCTCATCCCTTCACAGAGGGCTGTCACCTGTTGAAGAGCTAGCTCCCCTAAGGCTAGATGAACTGCTGCAGGGTCTGCTGACAGAAGCAAGTCGTGGTTTCTGCCCTAGAATTATGTAAATAAACTTGGGACACTAAGTGTCTAGTTAACTCTAAGAAGACCCCTTTTGGGCATTACACTGCCAGGTAGGCTTTGAAAACAAACTAAGATAATATATGTAAATTACCTTGTACACAAGTTCTCTGTGCAAAACATCCAAACTTTCCCAGCTTTCTAACACGTCTCGAATGTAGTTCTAATGTAAATAATGCCCCTTGTCTTCACTCGTCTCCATACCCCGTTCAGCCTTGTCACTGAGCATTCCAAGCTCCATTGTGTCTTCTACTAACAACTTGAACTGGTTCATTCGAACCAGAATAATGCCCTAACTTCCCATGTGTTCTCATAGGAAGCTATTGCACAATGTAATGTCCTTTATTTACAGGACAATAATCCCCTTAAGATCAAGAACTAGGACATGTTCTTATTTGCACTCTTTATAAGAGTTCCATACTGGTTTTTTGACTTAAACTGAATAACGATTCTTTTCATTGCTTACTGAGAAGATATTCACAAATCACACAGGTGATAAAAGGTATAATTTTTAAAAAGCTTTTATTGTATCACTTAGCCAACCACAAAGAAAATCTTAGATATAATTTATGTTATAAACTTACTGAAAATTACATTTTAGTTTTCAAAAATGCATTTCCTTAAAGCTTCAGGTTAAAATAATAAATTCTAGAAAAGCTACCCTAAATCTGCACACAATGGAAGTATCTGAATAAATTAACACGATTAATTAATTTTAATGTTCCCAAAACAATCCATAGTTTTGGCTATGTTTTTTTAATTGATTATTTTTAGCTCTAATGCAAAATCTATTATATAAACATGACTATAGTTAGCCTAAGAAAGCTAATATGTCATAATGTATTCCATTAATTATATTTATGCATATATAAATATTTGAAATAAAGTAAAAACTGGAAAATGTCTATTAATAATTGACCAAACACTTCTTAATATAGTCAGCCTCCAAATTAATAAGCAGCTAAAAGTAAAAGACAGAAAAATAACTCCATGGAGAAATAGCACATAAAGATTTTTCTTAAGTACATTTTAAAGAATTTCTAGATTTCAATAACAGAACATAACAAAAATAGTAAAATAAATTTAACAGTCTGCAAAACAAATTTACAAAAACTTATTAGAGAATGTAATCAGTAGGATTCTCAAAAATATTTCTAAAAACTTCCATTCTTGTATAGTTTCTTAGTAGCCATTTTTGCAAAGGGCTATCATTACATGTTTCCACAGTGGGCTTCTGGGAGCCATCAGCTACTTTGCTTACTGAGAGACAGGACTGGGTGATTATGTGAAGAAGAGTGTGGGTCTGTTTGACAAAGAAAATAATGAATAATGACAAAATCAAGTACAAAGGCAGTAATAAATCAATCATTCTTGGCAACATACAATTTCTACTGGGTAAGGATGGAAGGCACACGTCATAATAATTGCATCCATGGAGCTAAGAGCCACATCCTTTTAGATGACTTTAGTATCAACTGTATTAAGTAGGAGCAAATGAAGATAAGACTGGGAAGATGGAGCAGAGCCTGAGATCAGATGTTGAAACATTTTGAGCAAAAGGTTATTTTGGACAGAAAAGGTATATTCTCAATGTTCACTCTAGTGATAAAAATATTTTTTATAGTGCTAAATGGGTTATTTTGTGAGTAGATATTCAAAATTGTTGAATACCCAGAGTTTTTTCAGTTATGGTTTGTGAGTTCCTCACTTCTTTGCCCTAAACTTGAACAGATGCCAGGGAAAAATCCAGGGGAGAATATATTGATTTAATGCTTTGCTTTACTTTGTACAGTATGGTACTCAAATTGTTTCCACCATGTTTTCACGCAGCTGACCTGTGTTAAAAGTGTTGCACATATGCATTGCCGAATTCATCTAAATGTCAATTAGAGAGTTAATGAAGAGAGGAAAAAGAAAAGGTCAGCTCCACTTGGGCTCTTAATTTGACCTAATTCTCCAAACACAATTTGTAATTAATTTTTTTCTTGTTTTCGGTCTATTTCCTCCTCAGGAGCATTAGCTCCAGGAAGGCCAGGAACTATAACTATATACATCAAGCCTAGTGCCTGCCCACAGGAGGCTCTGTATAAGTTCTGATTGAAACACTTATGAAAGGCCAATGCAGAAAATAAATTCTGTTAAAATTAAACTACATCTCTTTTGCTGCTTAATGGACACAAATCATTGGATTTTCTATTTCAAGGACTTCGTGTCTATAGTAAAATTGTAGACAAATGATTTATAAATATACAAAGGATAACATGTATAATTATATTATCATATATATGATTGTCATATATATATTTTATATTTAAGATTTTATATATACATATATATGTATATATATACATATATAAATAAGATTTTATATATATATATAAATGTATATACATTTATATATATATATGTATATATATATATATATATATATATATATATATATATATTTAGCCAAACTTGAATTTCCTGTCTATACTGTTGAAAATTCCTAAGCTTGATAATCCTCTATCTTCAGTGATGTTTCTTTTCATAAAAAAATTTTCTTGGTAAATGTCATGTTAACATCAAAGACTTTAGTGTTAGTGATTGTGAATTTCATCTTTTATTAAAACGAAAAATGAATTATAAAGTTTTCCTTGATTTCAAACAAAACAAAACTTGCTTTACCTATTCTCAGGAAATATAACTCCAGAGCATAAATACAGTATAAAATTTTCCATAAAAAATACTATTATAATATTTCCCCTAAAGTGTTTAACATGAGTGACCATGAAAAACATTCAAAGAACTTTCACTCCTGGTACTTCTGAAAAGCCAGTAGGGGGGTGCCTGGGTGGCTCAGCCAGTTGGGACTCCGACTTCAGCTCAGGTCATGATCTCACGGTTTGTGAGTTCGAGTCCTGCGTTGGGCTCTGTGCTGATAGCTCGGAGCCTGGAACCTGCTTCAGATTCTGTGTTTTCCCCCTCCTCTGCCCCTCCCCTGCTCATGCTCTGTCTCTATCACTCAATAATGAATAAATGTTAAATTTCTTTTTAAAGCCATTAAGCCAGAAGAAAAATTAGAAATCTCAAATAATCCCATTGGGATAAAAAGTATTTTTTGTTTTAAAAACCCCACAAAAACATTGAGTTTTCATTTGTTTGAAAAATAAGTGTAGTTTACTTATTTTTTCTCAGTGTTTCTCAATGATTAATATTTTATGTGTTTTCTAGTTATTTTTAGTGCTCATATTATGCAAATTTATATTCATCCAATGAAATATCCTTCCACTTTATCGTGGTCTTTCTTATTCTGTATTCAAAAAAATCTAAAAACATAAGAATTACACAATTTCTACAAAGTAGATTTGCCAAAAATCCTTTCCCTTTTCCATTTGGGGGAGTATCTTTCCAATTTGGAGCTATTATAAATAATGCTATCATAAACACCTCTGAACATCTCTCTCCACATGTATAGTCACTTATTTAGAAATTATTCTTGAAGTGAAATCACAAGATCAAAAGGTATGAACATTTTAATACATACTAGCAAAGTTTAAAAAACATCTACGATACTTATTTTGTAATAATAGCAGTAGCAGCTAACATTTCTCATGATTATATGCTAGGATACTGCATGGGTGTCAGTATTACTACATCTACACCAGTGTTGTGTGTTCCATTAAAAACATTTCTCGACAAAGACAGGATAGAGAAATAAATATAAGAACACATGTGAAATGATTTTTTTTATTTACGTATTTCTGATAGTTCTAAATAGCCAATGACAATGAAAGAGAAAGTTAACTTAAATATTTCTCCTGTGCTGATTATTCAAGACCTTGCAGAGTTTTATATTAGGTATACTTTTTATTTTCTATGAAATACTCTATTCAGCATATCAGCCCTTATCGTACTTGTTGCAAATGCCTCTCACAACTTTGGAAGACTGTCATGTTAATTCAGTTTTGAAGGTAATGTGACATACAGGCTGACATGAAGCATACTGCCGAATATCTTTCCCTATTGCTTTATTTAAAATATTGGCTGGAAAACAAGGTAAGATGAACCCTAAGCCAGGATTGGTTTTTGTTTATAACCTTACTTAATCATTTTCCTTTGAAGTATAAAACATTAGTATTTTCTGGGATTTACAAAATTTGAATTATACTATTTAAAGATGTGTAAGAAAATAATTCCTGTCTTTAAACATATACATATGTTTTGCTATCTAAGACAGGATGTGTCATGCATGGAGTATCCCTAAATCTACCCTTTTGAAAAGATAATTACTGTTGAAAGCCAAGTGACCTCAGACTAAGAAAACGAGTTTAATGACAAAGTGAGAATTATAAAATTAGGTCATACTTTTGCATCTTCTTTATTAGAAAGCACTAAGTGAAAAACTTGATAATTTAATGAATGAATAGAAGTGACTGCCTGGTCGGTTAAAGAACCAATCATACAGGCTTCAGTTTAAAAGATTCCTTACTAAAATTTAGTTTAGAAAGTTAAAAATTTTAAATGAAACTCGATTGTTATATATAATAAGCAAAAACAACGTTATATTCAATAGCAAAGGCAGTAAGATTTCCCCTATTGATAAAGTATGAAATAATAATTATTTAAACAGTAATATATAATGAAGTTGTTATTCAAAATATTAAGTATGATCTCCTGACATGGTGAACTGTGTTTCATTAGAACAGAATATGAGTAGTCTAAAAAAAATGAGTGTAATGTTTCAGAAACAAGAACTAAAATTACAATACTAAACTATTGAAATTCCTATTCACTAATTGAGTCTACATAAGAAACCACAGCTATGGGTCAATGGGAATGTGGAAAGGTAACACTAGTCAGATATACACAGCCTTCTAAAGGTAAATTGAGTCACTGTTTTTATTAGGAGTGCTACACAGGGAAATGGCTGGGTTGCCATTATAGATTACTTACCTTGAAATTATATTGCCATTTACCTGCTTTCTGATGAAGGTAAAAGGAGGAGGTGTTAGGTAAAGTCTAAATATAAGCTTCTGTGATTTCAGTAAATATCAGTCCAACATATTTTACCTACTGAAAAAAAATCCCTTATCTTGTGACTCTGGGAAACGTTTGATACAGATAGATATTGAATTCATTTTTTCAGTCAACTTGCTCAGTCACATGAAAAACAAGACTTATTTTTAGCATCATATTTTGCTCCCTTATTTTTTTCTTTGTTGCGTAGTGTTTGTTGAGCATAAGTGCTCTGTCCTAAAATTAGATTCTTACACTGTATATAGCTGCTTGAATGTTCAAAAAGAAATGTGATTATATGCGCTTATTGTCAGAAAATGTAAATTTCAAATGCATTGGAACACAACTGCAATGTTCAAATTGAATATAAGGAAATCTAGAATAGAATGGATGGATGACAACTTTATAAAAGTAATTTTTAAAATGTTTCAGTGCGATGAAATTTAGATTTCTTTTTTCTTTTTTCTAATTCTGTGGCAGTTGCTTTCATAGCACCATAGTGTTCAGGTAATTGATTTAAGAGGTTATAGACCAGATCTTGTAGTTTTGTTGGTGATGCTCAGTTGCCCCCAAACTGAACATGGTTAGCCAGGTATAAAGCGATACCGAATTAAATTCATGGCTGTGTTAAAAAAATATTAAGAAAGTGAAAAATTCTATGTTTCAAATTAAAGTTGGCCAAAGACCTGTATCTATTGCCAACATGTGCTTAGTTTCACTCAAATAAAAGAACCAATTAGATATTAAATTATGAATATGTATAAAGTTTGTAAGCAATTAGACCATACTGGCAAAGTGGTTTTATGACTGTTCGTCTAAATAGTCTATTGCAGAACATCTTTCCAAATATTAAGGAAAGGAAAAATTGTATGTGAATAAAATTGGTAAATTTTAACCAATTGATAATTGATGATATTTAATCCCTTTCATTTATAATAATACACGTTTAGCTTATCAGATCAGCATCATTAAAAGCATCAAATTGTTTCTAGTTTTTCAATGACCTCAAAAGGCAATGTAGGGTAGTGGAAAAATTGCTGGATTCAGTGCCAGAAACCTGGGGTCTAAAACCTAGAGAAACTGTTTTAACACTTTAAACTTACATTTACTAATATAAAGAATACAAATAATACTAATATCTTACAGGACTATTAGAATTTTTTGAGAAAACAGATGAAATTATAGACACTCTAAATTTCATTCCCTTCGCTTTTCCCTTCACTTATCCAAGAAGCAAACAAACTGGAGAGGCTCCATGTTTTGAGGCTTTATGATACTGTTTGAATTTTTCTCTGGATTTTCTAATAATTCTCCTATTAATGACTTTTCTAAAATTGAAAGTGCTATGGGAGATGAGGTGATGGAATGTTTCAGTTGTACACACTGTGAGATTTGCAGTTGTGAGTTGCTAGATTTCCAGTCACTAGCTTTCTTCGATTACTATATTAGAATGTCATTTCTGCCCCCATCGCTGGCAGTGTGATCTTTGTGCTTACTTCCTGCCTGATAAAGGCTGAACGAAGAGAACTTTAAGAAAAGTTTCAGCTCTTGTAATCCTGTGAACTCCACCAAGTTTTATTCTGCTTTGATAGTATACCACCCTCAGGTTCCTCAAAGAAAACTAATTTTGCCTTGATAGCAGTAGATAAATAACTGAATTAAAGAAGCAGCAAGTACCACTTTCTACTTCCCACAGGGTGGATGCCAGAAGACCAGCACTACTTGGCAATGACTCCTCTTTCCCAGCACCTCTCACCCTTTACTCCCTATCCCTCCCCCATCTCTCCTGAAGGCCTGTCATTTTCCAAAGTATATTTATGCCTTTTCTTAACTTTTCAATAATTCCAACAGTTTATAAAAAGACTAAGGAAGATAAGTAGATGTTTGGCCACTGTCTAGACCTTCTCAAACTTTAATATGTATGTAAATGACTTGGGGATTTGTTAAGATGCAGACTCCGATATAGTCTTGTAAAATTCCAAATTTCCAAAAAGTTCCCAGGTGATGTTCCTAGTCTGAGAATCACACTTTGAGTGGCAGGAGTTGGGACTGTTCTGTAGACTAAGTATTAGATTTAAATTTCTTTAAAAAAAAGTCTCTATTCTTCTGACTTTTTTACAAATAAAATCAGTCTTATTTCAAAGCTGAAAATTCCAGAAAGGTGATTCATTATTCCTACAATTATTCTACTCTTATGACCTCTCCACAGTATGATTTATACACTCATAAATTTGGCAAAAAATCTCTACTATGACTTAAATATTAATTTTAGACAAGTTGAACATCATGATTTAATTTTAAAAACAAACATAGGGTAAAGTATGTTATATAATTATTACTATGATCAGATCTTTTAAAACCTAAACATTTCTCAATATTTATGGAATATTATAAGCTTTTTCATGTGTGTTCCAGAAATGAAGTTTACATGACACAAGGTATTCCAATGCTATAAAGATACTACAGTAGCTAACTACTAGTCAACCAAAATAGTAAATTTACAAAAACATTTCTTTGTCTTAGGTGAAGCAATCTATTTTTTTTTCTCTTTTCTTTCAAAATCCCTTAGTATTCAACAGTCTTACTGCTGGCTGATGAAAATATAAACAAAATATACACCTAAGTACCAATAATATAGTTATTTCAGAAATTAAAGAATCTGAGTTATGACCATAGTAGCCATTGCCCACTCAAAAAATAAGGAAAGTTTGAAGATTAAAAGTGGCACTCTGAAATTCAACACTGCTTTACCTTATCAAAAGTACATATACTCCTTCTTTCCTTATAAATATATATTCTAGATTTCTTAATTTTTAACACAAGGCCAATAAAGTTCTGGGTTCATTGCGAAAACTAAAGAGCAACAGCAACATAAAGTTTTATTTAAAAAAAATGCTACTTGTAGGATTTCTCCTTTATCTGTACATTTATCTGTACTGTACAGAAGGAGGGAGCCAAGGGTCCAGGTTTACCCCCATGTATAATTAAAGGAAGTATCTTCTGCAGTCTTAATATAAAGGGTGGTGATGATGATAGCTCAAGAGAAAAAATGGGGGTCAGACAAAGGTGAACAAGTTACAGGGGAGACAGGAGTCTGAATAGAACACACTGGTGCATTATCGGAATGATTCAGGATGTTTGCCCTTAATTATGTCACAGAAGAAGAATATTTTATGTCCAAAGAGCTTGATTATATAAATTTTGGAGCCAAATTTTAACCCTACATAATCAATTTCAAATTATGTAAAAATTCAGTAAGTTTTCCTGCTAAGAAACTACAACATCATGCAAATTGGAAGGACATTCAAAAAGTTTTTTAAAAGAAATTATTACAATATCAATAATACCAACGACTATACATTGGTTTTTAAAATGTTACACTTGCAGAGTATTTTAGGCTTAGGTAAAACAGTGCATTTGTGAAATTTCTTTACCTCTAGTGCATTATTTATCTTGCAAGAATAGTTCTTATTTTAAGTCACCAACCATTTAACGAGGAAAATGTAACACGGATGACCCAATTCATTTTGTTAAGCAAAGGGAGTGGAAAGGAACGAAGCTGTTTCAAGGCAACCTCCTTATGGAGAAGAAAATATTTCTTTTTTATTAGCTCCATCTGATGGTTGATCTGGTTTTTACACACAGCCTGGCTATAAATTCCCAACAGTAATTTTATTGTTTTCTCTCCCTCTCTTCTATCAGAAAGATGTACTACATTGAGGAAATGCTGCTTGGCTGATTATGTACCTAATTAGGTTATCGAATTTTGCAAAGTATTTACCATTATAAAGAGCATTCTTGCTAATCTTATCAGCTTTTTTCTTTTTTCCTTTAAGTTGGGAAGCTGTAAAATTTAAAATTTGAAAATATTGTTGATATTGTCCTGTAATGCGCATCTTCATATATACCTCTCACCTAAGCGTAGCTGGCCACTTGCCTAACTTATATGAACCATGTACATGTGGTAACACATTTTAAGCACATAAAAAATGAATTTACTTTCCTTATTCGTGTTTTACACAAGTGGACTAGTTTGGCAAAAACCTGTTTATATGCTATACCATCCAAATGCTATCAGAGGCGTGCATGCTTGAAAAGAGAGTTCTTCCAATGCAGAAAAAGTAGCTTAGCATTTAAATGTATTTGAAATATATAAATGAGTTTAAGCACTAAATAATAAGTAAATTGAAGAAAATACTGTACCTCCGCATCATATTCCCATAACTGATTTCCTCTCATGTGGTGGCATTTTAACATGATTACAGGTCCGCTGAGTCTAGACACATCCAAGCACAAATCATCAGTTCGGATTTCTTTGTCAGCGGTATAAGAAAACACCTGGGAATATAAAATTCAGCTAATAAAATAATCTTAAAAACAAAGAAACCCCACAATATAGCAGATTTCTCTGTGGAAGCATTGATACCAACTTGTGTTTTCAAATAGTCCCTGCCGTGTGATATTGAGAAAGCTAGTTGACCTCTGAGTCCTTTCCCTCAACTGCAAAATAAGGCAGTGTCATCTGTTTCATAAAGTTTTCGTGAGGCCTCAGTTTAATAAACTAAAATAGTAAATACTTATTATTTGGTGGCACCACATTTCCTGCACTATACTTGTCTCGTATATCATACAACCGGTTCAATAAAATAAACTTTGTTAACCATATGGGGCTCAACAAAGGGCACTCCTTATTCTCACCACCATACGACCAGTACCCCAGCTCTATAGAGCTCATGATGTCTTTCATAAAGACGTTTAAATCTTTCTTTCCATAGGTACATCATGTAAATTTTATTAAATATTGTCAGTGTGTTTCCAAAGGTTGTAGAATTAGCTTCTCCAGAGAGCTCATTAAAGGTAGGCTCTCTGCTTTTCTTATACGGTTATAGCTGGGCTTGGCTACGATTCTCAAAATATCCAACAAATGTCAAGGTGGATTGTGGATTCGTTGTTAGCTAATTTAAACTGATACTATAAGAATCTCTTTTTTTAAAAAATTCCTGGTATGAATAATTTATTTATAACATTGATTATTGAAGGTTCATGAGTTAGTAAGTACCTAAATTACAAAAGTTATTTTCTTCTGTTAGCTATGATAAGCATGGTTCAGTGTTTTGTGGGTATTTTTTTCTTTGCAATGTCAAGAGGGAATATAATAAGGAAGATTATATGAGGATCTTTTAGTTTTCCAATGCAGTCTGATAAAATTGGAGGAAGTCAGCTCTAGAAATCAATTATACACTCTGGAGCCCTGGCCTGTAAGCTGAACAAGTTAGTCTTGAAGGGGTTGGCCTCTTCAGCACCGAGACTCAGGACTTCTCTGAAAATCACAAGTGGTAAGAGAAGAATGCAAAGTCAATGATAAGGAAATTCTTCACAAAGGTTGTACATTCTACTCAACAGTATAAAACCTTGAGAAGTGTATGAAATTCATTTAATTAAACTATGTAAAATATAGATTTGATGTACGTCATTCAGAAAAAAAATTTCCTATCTTTTGTACTTTTTAATGCTCACACTTTTAATGGGAATTATGAGTAACCAAAAGAATAAAAGAAATACCTATCAAACATAAGTACTATATCCTTTCCAAACATGGTATTTATTAATACAGTATTCAATTTAATACAAACATATTTAATAGCTGAATTTAGTAGGAGACCTTGATTTGAAGGAGGGAAATTTCTGGAGAAATTTCTTTTATCTTTTGTTTTAATGTGAAGTATAATTTTCCACATTGAAGTATTTTCTTTTAGTTGTATACAGATGCCAGTGTAAATGGAAACACCAAAGCATTCACATTTGCCATTAATTTTGTATGAGGAGTACAATCACAGCCTGAAAAATGATTTTTCCTCAGGTCTCTTATGATAGTTTGGAAACTTTACCACATTCTTTTTTCCTTGATTACTAATTTTAATTCAATCAGTAGCTATCTTAAGTGATTTATACTCAATAAAGATATATTTGTAGAATATATTCTGAGCCTATATATATATAGTACCTGAAATTATGTTTCTTTGGCCTTTGCACTTGAAAAAAATTAACTGATGTTAAAATGCTTGGTCCACAGATAATTTTTTCCTAAAAAAAATCTGTATATAATGCTTTATTTTCTGGCATTAATTTGTTCACAAATCCTAATAATTAATATGATTAATTTATTTTTCATACCTGAGAATCTCATTTTTATGCTTGATTACTATTTTTTTCTTGAAGTAAGTAGCATACTTTATTACACAGTGGTAAATGGGAGGATGGACTTTATTTTTTTAATATGATATTTATTGTCAAATTGGTTTCCATACAACATCCAGTGCTCATCCCAACAGGTCCCCTCTTCAATGCCCATCACCCACTTTCCCCTCCCTCGCACCCCCCCATCTACTGTCTGTTTATTCTCAGTTTTTAAGAGTCTCTTATGGTTTGCCTCCCTCCCTAGCTTTTTTTTTTTTCCCCTGTCCCATCTCCATGGTCTTCTGTTAAGTTTCTCAGGATCCACATAAGAGTGAAAACATATGGTATCTGTCTTTCTCTGTATGACTTATTTCACTTAGCATAACACTCTCCAGTTCCATCCACATTAGTACAAAAGCCCATATTTCATTCTTTCTCATTGCCAAGCAGTATTCCATTGTGTATATAAACCACAATTTTTTTTATCCATTCATCAGTTGATGGACATTTAGGCTCTTTCCACAATTTGGCTATTGTTGAAAGTGCTGCTATAAACATTGGGGTACAAGTGCCCTATGCATCAGCACTCCTGTATCCCTTGGGTAAATTCCTAGCAGTGCTATTGCTGGTTCATAGGGTAGATCTATTTTTTAAATTTTTTGAGGAACCTCCACACTGCTTTCCAGAGTGGCTGCACCAGTTTGCATTCCCACCAACAGTGCAAGAGGGTTCCCGTTTCTCCACATCCTCTCCACCATCTATAGTCTCCTGATTTGTTCATTTTAGCAATTCTGTCTGACTTGTGTGAGGCGATATCTCAGTGTGGTTTTGATTTGTATTTCCCTGATGAGGAGTGACGTTGAGCATCTTTTCATGTGCCTGTTGGCTATCTGGATGTTTTCTTTAGAGAAGTGTCTATTCATGTTTTCTGCCCATTTATTCACTGGATTATTTGTTTTTTTGGGTGTAGAGTTTGGTGAGTTCTTTATAGATTTTGGATACTAGCCCTTTGTCTGATATGTCATTTGCAAATATCTTCTCCCATTGTGTCAGTTGCCTTTTAGTTTTGTTGATTGTTTCCTTGCAGTGCAGAAGCTTTTTATCTTCATGAGGTCCCAATAGTTCATTTTTGCTTTTAATTCCCTTGCCTTTGGGGATGTGTCAAGTAAGAAATTGCTGCGGCTGAGGTCAGAGAGGTTTTTACCTGCTTTCTCCTCTAGGGTTTTGATGGTTTCCTGTCTCACATTCAGGTCCTTTATCCATTTTGAGTTTATTTTTGTGAATGGTGTAAGAAAGTGGTCTGGGTCATTCTTCTGAATGTTGCTGTCCAGTTCTCCCAGCACCATTTGTTAAAGAGACTGTTTTCCATTGGATATTCTTTCCTGCTTTGTCAAAGATTAGTTGGCCATACATTTGTGGGTCCAATGCTGGAGTCTCTATTCTGTTCCATTGGTCTATGTGTCTGTTTTTGTGCCAATACCACACTGTCTTGATGATTACAGCTTTTAGTAGAGGCTAAAGTCTGAGATTGTGATGCCTCCTGCTTTGGTCGTCTTCTTCAAATTACTTTGGCTGTTCGGGGTCTTTTGTGGTTCCATACAAATTTTAGGATTGCTTGTTCTAGTTTCGAATGATCTAGCATTCGAAGAATGCTGGTGCAATTTTGATTGGGATTGCATTGAATGTGTAGATTGCTTTGAGTAGTATTGACATTTCAATAATACTTATTCTTCTAATCATAGAGCATGGAATGTTTTTCCATTTCTTTGTATCTTCTTCAATTTCCTTCATAAGCTTTCTATAGTTTTCAGCATACAGATCTTTTACATCTTCGGTTAGGTTTATTCCTATGTATTTATGCTTCTTGGTTCAATTGTGAATGGAATCAGTTTGTTTGTCTTTCTGTTGCTTCATTATTAGTATATGGAAATGAAACTGATTTCTGTACATTAATTTTGTATCCTGTGACTTTACTGAATTCATGTATCAGTTCTGGTAGACTTTTGGTGGAGTCTATCGGGTGTTCCATGTACAATATCATGTCATCTGCAAAAAGTGAAAGCTTGACTTCATCTTTGCCAATTTTGATGCCTTTAATTTCCTTTTGTTGTCTGATTGCTGATGCTAGCACTTCCAACACTATGTTAAACAACAGCGGTGAGGGGCGCCTGGGTGGCTCAGTCGGTTAAGCGTCCGACTTCGGCTCAGGTCATGATCTCACGGTCTGTGAGTTCGAGCCCCGCGTCGGGCTCTGTGCTGACAGCTCAGAGCCTGGAGCCCATTTCAGATTCTGTGTCTCCCTCTCTCTCTGCCCCTCTCAGCTCATGCTCTGTCTCTCTCTGTCTCAAAAATAAATAAAAACATTAAAAACAAAAAAACAACAGTGGTGAGAGTGGACATCCCTGTCATGTTCCTGATCTCGGGGAAAGCTCTCCATTTTCCCCATTGAGGATATTAGCTGTGGGCTTTTCATAAACGGCTTTTATGATGTTTAAGTATGTTCCTTCTATCCCAACTTTCTCAAGGGTTTTTATTAACAAAGGCTGAATTTTATCAAATGCTTTTTCTGCATCGATTGACAGGATCATATGGTTCTTTTCTCTTATTAATGTGATGTATCACATTGATTTGCAAATGTTGAACCAGCCCTGCAGCCCAGGAATGAATCCCACTTGATCATGGTGAAGAATTGTTTTTATATGCTGTTGAATTCGATTTGCTAGTATCTTGTTGAGAATTTTTGCATCCATATTCAGCAGGGATATTGGCCTGTAGTTCTCTCTTTTTTTTTTTTTTTTTTTTCCTGGCTCTCTGTCTGGTTTGGGAATCAAAGTAATGCTATCTTCATAGAATGAGTCTGGAAGTTTTCCTTCTCTTTCTATTTTTTGGAACAGCTTGAGCAGGATAGGTATTATCACTGCTTTAAATGTCTGGTAGAATTCCCCAGGGAAGCCATCTGGTCCTGGACTCTTATTTGTTGGGAGATTTTGATAACTGATTCAATGTCTTCACTGGTTTTGGGTATGTTCAAGTTTTCTATTTCTTCCTGTTTGAGTTTTGGAAGTGGGTGGGTGCTTAGGAATTTGTCCATTTCTTCCAGGTTGTCCAGTTTGTTGGCATGTAATTTTTCATAGTATTCCCTGATAATTGTATTTCTGAGGGATTGGTGGTAATAATCCCATTTTTATTCATGATTTTATCTATTTGGGTCCTCTCCCCCCCCCTTTTTTTTTTTTTTTTTTTGAGAAGCCTGGCTAGAGGTTTATCAATTTTGTTTATTTTTTTTTTAAAAAACAACTCTTAGTTTCATTGATCTTTACAGATTTTTTAGATTCTATATTGTTTATTTCTGCTCTGATCTTTATTATTTCTCTTCTTCTGATGGGTTTGGGGTGTCTTTGCTGTTCTGCTTCCAGATCCTTTAGGTATGCTGTTAGATTTTGTATTTGGGATTTTTCTTGTTTCTTGAGATAGGCCTGGATTGCAATGTATTTTCCTCTCAGGACTGCCTTTGCTGCATCCCAAAGCATTTGTATTGTTGCATTTTCATTTTCATTTGTTTTCATATATTTTTTAATTTCTTCTCTAATTGCCTGGTTGACCCATTCATTCTGTAGTAGGGTGGGGTGTTCTTTAACCTCCATGCTTTTGGAGGTTTTTAGACTTTTTCCTGTGGTTGATTTCAAGCTTCGTAGCATTGTGGTCTGAAAGTATGCATGGTATGATTTCAATTCTTGTATACTTATGAAGGGCTGTTTTGTGACCCCGTATGTGATCTATCTTGGAGAATGTTCCATGTGCACTCGAGAAGAAAGTATATTCTGTTGCTTTAGGATGCAGAGTTCTAAATATATCTGTCAAGTCCATCTGATCCAAGGTATCATTCAGGGCCCTTGTTTCTTTATTGATCCTGTGTCTAGATGATCTATCCATTGTTGTAAGTGGAGTATTAAAGTCCCTTGCAATTACCACATTCTTATCAATAAGGTTGCTTATGTTTGTGATTGTTTTATATATTTGGGGGGTCTCATATTCGGTGCATAGACGTTTATAATTGTTAGCCCTTCCTGATGGATAGACCCTGTAATTATTATATAATTATAATATATAATTATTATGAATATATGAATTATATATATATAATTATGAATATATATAATTATGAAATATATATAATTATGAATTATAAATATAATTATGAGCCCTTCTTCATCTCTTGTTACAGCCTTTAATTTAAAGTCTAGTTTGGGGGCTCCTGGGTGGCTCAGTCGGTTGAGTGTCCGACTTCAGCTCGGGTCATGATCTTGCGATCTGTGAGTTCGAGCCCTGCATCAGGCTCTGTGCTGACAGCTCAATGCCTGGAGCCTCCTTTGGATTCTGTGTCTCCCTCTGTCTCTGTCCCTTCCCTGTTCATGCTTTCTCTCTCTCTCTCTCTCTCTCTCTCTTTCTCTCTCTCTCTCTCTCTCTTTCTCTCTCTCTCTCTTTCTCTCTCTCTCTCTCTCTCTTTCTCTCTCTCTCTCTCTCTCTCTCTCTTTCTCTGTCAAAAATAAATAAACATTAAAATTAAAGTCTAGTTTGTCTGATATAAGTATGGCTACTCCAGCTTTCTTTTGACTTCCAGTAGCATGATAACTAGTTTTCCATCCCCTCACTTTCAATCTGAAGGTGTTCTCAGGTCTAAAATGAGTCTCTTGTAGACAGCAAATAGATAGGTCTTACTCTATGTCTTTTGGTTGGAGCATTTAGTCCATTTACATTCAGTGTTATTATTGAAAGATATGGGTTTAGAGTCATTATGATGTCTGTAGGTTTCATGCTTGTAGTTATGTTTCTGGTACTTTGTGGTCGTTGCAACATTTCACTCACAGAATCCCCCTTAGGATCTCTTGTAGGGCTGGATTAGTGGTGGTGGATTCCTTCAGTTTTTGTTTGGGAAAACCTTTATCTCTCCCTCTATTCTGAATGACAGATTTGCTGGATAAAGGATTCTCGGCTGCATGTTTTTTTTCTGTTCATCACATTGAAGATTTCCTGCCATTCCTTTCTGGCCTGCCAAGTTTTAGTAGATAAATCCATCACTAGTCTTATAGGTCTCCCTTTATATGTTAGAGCATGTTTATCCCTAGCTGCTTTCAGAATTTTCTCTTTATCCTTATGACTTTATCCATATGACTTTATGCTTTATCCATATGACTATGATATGTCATACAGAAGATCTATTCAAGTTACGTCTGAAAGGAGTTCTTTGTGCCTCTTGGATTTCAATGCCCTTTTCCTTCCCCAGATCAAGGAAGTTCTCAGCTATGATTTGTTCAAGTACACCTTCAGCCCCTTTCTCTCTCTCTTCTTCTGGAATTCCTGATACAGATATTGTTTTGTTTGATTGCATCATTTAGTTGTATAATTCTCCCCTCATACTCCTGGATTTTTTTTTATCTCTTTTCCTCAGCTTCCTCTTTTTCCATAATTTTATCTTGTAACTCACCTATTTTCTCCTCTGCCTCTTCAATCCATGCTATGGCTGCCTCCATTTTATTTTGCACTTTATTTATAGCATTTTTTAGTTCCTCATGACTATTTCTTAGTCCCTTGATCTGTGTAGCAATAGATTCTCTGCTGTGTTCTATGCTCTTTTTCAAGCCCAGCGATTAATTTTGACTATTCTAAATTCTCGTTCCATTATATTGCTTAAATTGGTTTTGATCAATTTGTTGGCTGTCACTACTTCCTGGAGTTTCTTTTGAGGAGAATTCTTCCATTTCATCATTTTGGGTAGTCCCTGTGGTAGCTCCAAACTGCAGGGCACTTCCCCTGTGCTGTCTGGAGAAACTTGTGTTGGTGGGTGGGGCCGCAGTCAGACCGGATGTCTTCCCCCAGGCCACCACTGGGGCCACAGTCAGAATGGTGTGTACCTTATCTTTCCCTCTCCCAGGGGCAGGACTCATTGTGAAGTGATGTGGCCCCTGTCTCGACTACTTACACATTGCCAGGTTTGTGGTGCTGCTGTGATGGGATCTGGCGTATTAGCCAGGGTGGATCTGCAAGGTGGACAGGGGTGGGAGGGGCAGGCTTAGCTAGCTTTGCTGTCAGTGGTCCCCTGCAGAAGGGGCCCTACAGCACCAGGGTTGGGGTAGGGGAGGGAGGCAGGCCTGTTGGAGGGATGGATCCACAGAAGCACAGCATTGGGCTTTTGCATGGTGAAAGAAAGTTTGGTGACGAGAACTGGTTCCCTTTGGGATTTTGGCTGGGGGATGGGCGAGGGAGATGGCGCTGGCTAGCACATTTGTTCCCTGCTGAGCTGAGCTCTGTCTTCTGGGGCTCAACACCTTTCCCTCCTGGAGTCCTTTCACCCTCCCCACTCTCTGAGCACAGAGCTGTTGACTTTTAACATTCCAGATGTTAAGTCCTGCTGGCTGTCAGAACTCACGCAGTCCGGCCCCTCCACTTTTGCCCCTCTGCTTTTGTAAGCCAGACTCGGGGGCTCTGCCTTGCTGGGCGACTGCCCCTCCACCACCCTGGCTCCCTCCCGCCAGTCCGTGTAGTGTGCACTGCCTCTCCGCCCTTCCTACCCTCTTTCGTGGGCCTCTTGTCTATGCTTGGCTCCAGAGTCCGTTCTGCTAGTCTTCTGGTGGTTTTCTGGGTTATTTAGGCAGATGTGAGTGGAATCTAAGCGATCAGCAGGACGCGGTGAGCCCAGAGTCCTCCTAAGCTGCCATCTTCCCCTGACTCTACTATGCTTGAGTATTTCTAGGATGGTTTTTATTCTAATAATAAAAAAGTTAATGTATGTCATGTATATGTCTTTCTTGATTTTATTTGGAAATTATTAGGCTTGATCTCCATTATTTACTCCTTTTATCTATCCGCTTTTTACCCATAATTATCATCTTTATGCTTTTTCATATCTCCTACTGTAGGAGGTTCATGGAATTCACTTTGGGATAGACTAAAATTGCATATGCAAAATACTTTGCAGAGATCCAGGTACCCAGAAAGCAGTCAGTAATTGATATTTAGTGTTACTATATCAGTCTTAGAGGTCCTCCCAGGTTGTGGCCTTGTATGTGAATTCCTGCCTTGATAGTATGCACAGTACCCAAAGAATTTTTAGGACAGGGTCCAGCAGGTTTTGCTCTTACCTATCTGTGCTGAGCCCTTTGCATGCAGTTCTGAGGAGAGGCTCTAATACCTGAAGACTATCCTGACACTTGCAGCATATATAGTCACCCTTTACTGAATTTCTTATGACTTTGGGGACAATGTCCTTAGATTCCTTAGGAAGAAGGTGCTCCTTACGGCTGTTGCCTATTGGCTGTGTCAGTACCCCACATACGCTCCCTCAGGTGGTATGTGTAGCTCCTGGAAGAGTATCTGCCCAATCTGTTCTCCTGCTATAATTAAAACCTTTATTCCTGATTATAAGGTAAGGTATTTCAATCCTGAACACATATGAAGCACATTAACTTAAACATCACACATGTTGATGACTTTGAGATCGAGCCCTTCATTAGTGAAGTCTAATTGTATGTTCTTTTACAAAAATTGGACACTATTCCTCCCTTTCTAGTTAAAGCATTGAAATTGCTTTATCATTGGTTATCAGTACTGATTCTTACCAAAACCAGAAGTGAGTTACATAAATACTATATTTAGCATATATTTCCAGTTGCTCCAATGCAGTTTGATTCTAATAACAATTGGTTAAATCAAAGTCTAATTACTTTAAGTTGACTAGAAGCAGAGTAAAATAATCTCAGTGTCTTCCCATCCATTATAAAAGAGGAATAAGGAGGAGGTTAACATTAATTGAGCACCTGTTGTAGAAACCATGTATAATATGATTCCTATATATTACATTAAATTTGCCCTTTTGTTTCATTGTACAATTACATTCATGTTCCTATGCACACCAACTTAACATTATTGCAAAGCATAATAAGTAGAGCTCTTTACATGAATTGTACAGGTGCAATAATTTATGGTGCTTTGCTGATTATTTACAAAACAGAATTTTCAAATTTAACACAAAACATTATGACCCATCTAGCATTATGCATCTTCTTTTGTAGTCTGCTGGTCAAGCTAGCTCTACAAACAGCCACTAAAAAGGCCATTTTTACTCAATTATTTTAAGTTCAGCTACCTTATAAGAAGTGATTGATCCTTTGTTCCATTTTGTGAGCCCTTTTAGTTATTATGCCTTCCAAAACTACTTTGATGACTATAACATTTTAGTTTTTATTGTCTCCTATTACATTAGTTTGCTAGGGCTGCCGTAACAAAGTACTCCACACAAGGTGGTTTTTAATCTCCTCAGAGCACTGGAGGACAGAAGCCCCAGATCAAGGTATCAGCGGGATTGGTTTCTTCTGTGCACCCCTCTCATTTGCTTGTAGATGACTTCTTTTACTTTGTGTCTTCACATGGTCTTCCCTGTGGCTGTGTCCTAGTCACTTCTTATAAAAACAACACTCTTATTAGGGCCCACCCCTATGATCTCATTTAATCTTAATTGCATCCTTAAAGATCCTATATCTTCCAATGTAGTCCTATTCTGAGGTATGGGACTAGGACCTCAACATATGCATTTGAGGTTGGGGAGAGACACGATTCAGCCCCTAAAGCCTATTAACCCCTTAAACTGAAAGAAATAGCATGTCTTTCCCTACCTCTAGTTGGGTAGATTTTTCCACTTGTCTAGGACCCCTAGGATTCAATTCAGAAAACATAATGGCCTGTTGAATATTACTAGTGAAAATTCTGAATGAAATGTAATCCCAGACTGTCTTCCCTTTTCCTAGGTTGGAAGCCTGCAGTGGGGTAGAATATAGTTGACTCCTTTATCTCACCATTTTAAGAACTTCTTTTCTTTCTTATCTCTCCTGCCCACTCCCACATTCCCCCACACTTCTAATTGGTTTTTGATTCCACCAGGGTGGTAGAAAGTATAAGAGGTCTTACCTGAACTGTCCTTGGTAACTCCTTCCTGTTCTCTGGCCTGGCAGAGATTTAAAGCTCCCTCTTTTGAGAGTGTTTAAGGTTCTTTAGAGATTCCCATAGCTAAGCACCTCTTACTGCAGTGCTGAGAAGACAATGCATATTTTATAAGTGGGCCACTTAAAAAAAAATGTTTATTTTTGTGAGAGAGAGCATAAGCAGGGGAGGGGCAGGGAGAGGGAGGGAGGGAGACACAGATTCAGAAGCAGGCTCCAGGCTCTGAGCTGTCAGCACAGAGCCTGAATCGGGCCTCAAACCCAGGAACAGTGAGATCACAACCTAAGTCGAAGTCAGCCACTTAACTGAGCCATCTAGTTGCCCCAAGTGGGCCACTTTTTATGGCTTGACCAAGGAGGCAAGCTGACTCAGGCAGTGCAGTCACTTCAATTCAGTTGTCACAGGCCAGCTGTACTATGTGTGAGTCAAGTCACAGCCTGCCATATTCCCCAAAAGCATGAAGCGCATAGCAATGAAGCCCTTAAAATGGTGTTCTACATAATGTTCAGGGCACAATGAACTGCAGGATTTTTTTCTTTTTTTTTTTTTTAATGTTTATTTATTTTTGACAGAGAGGCAAAGAATGAACAGGGGAGGGGCAGAGAGAGAGAGGGAGACACAGAATCTGTAGCAGGCTCTGAGTTGTCAGCACAGAGCCTGACGCGGGCTTGAACTCACAGACCGCGAGATCATGACCTGAGCCGAAGTTGGACGCTTAACCGACTGAGCCACCCAGGCGCCCCAGCAGGATTTTTTTCAAGAATTATTAAGACTTTCAAATTTCAAACCATGCTTGACTTCATGGGTTGTGCACCCAGGAAGCTGCCACCCCTGCCTTGAGTCCTCTCAATAAGGTTTGTCCCTGAAAGCTAGACTCCCACCCCCTCCTCTCTAGAGGGCGGACAACTACTCCCTCCATAGAAAACCTCAGTCTTCTCCACCCTTTGATGCCCCCTGTCATGGGTTGAATTGTGTCCCCCAAAAGATATGCTGAAGTACTTTCTTGTAAGCACCTCGGAATGTGAATGTATTTGGAAATAAGGTCATTGCAGATGGAATTAGGTAAGTTACCATGAGATCGTACTGGAGTAGGGTGGACCCTTAATCCAAAATGACTGGTGTCCTTAGGAGAAAACAGAGACATACACAGAGAAAATGCCTCTGTGATGACGGAGGCAGAGATTGGAGCCAGGTGTCATCTACAAGCCATGTGGATTGCAGGCAAATACCAGAAGTTAGAGGCAGCAACAGAGGATTCTCCCTTACAGGTTTCAGAAGGAATACGGCCTTCCCGACACCTTGATTTCAGACCTGTAGCCTCAAGTATTGAGAGACAATAAATTTCTATTGTTCAAGGCACCCAGTTTGTGATAGTTTGTTAGGGCAGCCCTAAGAAACTTATATACCTCCTTCTATTTCTTATGATGGTTGCAATATGATGGTTGCAAATTTTGCATAGTAAAGTCTGATTTTAGATTTCACATCAGTGGCATCTTGGTGTCTGGGCTGAAAATGGTAACATCCAGTTATACTTTCCGAAAGCATCAATCATTTTTATAATCATTTTTCTATTTAAATACATCTTCATAAAGTGGCTCTTTGCTGTATGAGGTGAATAACCTGCTTTCATTGTAGATTTTATAGAGATCAGATTAATTTCTGTCTCTGAATTGATGTACTCAAATAACTGTAGGAGTAATGCCCAACATATAAAAGATGATAGCCAATTTCAATCTGTTCCTCTCAATCAACATTTTTTTTTTTTTTTTTTTTTTTTTTTTTTTTTAGAGAAGGTAAGCATTTTCAATATTTCACCTATGCGTATGGTTTGTTCTGGATTTTTCACTTTGGAAAGTATGTTCAAAGGCATTTATTTCATATTTTTTCAAATATCTACAATTAAAACATTTTAACAATTTTCAAGGATTGTTGTGAGAATGATCTAAAGTATTTTTGCATTCATTCTTTATTTCACACAATTAAAGATTGTGTCTATACATACCTTGCTTAAAATGCTAATGTTATACAGATACTTTTTTGAAACTACTTTTATCTTTACCCCTTTGAAAAATTTGAAGTTTGAAAAATTGCAAGCAAATTTTGCTCAGATTTGTAGCATAAGCAGCTGTATGCAAAACCACTCAAGCAACACAAGTTGCAAAAGGAAGTTCACTGTTCTGAGCCAGGGGTTCAGGAGCTAAAACGCCCTCTGGTGGCTCTTCATTGTTACAGTATTTCTTCTAACATGAGGAAATACTTTGTAATACACACACTAATTTTTCTATTTATATTATGTTTATATGTATTTTGTGTTTAAAGGGTTAATAAGTGTATTTTATTCACCTTTATTACATAGGCTGTGATTTTTCTAGATTTAGTTTTGAATTTGTAAAATACTTTTCCTGCTGAGTCCTCCTATTTACTATAAATGTTCTCAGTTTGAAGGGATGCTCTGTCACTGTATGCCAACTGCTGCACTTTCTAGATGAAGAAACTAAGCAACAGAGTTACAGGATTCGCACAATTTTCCAGAGCCACTTAGTGACGGAGGTCTTTCCGGACCCCAAATTCATTGCCACTATTCTTTTACTTGAGTACACTACCCCTTAAACCCCCGTCACTTGGTCATTTTGGAAATTTGCGCCCTCTGGGAGATGACTTTAGGTATTTCAAGTGTGGTCAATTTGAGAAATCTGCTAAGAATCCAGAAGGATAAATTATTAACATTCCCCCACTAACACACACATATCATAGTAGTTTTCCTCCCCCTCATTCTGTAAAAGTAGCCCAGGAGAATTGTTTAACAATAAAAGACCTTTAGCAATGTGATTTATTTTTCAAAATATCCTCTCAGTGTATGTCACACCATTGTGACATTAGCATGAAGAATGCATACATGGAATTGAATTCATCAATGGAGCTGCCAAGGAAAGAACCTTTGCTTCTAGACCGGATCTTTTTCTGTCTTAATTGATTATTTCAGTTTTCATCTCCAGCCTGTTACCTCAGTGGTCTGTGTGGAAGAGGGTAAGGAGAGTAGGTAGCTTCTGGCTGTGTGCTCTTTACTTATCTTACATGCCTAGATGATATCTATGGTTTTTTACAGATTTGATGCTCTAAAACTCTATTATTAAAAACAGAATGTTGGTACATATCTCGTATTCAATATTCCCATCCTCTCTTCAACATCAGCCATGATGCATCAACTCTTTCCCCTTTTACTTTGATGTAACAACTTTATATTTCTGAATTTGTGATCAGCAAGTCACTTCATCCTTCCATCCCTGACTGGGTATGTTTTGATCACTTGATTAGGGTTCTCCTTCCCATTCCACTTTTCCCAGAAAAGGGCAACTCTCCTTAAGGTTTTATTACTTTCTTCACTTTCTTCTTGTAGCACTTTGTAACTACTCTCATCTACTCATCTGCATTGTATTGCAGGTATGGTATCGTTTGCACATATGGTGAGTGGGATGGCACTCAAACAATGGGCTTTGGGAAAATGACACAGACCTGGGTTTGGCCTTCCCTCTACTACTCATCAGAACCACAGTTACTGTGAGCCTTTGTCAAAATCTTGCCTTCCTTATCTGGGAAAAGGGATAAAGATGCCCACTGTTTTCTGGGCTACTTCAGAGGTTGAATGAGGTAATTCATGTAAACTCTAAACACAATACTTGATGTAAGTAACATTTCAGTACTCGTTGTTATCTGTACAAAATCCAGGCATATAATTCACATTTGATTACATTCTGTCTCACCTCTGTGTTCTATTTTATTTTATATTTCAAATCTTGCTGCCCCAATAACAAATCCTAAGGATATACTTTTGAACACCTATGGAAACAATTCTAGGAAAAGAATATTTGCCCAATAATTACTTACTCAATTGAAATGAAAACAATTTGTCTTTGGAATCTCTAGTTCACTTTGTGAAAATTAGTGCAGGAGAGTTAGGTAATATAAGCAGGATGCACTAATACAATAACAAAATGTTACATTTCCTTCTTTATGTTTCTATTTTCCTTCTACCTCATTGTTAAATCCTCCCATTTTAGACACTATTGATGTTAAAGTTTATGTATGTTTAATACTTTACTGTCTTGAAGGGGTTTAAAGGAAGGCTTCAAGAAATGTAAAATATAAACATTGGGCTCCAAGTACTCATATTTTAGTATTGTGCTACTGAAGAATATAACTTACAAATTTAAGCCCCATTGGATATCCCACTAGATACGTTTGCATGTGCAGATGTTGTTTTCTATGCCATTGTGGTAGAATTCTCAGATGGCCCCAAGATTCCTATCCTAATACACATGCCCTTTATAAACACCCTTTGCTTGAGTGTGTGTGAGACTCTTCTCTGACAGGAAAGTCACTCCATAACTATATTATGTTATATAAGACCTAGAATTAGAAACCCAAGAGACAGATTTTCCTGCTGCCCTTGAAGATGCACACTGCCTTGTTTTGGAGACAGCCAATATGGCAGGGGAACTAGAAGAGCCCCCAGCTGCTGAGAGCAACTCCTGGCACACAGCCAGAAGAAAAACAACACCAAAAACCAATGATGGAAGCTCAGTTCCCCAACTGCAAGGAGCTAAAATCTGCCAATAACCAGGAAGCTTGGAAGGGGGCCCTGAGTCTCCAATGAGTTCTCAGCTCTGGCCAACATCTTGATCTTAGTCCTATGAGACTCTAAGCACAGAACCAGTCATGTTGCTCCTGAATTATACCTGTAGAACTGTGAGATGATAATTTTGCATTGTTTTAAGCCACAAAATTTGTAGTATCTTGCTATACAACAATAGAAAACTAATACGGTGACCATTAGGAAAAAGGAAATATATATAAAAATTCAAATTATTCTTACCATGTGAATACCTTCTCCCATGCTATGTCTCTATCGTTTAGGTATTTATTCAATTATTCATCCATCTATTTATTCAAATACTTTTGGGCATGTTAAATGCTTCAGGCCTTATCCAAACTATATAGGCTCTTCCTGAAACTGAATTCAAAACCCAAATAATCTAATTGGGTGCCAACATTTTTGTAAGAGATTCCTCCACTATTCCAGCCTACCTTAAACTCTGTTTTCCATGTTCCCATTGTAATGATTTTCTGTAACAAATTATCTTTCTCTTGATGGTATTCTCTGCTACATTTACCCTGATTATATTATTCCTTATATATTTATTCTCTGAAGAATTTGCCCTCACATATAAATTGCAAGGAAAGTCAAATGAATTACTGGATGGGATATTTTGTTTCAGCCATGGGAAATATAATACACACTTTCCCTTTATCACTAGCTCATGGAGTGATACCGTTTATCACTAGTACCATGGAGCACCAAGATATTTGGTCTTTAGGTTCTTACTGACTTATGCCTGCGAATGTAAAATAGACATAGCAGCAATAATATATATCATTCATGTGACATCTATATAAACTAGTATATTTGTTTGTGTTTATTAGCCAGAAATTCATGGTAGAAGACTTTTGTGCCATCCTTTCTGAATATATTTTTAACTGGTATTTTGATAATATTTCATATCTTAAAAGGTATCCACTTATATCATTAGGTACTTCTTGAAAGTCTGGTGTATGGAATAATAATTAGATAAAAATGATTGAATATATGAAAAGCCCCAAAAGGCAAATTATGTCGTAGATGGCACAAAGATACATTTATTGTGTATCAGTTACAACTGCCTCTTATTTGTAAAGGTAAACTATACTTTAGATTGAATTAGACATAATTTTAAAAATAATTTCCAGATTATTATAGCATTTGCACTGAATGCAAATAAAACTAAAATTTTCCAGGTGATTTCAAACTTAAAGTAGTCCTTTTAATTTATACCAGTCATCATTGCTGCAAAGATCAGACTCTATTTAGTTTGCAAGTCAAAGATTCAAGTGTAAGTAGTTTATTACTTAGATGATCCCAGGAAAAACCAGTAGGTGAGTAATGAAGGAAAAGAACTAACAAATGGTACATTACAAATTAGTTGTACTATGGATAACTGGAACTTACGCCTTTGGGGATCTCTGCATAGAACAAGCAGTCCCCTCAAAGGGTGAAGAATTTGGGATAATGTATGTTATCTGCCATCAGTTTGCTTGGGATGTGCATCCGGATGGAAATCCCCAAGAGTGACTAGGTAGGCAAAGCAGATTCTGGCAGTGAAAACCCTCAGGCAAAGGGACAGAGGTTGTGGCCTTTGGATGTTGGGCTGAAAGCAAGTGGAAGGAGAGAAAGAACAGACCACTGGGGAACACCTGCTGTGTGTTAGGCAAGATGGAAGTCATTTTAAATATACTGCATACCCTAGGTATGATAATCCACATATCATATGTTATATGTTTCTTTAATAACCTTTCGAGGTAAGCATTAGAATTCTTCTTTTATAAATGAGGGGTAAGGGGTTTGAAAGGTTAAATAAATTCCCCTCAGTCACTCACTGTCTTTGATGTACAGCCTATCAGCCCCCAAATCCCATGCTCTTTTCACACACTTAACATTTCCTTCTTTGATAGTTTAAACATTAAGCTCTAGACTATTCAGATTTCAATATTTTCCCCTAAACTGTCCATTTAATCTCCTATTCATTTTTTCCCAGGATACCACATTACATTTAGTCATCATGTCTTCTTAGCCTACTCAGACAGATGCTCAGACTTCCCTCTTTTTGATGACTTTGACAGTTTTGAGGAGTATTGGTTAGGTATTTTATAGATGTCCCTCAGTTTGGGTTTGTCTAATGTTTATCTCATGATTAGAATGTTTTTGAGAGGAAGACCATGAAGGTGAAGTGCCGTTCTCATCACATCATATCAGGGGTTCATGGTACCAACATGCCTCACAGCGTAGAGCCTTGATCACTTAGGTAGTATCAGCCATGTTTCTCTACTGTAAACTTACCATCACCACCACCTTCTCTGTTTACTGTTTAAAAGTAAGTCGAGAAGTACAGACCACCTGAAAGGTGGGCAAGAGCGTTAAAGTCTACCTTCTGGAAGGGGGATTCTCTACATAAATTATTTGGAATTCTTCTTTACAGGAGATCTCAGAGATCAATTTTAACATGTCTCTAAAAACTTCAGGCTAAAATTGGGGGCCCTATGTTTATAATAGGTTTATCTGTAACACACTATGACTCCCGTAATAAATCTTCTCTGGGCCACTTGTTTCACCGGCAAGATGAAGGAAAGTTCTCTTTAGTAGATGGAACTATAATGTGACCATTTTTACCACAGAGAAGTGGCATTTTCTCTTAGCTGTGTGTAAGGCATGGATTGAACATTGGCCATTGTGAACAATAAAAACCACTGTGATCATTCCTTGGTGTTTCCATGACCATAAAATGCACCTCTGAATTTGAAAGCTTTTTTTTTTTTTTTTTTTGAAAAAAATGCCTCAAAAAAAAATTTCTGCAAATCCCCACCAGATACACAAATTTTACTTCTTAAAAAAAAAAAAAAAAAATTCTGGGGCACCTGGGTGGCTCAGTCAGTTGAGTGTCCAACTCTTGATTTCAAGTCAGGTCATGATCCCAGGGTTGTGGGATCAAGCCCAGTGTTCAGCTGAGCATTGAGCCTGCATGAGATTTTCCTCTCTCTCTGTCTCTCCTGCTGCCTCTCTTCCCTGCCCACACAGTTTCTCTCTAAAAACATACACAAACCCAAAACCAAACCAAACTGAAACAAAAAATCCCCAAATCTGTTTAGAATGTTAGTAACTAGAAAGTTTGAGTAGAAATATATCTATCTGATAGGTTTTCGTTAGAAGGTTAAGATCCTTCATTAGAAACTGGAATGGACACTAGGCTGTTTTTATGGTAACCTAGTGAAGCCTTTTTCTCTTGAATGGAAAGGTGTAATTTCTGTATATACTACATGTAGCTTCTTGCTCTATATTGGATCAAGTCCTTTGATACAAGAATAAAAGAAATGAGCTGAAATAAAGGTCTATAGTCTGTCTCTGCTTGTGGTCAAATTATACTTGGGTTCTAAATAACCAGAATAAAAAGCCCTTTTCAGTTTGGCTGCATTCACCATGTCATTTTTAATAACAGAAGTGCATGTCCAAGTATTTTCATGAGGTTGTATTAGAAACAGGTTACAAGCTCTCCTTTGACAGCATTTACAGCCTGAAAGCCCTTTGCTCCTTTGTCCCTTCAAATCAAAATTCCCTTGCTTGACATTTACATTCTATTATCATCTTATCTCCTCTACTTAGAAAACTTAGTTCCACTATACTGGAACTGAAGTTCCAATAGAAGCAGGCTTTCTACTCCATTTGGGCCAGGTATCTTCACTGTCCTTCCATATACTCCATTCTTTGTGCTCACTGACAGCTGTGAAGCCTTTCAGACCCACTCCTGTTCTTATCTGACCTTCTTCTGAACGCTTCCTCAGGTGTAGCGGTGCAAATACTTTTTGTTTCAATGATGATTGTTTTGTATTCCCATCAAGATTGAGTATGGGGATTGTGTACCTATTATGTTTCATCTCATAAAAAGGTGGAAGTGGATTTCAACAGAATTTTACATAGATGTGTAACATACAGATAGTAATAAGAAAAATCCATCCACATAAACATTGGTAATGTTTAAAAGAAAGTATCCAATATAAGGTCAATATATTTTTCCATAGAACAATATTAATGGCCTCTGGATGGATCAGGTATTTGGCAATAAAAGAGAAAAGAAAAACCTATCTTGGGAGACAACCAACCCTTCCTATTACTCCGTGGGGTATAAAATTCTCTCAGGGATACTCATGGAAGGAATCTATGAGATGCAACAAACAGTATCTTCACCAACTTCTTTATACACAAAATAGTTTGAGTTTTAGGTATATTTTTGTGTTCCTCTTGGTGCCCATACATTGCTGAGTATATATACAGTGCTCAATGAATTCTTGATTGATAGAGTTTGTTTCTTTAAATCATTAGGTTTTGGTTACTGACAGTTCAGAATTTTCACATTGTTCTAATACATTTTCTAAAAACGTTTATTTTCTACATGTTTTTTCTCTAAATTCAAGCCATGTCCCCTGTCACTGGAACAGAGATTTCACAAATCATCTGGACTTGCTGCTCTTACTTGTCTAAAGATAGAGATAAAGACTATTAGAACTGATGAACATCTAGTTCAACCATATCAATTTTACCATACTAGAAACTGAGGGCAGAAAGGATAACTTCCATTCAGCCAATGCTATGAAATGGATGTTTGTGTTTCCCCCTCTCCCCAATTGATAATGTGACCCTAGCTGCCAATCTGATGGTATTTGGAGGTGAAGTGTTTGGGGATTAATTAGGGTTAGATGAAGTCTCGAGGGTGGGGCTCCCGTAATGGCATTAGTGCCCTTACAGGCAGAGGAAGAGACCAGAGTCAGCTCTCTTTGTGTCATGTGAAGACACAGCCAGAATGCAGCAGTGTAGTGTACCAGCCATCAAGAGTGTCCCCACAAGAACTTGACCATGTTGGAACCCTCATCTGGGACTTCCAGCCTTCAGAACTGTTGAGAGAATAAATGTCTATTGTTTAAACCAACCAGTCTATGATCTTGTGTTATTGCAGCCTGAGCAGGTTTAGGGTAGTGGACACTCAGGCCTTCTGATGTTATCTTGATGTTTTAGCATGGCTGATTCAGATCAGATATAATTAATGCTGTATAGTAAGGTATATGAAAAATAGAATGCATTTATGATACTTTTCTATTAGGGTTATTGTGAGAATCAAATTCCAGGCATATTTAAACCATCTGGTAAAGGTCTACCATAGGACTAGTGTTCAATATATGAGTTTCCATGCCCATCACTGTCCTAGACTGTTGGGACCAAGAGTTCATGCTCCATTCTTAAAAAGCTTATAATAATAACTAAACCATCTCATACTGCTGATCTGGGCTTTAATTTAGTATAGGATGCAATTAGTCTGAAAAAAAACATTGAGAAGTACTATTTTATGCAAAGAAGAAATTATTGGCATACTTCTATTTAAATAAGAGTGATAGGTTTTAATGATGAGAATAAATTATTAACTAGGAAGACAGCGCAATAGAGTGAGAAAGAATCATTAAAGGCCCTAAAACCATTAGGACCATTAAAATATGAAAGATATTTTGATATTTTGTCATGATTATGTCTACATTTCTAACAAGGAAAAATATTTATGGAATATATACTCTGAACAAATAAAATATCTAAAACATTTTGTTTTCTTGCATATCATAGATATGTAAGCTTGTATTTACTTACCTACTTATTTAAAGTTTTTATTTTTTTTGAAAAGATGGAGAAAGTGTGTGCATGAGAGAGAGAGAGGGAGAGAGAGAAAGAAGAGGAGGAGGAGGAGAAAGAGGAGGAGGAGGGGCAGAAAGACAGGGAGAGAGAGAATCCCAAGCAAGCTCTGTGCTGTCAGTGTGAAGGGTCTCCATCCCATGAACTGTGCGATCATGACCTGAGCTGAAACCAAATCAAGGATGCTTAACTGACTGAACCACCCAGGCACCCCTATGTAAGCTGCATTTAATTGGCTCATCTTCATAATATCTTATATATGATGACTCCTTTTAAAAATTGGTGTTTTAAGTAAAGAATTCTTACAAATCTTGGTGCTGTAAAAAATTATACCTGACATTTTATTTGCCTTGCAGATTTTACGGATTTTTTTTCTTTTTCCAAACTTTGTTTCTTTTTCTGGCATTGGTTAGTCAAGTATTTGATTATGAATTTCTTTCCTAGTTTTGTTGTTGTTACTGAGGCTTTATTGTACTACCTTTTCTTCCCTAAAAAAACAAGCTTTCATATTTGAAAGAAAAACAAAGACCTAGAAATTCCCTTTTCTGTCACTTCTATAGAATTTAATAACTATGATAGAATTAAGAACACAGTAGGATGAAGAATATCTTAGGTATAGCAAAGCAAATCAAAATAAGGATGGATTCTGCTTGGCTTCCAGTGAAGACAAAGTGAGCTAGCCAACCCTGTTAATTTGGAAATCATAGACACTGTTACCTTACTTAGAAACTAATAAAGTGGCCTTTACTATTAGATTAAGCCAAGATTAAATTTCATCTAAACTGCTTCAAATGGTAATTTTAAATAATTATTTATGTCCTCTGTGAAATTTAGGCATACACATGGAAAAGGGGGGAGAATAGGAGTTCATTTCAAAGGACCTTAATATTCATTATATATAGTAAATTCATGCATTCACACCATTAGTTTTTTTGGTATTAAATGTATGAAAACGTTGGCAGGAAGTTCACCTGAACAAAGAAGCAGCTGAGGGTAATGATTAAGACTCAGGTGTGGAGTCAAGAAGAATTATGCACAAGTCAGGAGAAAAGCACTTGAAGATAAAATGGAGAGAGGAATCAGGTTCAGAAGACTGAAACAAGTGTAGAGAGGAGAGCTCTGCTGGCACTTAATGGTTTAATGGAGACAAGCCTATCCTGGTAATGTTAGCGGGAAGCTTGGAGTCTTGTCTTGTACTTAACAGGGCTGCGGAGCAGATAAACAGGTGAGCCCAGGGTGAGACGGGAACAGATGGACCCTGCTAAGATTTTTGTGCTAACAGCCTACCCTTCTCAGTATGAAAAGTTCTTCTGATGGTGTAAGATAAGTACTGTGTGTGTGCTCACGGGTGTGTGTGTGTTGGGGGGGTAGATTTTATTAAACTAGAGTAGTATTAAACTTTCCTCATTATGAGAATGTATGATAGTTTAACTTTTCAAGGGAATTTTTAAAAAATATGCTGGGAATCCCGTTAGTAAAATGAATACAGATTTACATGAATTATTTCCCTAAGAGCTTAAAATATTTTAACATTTACGCCCTATAGAAATTTAATTTTAAGTTCTTTAGAGCATAGACTGATATGATACACTATAATCAATAGAATAAATAGTTCTTTTGTCCTGCTGTGTGCAGTGACATACTTTGATATAATTTCCTAAGACTGTTGTTCCTCTAGGTTTGGTCTGGTGTCCCTCCTTGCTTTTTTCTATTTTTTTTTTAAATTTACATGCAAATTAGTTAGCATATAGGGCAACAATGATTTCGGGAGTAGATTCCTTAGTGTCTCTTACCCATTTAGCCCATCCCCCCTCCCAAAACCCCTCCAGTCGCCCTCAGTTTGTTCTCCTTATTTATGAGTCTCTTCCGTTTTGTCCCGCTCCCTGTTTTTACGTTTTGTTTCCTTTCCCTTATGTTCATCTGTTTTGTCTCTTAAAGTCCTCATGTGAGTGAAGTCATATGATTTTTGTCTTTCTCTGACTAAATTCACTTAGCATAATACCCTCTAGTTCCATCCATGTAGTTACAAATGGCAAGATTTCATTCTTTTTTATTTTTTTTAACGTTTATTTATTTTTGAGACAGAGAGCATGAACAGGGGAGGGTCAGAGAAAGAGGGAGACACAGAATCTGAAACAGGCTCTGAGCTATCAGCACAGAGCCCGATGTGGAGCTCGAGCCCATGGACTGCGAGATCATGACCTGAGCCAGAGTCGGACGCTTAAACGACTGAGCCACCCAGGCTCCCCATGATTTCATTCTTTTTGATTGATGAGTAATACTCCATTGTATATATATACCACATCTTCTTTATCCATTCATCCATTGATGGACATTTGGGCTCTTTCCATACTTCGGCTATTGTTGACAGTGCTGCTATAAACATGGGGATGCATGTGTCCCTTTGAAACAGCACACCTGTATCCCTTGGATAAATGCCTAGTAGTGCAATCGCTGGGTCATACGGTAGTTCTATTTTTAGGTTTTTGAGAAACCTCCATACTGTTTTCCAGAGTGGCTGCACCAGCTTGCATTCCCACCAACAATGCAAAAGAGGTCCTCTTTCTCCGCATCCTCGCCAACATCTGTTGTTGCCTGCGTTGTTAATGTTAGCCATTCTGACAGGTGTGAGGTGGTATCTTGATGTGGTTTTGATTTGTATTTCCCTGATGATGAGTGATGTTGAGCATGTTTTCCTGTGTTGGTTGGCCATCTGGATGTCTTCTTTGGAGAAGTGTCTCTTCTTGTCTTTTGCCTGTTTCTTCACTGGATTGTTTTTTGGGTGTTGCATTTGGTAAGTTCTTTATAGATTTTGGATATGTTCTTTATAGAGTTTGGATATGTCCTTTATATGATATGTCATTTGCAAATATCTTCTCCCATTCTGTAGGTTGCCTTTTAGTTTTGCTGAATGTTTTTCTGTGTGAAGAAGCTTTTAATTTTGATGAGGCCCCAATAGTTCATTTTTGCTTTTGTTTCCCCTTGCCTCTGGAGACATGTTAGTAAGAAGTTGCTGCGGCCAAGATCAAAGAGGTTTTTGCCTGCTTTCTCCTCAAGGATTTTGATGGTTTCCTGTCTTACATTGAGGTCTTTCATCCATTTTGAGTTTACTTTTGTGTATGGTGTAAGAAAGTGGTCCAGGTTCATTCTGCATGTCGCTGTCCAGTTTTCCCAGCACCACTTGCTGAAGAGACTGTCTTTTTTCCATTGGATATGCTTTCCTGCCTTGTCAAAGATTAGTTGTCCATACATTTGTATTTTAAAGTCTAGATTGTCTGATATAAGTATGGATACTCCAGCTTTGTTTTGTTGACTGTTAGTATGACAGATGGTTCTCCCTCCCCTTGTTTTTAATCTGAAGGTGTCTTTAGGTCTAAAGTGGGTCTCTTGTAAACAGCATATAGATGGACCTTGTTTTCTTATCCATTCTGTTACCCTATGTCTTTTGATTGGAGCATTGAGTCCATTGACGTTTAGAGTGAGTACTAAAAGATATGAATTTATTGCCATGATGATGCTTGTAGAGTTGGAGTTTCTGGTGGTGTTCTCTGGTCTTTTCTAATCTTTGTGGCTTTTGGTATGTATGTATGTACATATGTATGTATTTTTTCATCTTTTCTCCCCTCAGAGAGTCCCTTAAAATTTCTTGCAGGGCTGGTTTAGTGGTCACAAACTCTTTTAATTTTTGTATGGGAAACTTTTTATCTCTCCTTCACTTTGAATTACAGCCTTGTTGGATAAAGAATACTTGGCTGCATATTTTTCTGGTTTAGCACACTGAATATATCCTGCCACTCCTTTCTGGCCTGGCAAGTTTCTGTGGATAGTCTGCTGCAAACCTGACCTGTCTTCCCTTGTAGGTTAGGGACTTTTTATCCCTTGCTGCTTTCATGATTCTCTCCTTGCCTGAGTATTTTGTGAATTTGACTGTGATATGCCTTGTGGATGGTCAGTTTTTGTTGAATCTAATGGGGGTCCTCTGTGCTTCCTGGATTTTGATGTCTGTGTCTTTCCCCAGGTTAGGAAAGTTTTCCACTATTATTTGCTGATATTACCCTTCTACCCCTATTTCTCTCTATTCCTCTTCTGGGACCCCTATGATTCTGATGTTCCTTTTTATGAGTCACTGATTTCTCTAATTCTTAAATTGTGCTCTTTTGCCTTCATCTCCTTTTTTTTCCTGGTTCATTATTCTCTGTTTGTCCTCTATATCGCTAATTCCCTTTCTGCCTCATCCATCCTTGCCGCCGCTGCATCCATCTGTGATTGCAGCTAAGTTATAGCATTTTTAATTCATTCTGGCTATTTTTTACTTCCTTTATCTCTGCAGAAAGGGATTCTGATCTATTTTCGACTCCAGCTAGTATTTTTATTATTGTGATTCTAAATTCTGGTCCAGACATCTTGCTTGTAGCTGTGTTGGTTAAATCCCTGGCTGTCATTTCTTTGTGCCCTTTCTTTTGGGGTGAATTCCTTTGTTTTGTCATTTTGAAGGGAGAAAAGGAATTAATGAAGTAGAAAAATTGAAATTAAAAAATTAAAATTAAGGAAATATTAAAAGTTAAAAACACACACACAAATTGAATAAATGATGCTAGATCCTAGGTGTGTTTTGGTCTGGGTGTTGATAGTAGTTTGACAGATTAGAGAGAAAAAAGTGGGGGGGGGGGGAGTAAAAAAAATTGAGAATTTGAAAAAATGAATACACTGAAGTAGACTAAAATGAGATGATGGGGGTAAAATAGAATTTGAAAAAAATATACACAAAAGTAAAGAATATAGTAGAAAAAATGTTTTTAAGAAAAATTAAAAAATATGAATCTTTTTCTGTGTTTAGGAAAAAAAAGAAATGAAAAAGAGAAAAAGAAAATGAAATCGTTTGAAATTTGAAAAAGTGAATACACTGTAGTAGACTAAAATAAAATGATGGAAGTAAAATAGAATTTGAAAAAATTTACATAAAAGCAAAAAAATAGTAAAAAAATATTTTTAATAGAAATTGAATGTAAAAATGAAGTTTTTCTGCATTCAAGAACAAGAAAACCGAAAGAGAAAGGAAAAGAAAAAATAAAAAGGAAATTAAAAATTTGAAAACGTGAATACACTGAAGTAGACTAAAATAAAATGATGGAAATAAAATAGAATTTGAAAAAATTTACACAAAAGTAAAAATATAGTAATAAAAATTAAAGAAAAATATTTTTATTGAAAATTGAAAATAAAAACGAATTTTTCTTTATTCAAGAAAAAGAAAAGAAGAGTAAAAAAAAAAAGGAAAGAAAGAAAACTGAATAGATGAACCTGCTAACAGATTGAAGTAGGACTGAAATTACTTCATTTTCCCCTAGAAGTCAGTCTATGTAGCGCTTTATAGTCCATAAACTAAGCCAGCAGTGAGACTTGTGTTCTTGAAGAGCAAAGTTGGCTCAGTTGAGAGGTGCTCAGTGTAACGGCTCTGTTTTTCCGCTAGATGACGCTACTACCCTACTGGGGTGGATTGTTGAGGTGCTCATTGGTGCGTAAGCGCATGCATCGGGGAGGTGAAAAATGTTGTCACCCTGCTACCCAGTCTGTTCTCCTGATCAGCAATTGCGCATCTATCCTCTGTCTTCAGCTTTCGTCCACTCCTCGCTTTTTCACTGTCCGTGACCAAGCCCCAGGCACTACCTCTCTATGAGTTTTGTCTCAGGTGTGGCTGTTTTCCCGGCCCCTTACTTCTGAAGGACTGTGGCTTTGACCTCTGCTGGAGGGTCTCACTGAGCAATGGCCAAAAGAGCAATGGCTGAATGTCAACTGCACCCAGGAACGTTTGCTGGACCCTGCTGCTGCAGGTGCCCAGAGACTGCACCCAGGTGCCAGCTCGCCCCAGGAAAAGTTCCTGAGATGGTGTAGCAGAAGCGTTTCAGGGATTATGGAAAATCACAACAGACATCTGGCACCAGGCTTCACCCTTAAGGACCTTGCCCCAGCACCAGCAAATGTGGCTGCCTTCTGGGGTCTGCTGGGTCCAGGTGGCTTCAACAGTTTCTACCAAATGTCCTTCCAGCAGTGGAACTACTTTTCCCCCTGTGGCCCAAGAACCTCCGGACCCCACTCTGTTCCTGGGGATTCGCCCTTCCCACCAGAGCACCACCAGGTATGGAGCTGCTGAGTTGCAGCCTTTGCACTCCCCTTGTTTACAGTCTTAGTGGAATTTAAACCCTCTCCTTTCTCCTTTCTCCCTTTTTAGTTTAGTCGCTGCGGCTGTTTCCAATTTTCCACTTTCTCTCCAGCTGCTTTTGGGGAGGGATGTTTTTCCCGTATTTTCATCCCCCCCACCCCCACCCCCAGTCTCCATCCTCTCTCTGCTTGCAAAAGCAGTTCCCTACCCTCAGCGGCTTCTCGCTCCTGAAATTCACCTCTCCGTGCCATGTACCTGCTGAATTCTGTGGTTCAGGTTGTGCAGATTGTTGTGTTAATCCTCCAATCAGTTTTCTAGGTGTGTAGGATGGTTTAGTGTTGGTCTGACTGTATTTCATGGACCCTTGCTGCTTTATCAGGATTCACATTAGAAATTTTTATCATTTCCAATACCAGGAATAATTGAATCATTTTGAGGGTGGCTTGTTTTTATATTATTGACACAGTTAATCATATAACCAATTTCATACTTATTAGCTAGAAAGCTCAAAGCCAAAGGTGTGGCTTGTTGAAATGAATGTAGGATTTCAGGAAATTAATTTTAAATATTTTACAGTAAAATAGTAAAAGTATATGCTAGGTTAACTTGCACTGCCAATTTTTCTATAGCTTTTGAAAAAAAATGTCATGTGATAAGATAGTGATGAGGGAAATAAAGGCAAAAGAAATGTGGCATAAATTAAATCTCCTTACAGCTTGCAGCCCACCTGTAGACACCTGAAACATGCAGTGTGACCTTCCTCAAGGAACTCATGGCTGCCTTACTTCCTTAATGCTTTTGTTTTACTAAATACTAAAAGTCACCTTATCTTAATAGTAGCTAGCCCCTCAAGGTTCTGAAAGTCTTCCAAATTCCTTAGAAACTTAATCTCTATCCCTCCTCCCTCCACAAATCTAAAAATTTATAATCAGTCAGTCTTCACAACCTCAGTGCAGCTCTTTCAGCCCATGGGCCCTGTCTCCATGCTTTAATCAAATCACCTGTTTTGCACCAAAGATATCTCCAGAATTCTTCTTAGCCTTTTGCTCAAGAATCCCATCAGATAGTAACTATCATTATGTAGAGACACAAAAATTAGACTGTAGAAGAAAAGATAAATCTAAGAAAAGGCCAATATTAGGGCTCATTTTTTAGGGACCCTTAAGAAAAAAATTTCACAGTCTCTGAGTAACGAAAGAAAGGGGTTGAACACAACAGATTTGCTATTTGTTTTTATGCCAGGAAACACTCTAGCCAGGCAAACTAGACAGAATCACATCATATGTTTAAGTTCCTGCAAATTTCCATCAATTCAAGCTTACTAGATGTTCCTTTAATATAAATAATGATGCTCTCTTCTAGGTTGCTATCCAGACCATTTAAACATTTAATGAATGGTAAGTTCCTTCTTTCCTCTTAGGCTATTTCATTTCAGTTGCAAATTTACCCTGGTGAGTTTTAATTCTAGTGCGCAAACTTTACTAAAAGGGGACCAAATTAATGTAGAAAGGGCTTCTAAGTAATTATAATACTTATAAAAATGCAAACTGTAAAGTCAATTCATATCTGTTGAATGAATGTATTCATTACAATCTGTGAGTACATTAGAATAAAATTATTACTAAAATAGTTTTTTTAGGAGAGGGTCATAATAAGGAAACTATTTGTTTACTCTCAAAATTTATTTACTGCCATAAGGTGAGATTCTTTTTAAATATAATCACATTTTAGAGGAGAAGATATTTGAAAGTATTGATAAGACCTAATAATCTCTTCTTTACCTTGGCAGAAAACAAGGTTAATAAATGACTAGCATAAGCTTCCCTAAAGGCTTGCTACCTTGAAAAATGGCTGTGAATCATTTACTACAATAAATTACATGGAATATTTCCATATGCTTTCTAGCTCTCCCCAGATGAGTGGCTCCAGGGAGAAAAAGAATCATTAGAAATGCATTTGCTAAAATATGAGTATTTTTCCATCATTTTAGATTTTTTGTCTTTAGAAAAATTGAGTACAATATATATGGGGGCTGCTTTTTCCCCCTTTTTTGATTAAAAAGGTATTATAATTCAAAGGAAGGACTCACCACTGGATGTTTAAAAATTTTATATTCATATTTGATATTAAAGTACAATGGTTATTTTATAAATATTAATCTAATTTATACCCAATTATATTTTATAAAAATTTTAAATTAAAACTAGTGTCAGATATAATATATGACCAATAAGACTAAGGCCGGTTTGCCAATTTTGATATTGGCTCTTTAAAGATCATATAAATGGGGGTGCCTGGGTGGCTCAGTTGGTTGAGCATCTGGCTTTGGCTCAGGTCATGATCTTGTGGTCTGTGAGTTCGAGCCCCGCATTGGGCTCTGTGTTGACAGCTCAGAGCCTGGAGCCTGTTTCAGATTCTGTGTCTCCCTCTCTCACTGACCCTCCCCCATTCATGGTCTGTTTCTCTCTGTCTCAAAAATAAATAAATGTTAAAAAAAAATTTAAAGATGATGCAAATGACATTTAAAATCACCTCATCAAAAAAGAGTAGTAGGGGTGCCTGGGTGGGTGAGTTCAGTGTCAGACTCTTGATTTTGGCTTAGGTTGTGATCTTGGTTCTGCTGACAGCTGGAGCCTGCTTAGGATTCTCTCTCTTCCTCTCTCTCCACCCCTCCCCCGCTCACATGCTCCTGTGCTTATGTGTGCTCTCTCTCTCTTTCAAGATAAAATTAAAAAAAAAAAAAAGTATTTCTACATCAAAAAGAGAAAGCAAAAGACAAACAATGATTGGAATAAATAAGCTGTTTAAAAGTCTGTACATGAAAACACACCAGAAATAAAATGTCAGGTCAGAAGAATGTCTGCAACACATATCACAGAAGGTAGTAATCTCAAAGTATTTGTATAAGTGGACAAGAGAAACAAGAACTCCCTCAATCAGCAATGAAAATATAGGCAAAAACATGACTATAATATCTTCAAAGTATTGATGTCCATTTTTAAACTGCTTAAGTGCATTGATAATGTTAGAGATACGATTTCAAATAAAATAAAATGTTTCTCATACTAAATTGGCAAAGTTCAAAAACAACGCAAAAATACAATACCTGTTTAGAGTTCTCCACTCTGACCATAATCCTGGGGGAGTGGAGTTGGAAATCAATACAAATGCAGTGAACATACACTTGGTGGGGAGTCGGCCAGATTCAGAATCAAACTGGCTTTACCCCCTAATCATGTTACCAATCTCTCAGGGTTCCCATTACACTCATGAGTAAAATCAGGAAAGTAACACTATGTATTTCATAGATTGTTGTGGGAATCAAAGGCGGTAATGCATATAAAATGTTTAACATAGTACCTCTCCCTATTTTAGCTATTAGTCCCATTAAACTGGTAAAACCTTAAAAAGAACAATTTGTCACCATATATAAAGCCTCATAATGTTGCATCAGTTTTGACCTATAAAATTTACTTCTAGACACTATTTTTAAAGAAGTGAATATGGATACTCACTAGATTTTTGCTACAAGGTTATTGATGAGCCTGATCTATAATGATAAAAATTCACAAATGGTACTGTGTATTAAATAATAAGGGACTGGTTAAATAAGAGCTATGCATTAAAAATAGGCCCTGTTTAGGTTACGAAGTTATTAGTCAACAGCTGAAAAGAAGCTAAATTTTTTTGGTTTTAAACAGTGAATATGTCTTAAGTTTGTGAGTGTAGTGTGTGGTCAATAGTGTAAGTAGAACACTAACAGTGAATTGAAGATACATGAAAATGCACAGAGCACACACAGAACAGAAAATTAGCAGACATATGTCTAGAGTACAAAAAAACTATTAGAACATCAAGGGAGACAAGGCTGGAAAGTCAGATGGGGATGAAATTATGTGGGATTTTGTATATATCATTAGTAAGGAATTTTTATGTTATTCACTGGGCAGTGGAGAATCGCTGGAGATTTTAATCAGATTTTAATTCTAATGTGGTATATACAGAATGTATGTATGAAATTCCATATGATATATGGAAATGAGGTCTTCTGACCACACAGGTGAAAGAAAATACAGACTAGAACAAAGATGTAGGCCCTAGTTACAAAGGGTCTTAGAGGTGGGAGTCAAGGGATATCATTTTCATGGAAATACCAGGATTTGGTGGCCAAACTTCGGAAGTGTGTATGCTGGATTTAAATTTTGGATGCTTATGTGAAAGAGAAGAAAATGGGTACAGTGTGGAACAATTGAGTTTGAGATGCCTGTAGAGATTTCCAGTAATTAATTGGCAACAGATTCCAGAGTTCAGGAGAGAGGTTGGGGATGCAGATATAAATCTGAGTTATTAGCACTGGAGGGGACATGGAACTGCTTCCAGAGAATTTCATCTTTTCAGAAGTATAGAGAAGACAATCCCATAACTTTTTAGTATGTACTTTCTACTAGGAAATTGTTCAGTTTTTCTTTCACTTGTAAAAATTTGTGTTCAAGTTTTAATCAAATTCCTCTTTATTTTCATTCTTTTGAAAGTGTTTAATGATCTCGTATTACTTGTTAATGAAAGCATTTCAAGAACAAATAGGAATGGGCTTTCTAATTTATTCTTTGAGATAGAAGATTTTATTATTAAGGTTCTAAAAGAATACCTCAAGATCAAATGTTGAATGTAATAATTCAACAGTTGATATCTTGTTTTTTATGGTATTCGGGCTACAAAAACTTCCATGCATTCTTTCATTTACTTGGCTAGTTTTTATTAGGTGCCTACCATATCCCAAGCCCTGCAGGTGCTAGGGGTGAGAGAATATGCTGGATATTTGAGTGTTTAAGAAAAATATTTCCAACAACTACTGAAAAGAAGTTTTTTTCTGATATCTCCAAGAAAATTAAAACCAACAAACAAAACAAAAAAACTGTGCAAGGAGAAATGGTTAAGGGATAGTTGTCAATTAACATAAAGCACCTTCTCTTAGAAATGCAACTGAGTGGGGCATCTGGGTGACTTAGTCAGTTAAGTGACTCTTGATTTCAGCTTAGGTCATGATCTCACAGTTCATGAGTTTGAGCCTTGTGTGGGGCTCTGGGCTGTCAGTTTGGAGCCTTCCTCTCTCTCTGTCCCTCCCTCTCATTCTCTCTTTCAAAGGAAATAAACTTAAAAATAAAAAAAGAAACCCAACTGAGTGGAAATGCTAAAAAAATGTTAACATTTGTTATGAATTTTGTGCAAAGAGTGAGAAATTTGAATATTTTATATGGGTTGGGGCTACTTTTAAAAATTTTAAACTAAATAACCATAAAAATAGATACTGCTTCCATGGTAACATAAGAGAATAACAATAAAAAACAGGGAAGGTAGCTCTGAGAATAAAATCCTAGAATCTGTTCTTTTTTAAAGTCAAAAGTGTAAACATGTTCCTAAATATAGACTAACTAGGATTAATCATCCAAGAAATATTGAGTTCCATCAAAATATAAATCATAATAGGGTTTTTATGTGATGGTTTAATTTTTTCATAATATACATTAAAACAAGAGAGGCAGTTAATTTTATTAAGCTTAATAATACCATTGAAAGTGTTGTACATTTTATCTTGCCTCTGGCATTAGCCACTGAATGAACACTTTATTTTTTTTTATAGAGAAAAGAGAAACAATTGAGAACAGAAATGGAAATAAGAGAATTGATGGCAATAGACCAATATATGTAATGAGTGTCTAGAATATGCCAAGCTAGTATTAGTTATGCAAATTTTACTAATCTGTAGAGGAAAAAAAGGGCAAAAGTCTTTTATTCACTTTGTAAATAAAATATTAAAGCTAAAAAATATTAACTAATTTACCATAAATGACCCAATTAACCAGAACAGAGCAAGGCTCTAAAATGATACTCTTTTATACTCAATAGTTCAATTTTCTCCATTTTAATTACGAAAACAATAGATATATACAGAAAAATGGGGTAAAAAGTAAAATTTCCCATTCCAATTCATTGTTCTCAGCAGAGGTAATTATATTCCAGATATAATCTGTTAAGAATGCTTAGAAATCTATTACATTTATATAAATATAGGTATTATAGATACTTTGAGAAAAATGTTCATATACATTTTTCATAAATAAAATAATTCAAAGTAAGTCATATTCCAAATTTCTTCCCTTTTCAATTTTCCATGATAATAAATATAGACCTCTCTTACTCCAGTGGCTATATAGTATTCTATATTGTAGATGCACTGTGATTTCTTTAAACATTCCTATCTGGGTAAATATTTAGTCATATCCATTGTTCATGTTATAACAAAAAGGGCTCCTATATAGACTTTTTTCTATGTGTATTTGTAGACCTGAATTTATGTAGATGGAAAAATACTGGTTTTAACTCCTATCTTGCCATTAAGTTGATAATATAGAAACATTAGAATACGTGTAGGTATGGGCTTTTTGCTTATTGTTTGTTCACTTTATTAATGAATCCCTAAGATTGATGTCTTTAGATACTTTTGGTTACTATGACAATAACAACACTTTTTGGCAACGTCTACATAGTTTTTAGGTACCTGCCATATCCCACGCACTCAGCCAATGGCTGGAGATGAAGACAGGAGTAAGACATAGTTCCTGCCAACAAGAAGATTATGGTAGAGTGGGGTAGCTTATTCCTGCATATTTGAACACTTATAAATGAATAATGTAATTTTTAACATTTATGATCCAGGTGTTTTGTGTCACTTAGAAAAATACAGATATATGACTAGTTATCCTTTTTAATACTATGGCAACTTAAAAAACTTTAGGAGGATTGGGGTGCCTGGGTGGCTCAGTCGGTTGAGCGTCTGACTTCGGCTCCGGTCATGATCTCGCAGTCCATGAGTTCGAGCCCTGCGTTAGGCTCTGTGCTGATAGCTCAGAGCCTGGAGCCTACTTCGGATTCTGTGTCTCCCTCTCTCTGCCCCTCCCCCGCTCATGCTCTGTCAAAAATAAATAAAAAAACATTTAAAAAAAACTTAGGATAAATCATCTAGGTTATCTTCCTCCTTCATTTTCATCTGCATTAGAATCAGAAGGATGTCATAAATAGTGTAGCTTTTTGGAATTCTATAGATTATCATGGTCCAGATGATCAGTTGACCTTTTTTCATAAGCTGCTGAAACACATTATGGGAGACACTTCTACATGTCCACTCAGTATCCATGGTAAATGAACTGTATGGAGTAGTCACATGTAAGTGTAGTAAAATATTCAGTTTTTGTGCTAGAGGTATTCAAGTAACACATTTCTGGCCAAAAAGACTTATAGGGAGGTATGTGAAGCCTTTAGGGAGTCTTGTTTTTCCTAATAAAAGGACAATCATGGTTACTACAGCTCTTCTCTACCCCTATTTCTTCCTGCCTTGAAAGTGGACATGATATCTGGAGTTTCAGCAGCCCTCATGTGACCAGCCAATGATAAAAGTTAACTTTACGGATTGAAGAATGCAAAGATAGAAAGTTTTTGGTTTCTTTGCAAAGTCACTGAGGACCCAAACAAATGTTAAGAGTTGACTACTTTCAAATTTTTTACTGTCATTTGGGAAAAAATTAAACAATGCACAGTTAGTCGTCTAACAGTTCAACTTTTCCATTTCCAGCTGAATTAATTGGGATTACATTGGTTTTGGTAGTAGAGGCCTCTCACATTCACGGTGAATCAATATACAAGCTGGACCATTTGTGAGTGCTCTGCCATTGTTCTGCCTATATTGTTGTTCCTATTTTGTTTCATAAAGTTACTTTTCCATGCTTTAATTTAGAGACTATGGTTTAAATATTTTCCTGCTTACACTGAAATTTTGGACAATTAGGATTTTAATAAATATTTTTTTGGTTTTTAAAAAATTCCTTTTTTAATGTTCTCCATTGAATCACACAGATCCTATTTGAAGTATAGTGTCAAAACTCAACATGGCTATTGCTTTTTCTCTGTAGATTCTTGGCACATTCAACTGCTTTACCTCTGTAACCATGATGTGCTGGACAGAATAACTTTTGTTTCCTAATTTTACTCTAATGTACTAAACAAAGAACTCACTGGTGTATGTCTCCTCCACTTTTGTAGACAACTTGTCTACTGAGGATTAGCTACTTCATACTCCATTATAAATCTCTACAAATCCCAAATTCTGTTTCTCAAAATGGCCACAACAGCAGGGCTGCCCCATCTGAAGACTCACAGCTAAGCAGCCTCCACATGCCCACCTTGCAGAGCCACTTTTCAACATTTAAAGAGCGTACAAGAAACTTGTTATAGTCTGACAGGACTCTAATAATTGGACTGCAACACACACACACACACACAAAAAAACTGTCTTGGACTTTTAATCAAGCATCAATTTTGTTTAAATACTACATTTTTTACCTGGTCCAAAGAGCATCTTCAGACACCCAAAGCAAAAATGTAACAGATGTGCTTACTCATGCATTTAAAAATTTTACTGAACCCCAGAAATTCATAGAAAACACGATATACATAAACATATACAAAAACAATTTAGAATAAGCACCATTGGGAAAACATCATAGTTGAGGGGTTATTTCATACTATTCAGTTAATAACAGAATAAAATGTGGTCCTCATTTGCCCATACATGGTAAAATGAGATAGGTCTAAAATATTTGGCTATCTTCATTAATTGGGATCATTGAAAATGCTGCCCTATTAAATTCTGTAGTGCTTTCTTAAGATACTTAGGGTAATAGGGAAATTAGTTCTTGATTTGAATGCCCATTAATTTCTTAAGCTAAGACTTTATTGTTATTGGCATGTGAGTCCTGATTTACTATGATTGCTTCACAGCAATATTCTCCCCCAAAGATGAAGCTGATAAAAAAAAAAAAAAGAGTTTACCTGATTTCCTCCCATACCATGACAGTTGAATATACCCACTTTTTCATTTTCCTTGCGGCCCATGTTGTCTAAACACTGGTTGGTTTCAACATTTCTTATCTAAAGGAAACATACAAAAACATGTCAGAAAGTCTTGCTGGTGTTATCAAATTGTATATTGATAATAACATGATAAATGTTTGCAAGGAAATTTCTCCAAGAAGAACACAAAATATTTGTCTTTTTTTCTGTCTAAACTCCTACTTAAGTAAACTTGAACAGCAATGGCATTGTCATTAGCATATAATCAAGAGGCACTCCTTGTTCAGAGAATGGGGAAATATCTATATATTACAAATTATTCATTCCCAAATCCTTTTAAAATTAGGGCAGTTGCCAAATTCCACTCAAAAATCCATAGTCTATTCTTGAACTCCTGTGGTACTGTATGCAAAGGAATTGAAACAAATTGGTTAAATATTCAAATTTATGTGTCTTTAGATTGCTTTATTACTAGATATTCCATCATATGTTAATAAAGATTAATTATTGTTTATTTCTGTAACTAAAACCTATCCATTCATCTTTTTTCATACCTAATGCCAAACTTAATGGAAAAGAGTTGATCTAAGAAGAGCTATTATAAAGCTAAATGGTGATTTCAGATTAAAAATCCCTCAAAAACAAGATTAAATTGCCAAGTGCAAGCATAAGATTCTTGGTTTACACTCAAATACTGCATTAGTTCCATAATTAATATAATGTCAATTTGTCTTTGGGACACATGTAATTACAAAAGCCAATCATTGAGTTTAAAGATGCTAAAATTACTAAATCAAGCACAAACGAATAATTAAAAAGGCATTTCTAATAAATGGAATGGGAATGTTTTTAATTTTTCCCTTAGTCTAAACTACAAGTATGTATTTATACTTGTCCACTCTGCTTCCGAAAAGTTCTTAGCTGTGACTCTTATTAGAACCTGCATATCTTACTATTCACTTATACGTTATTTGCATACATCTAATTAGTCATCTATGCTTTAGGTACATATTTCTTTCTTCATATTGGCAAATGAATAAGATCACAAACTTCTAAAAAGGGTAGATGAGGTTTATACGAATCACTTTTTTGTCTGATGCAGAATGCAAAGGGCAAGTAATGGTTCCTGGAATTGGGAAAAGTGGTGTGATTTGCTTTAAGGCCCCAGTCAGCAATTGAGAATAGTGGGGATTGGAATTCATACTTTGCAAAGGTTGAAAGAGCTGAGCAGAAGTGTCAATGCATTGAGATTTAGAGCAGGATTATAGATCCTTTCATCAAGAACCTGAGCTGCAACACATTAGAAAGATCAGAACACACCATGAATATTAAAGAGAAAGGACGTAAGCTTCAAGAAGCAAAATCATGTTCTAGTTCCACACTGGTAGGTTTAGGGCTGAAATACACTCTTAATCTGATATAGGTTGGTTCAGGCACTGAAGGATACTGAGACTATAAGTGAAGATTAAAGGTTTCAGGACCTGTAGCTTGACAGAATTGAGAAAGGTGACAATTGATAGATGATGTTTATCAGGCTGCCTATGTTGCATATGACCTAATCAACACATGACATAAAAGTTTATATTTAAATTCTTTATATCCTACTTTAACATTTCATAAAAGGCAAACTTCTTGAGAAATAATAAAATGCTATATTATTCTTAAAAAGTACAGAGTAGTATAATACTATAACCCTTAGAGGAATAAATTGTCACAAAATGATTAATTCACCTTTACATGTAAGCTATGCAATCTGATTCAGAGGACCTCTGCTAGATTCATGATACTTGAATAGATTCTGGTTAATAATTAAAGGGGCAACATGTTGTCATTTATAAAATTTTGTCTTTTTGATGGACAAAAGAAGATTTGAAGCCATATTCAGACCTGTACATACTCTGACAGTAGCATTTTAAAGGGACATATGAGGATGCATATCATCCTACTTTTTGACAAACTAAGCACAGAACTTAAGGATGCTTCCAAAGTATTTTGTCCCCAGTAATTATTATTAACCTATAGCTTATAGACCTATAAGCTTGGTCTGTAACTCCTCTTATGAATGCATTTATCCAACAAATATTATTGAGAGTATGTATACTTCATGTAAACACCATTGAAGGTGCTGAGGCTACTGAAGTGATCGAAATAAACATAGTCCTCTCCACCATGAAGCTTATATTTTAGAGAAGAGTTTAATGCACAAATACATTTGTAATATATCAGAAGCTCAAGAACTTCTATGAAGAACACAGGAAGGGTAGAGAAAGTGATGGAAGGAGTACTATTTTAGATAGGGGACTAGGAAGGCCACTCTGAGAAAATGATACTTGAAGATATACCTTAGTAAAGTGAGAGAATAACCATATTTCCATGTGTGGAGAAGTAGTCCAGACAGAGGGAACATCAAATGTATGCTCTCTGCAGCTGAGAAAAACTGAGTCAAACAACAAGCTTAGCAATATGGCCAGGGTGCAGTGAACAAGGGGCAGAGGAGAGAGGTATCCAACGCTAAATAAAGTAAGAAATCATTAAGTGTTTAAGCCTGAAGATGACCTATTTATAGCTTTCTCTGGCTGCTGTGAGAACAGATTAGAGGGAGTAAAGAGTAGAGGCAGAGAAACACGTAAGGGGAGTCTTGTCGTCATGCCGGCTAGAGATGGTGGCTGCTTGAAATAGTAGGATAGCGATAGAGGTGGATAGGTCAAACTGGGGATGTTTTTAAGACAGACCCAAATAAGATTTGTGATTGAATTGGATATGAGCTATGAGAGGAAAAAAAGACAAGCATTCCAAGGTTTTGCCTGAGCAAATGGACAAATGATGTTTCCCTTTACTGGAAACAATTTTCTGAGTTCTTGCATGTTGATAAATATATATATGGCCTTTATATTTGAAAATCAATTTGGTATATCTGAAATCCTTGGCTCACAATCTATTTCCTTGAGTATCTTTAAAATGTTATGCAATTTACTTCCAGCATAAATAGTTGCTTTTGAAAAGTCTAATGATAATCTGGTTTTCTTTGCCTTATTCTTTTTTACAAATGTCTATTTGCTTGAATGCCAAACTGATCTTTTTCTTTTCTTTAAAGTTCAATAGAGTTAACACTATGCATCTTAATATCATTCATTCTGGATCACTCTTCCAGAAACATAGCATTCCTTTTCAACATGTAGTTTCAAATTTACTTTCAGGAAAGCATTTTCTTAAATTATAGTTAGTAATGTTCATTTTATTTTATTGTTTTGATTTTTCCCATTAGAAAATCCTATTGTTTTGGATCTTCTTGCTTCTCTTCTATATGTGACCTTCTATTAAAAGTGGAATTATTGGGGGTTTCTGGGATTATTGACTTGTGTTGTTTCAAGGTTAGTCTTTGTTTCTAAATGAATTCATTCTTTAATTTCTAATTCTTTACTACATTTCATGCACTCATTTTAAAAGTATTTCTAAGTTTGATTTATAGCATTATTTTCTACATTTTATCATTATACAATTTATTTTAGTTCATTTTGAAATATTAGGTACACTTTTCCTGTCTATGGGCATAAAGCTTTGGTGTCCATGCATTGTTTGTAGAGAGATCATTCCCCTCCTTGTTATCTTTATTCTTACTGTGGCCATCCTCTTCTAATTATTATTGTTCTTATTATTACATGAATCCAATTCTCCTGACCTTTTAAGAGAGAGGGTTTTATCAGGAGACCATTTCTTTCTTTTCTATTTTTGGGAATCAGCTGGAATCTTTAAACTCTTCTGTTGCCTGATTCCCAAGTCCACACATTCCCATTTAGATGGTGGAGGGTATCACTTGGCCATCTGGGGTTTTAAAATCCCCCCAGGTAATTCTAATGTCCAGCAAAGTTTAACAACTAGCATTTTGGAGGGAGTTATGCAGGTTTTTGATGTTAAATGGTGACATTACTATTATAATTAGTCTTCCTTTCTAAAGTAACTTTTTCAGTGGTTCCCATCTGGAAAGCTTTTATAATATGGTTCTGCCTGGCCTCGCCCTCATAGATTCTGATCCAAATGCTCTAGAATAGGACCAGGAGAGAGCTTAAAGCTCTGCACATAACTTGAGTGTATATTCAGGGTTGAAACCCCTTGCATCGGTAGAACATAGTGGAGTACTTGCTAGTTGGAGGACTACCTATTTTGAAGACTCTGGGTGCTGGTGGAGAGAAAAGGAGGTCTTCATAAAGTCGATTCCCTCAGTGCCCAGTGGGAAAGTTGAAGGGCAAATGTTCCCAGCTGTCCCAACTGGGAATGTTTATATAGAAGACCACTTCTAACTAACTTCACAAGTCTGGCTCTCCCGTTCCTGTACTTTTCTGAAAAGTTGAAATAATAGCCTTCTATTTTTTGAGATCTCCTGGTTCTGTTCATTTCTCCTATTTTCATCTGGATTTTCCATTTCCTTTGTCCTCATTGTTTCTTACCCCTTAATTGGGCTTTATTCCTTGAAGTTTCTTCTAAGAAGGAACTTCAGCTAGTGAGTTTTAAGAAATCACAAGTCTCAGAGTGTGTAAGCCTTTCAGACATTAGAAAGGAGACTTTTCACTGACTTACAAATTGGACTGTATGGAAACACCTCTCCCAGTTTCAGCTACTATTATCAAAGTGGCCTGAGGCAATTTCTCATGAGTATCTGTTAGCACTTTGGGGGTTATCTGGGTCTCATTTCCATCAGACATCCCATTGCTTTCTTTGCTTCCTCCGGCAAAGATTGGAGTATCACATGGTCATGAAATTGACAACTTCTATTTTGGGATTTGTGAGAATACCTGCCACCTAATTTGATAGTGTTTTCTATCAATTTTTTGTTTTGCTATCCTGGATGCTCTGTTTTAATGGGAGAACTCAAAGAGATTCAAACACTGCATCACTGCTGCCACTGCTTATTTTTGGATTTCTAAAATAGACTGATTTGGGGGACTTCATGAAAAGATGCTTGTGCTATTTTTGATAATGTTCTAACTATTCCACAAAATGATTTGGTAGTTTCTAGACATGTAATATTACCTGTCCCTGAGGATATAGCAGGTGCTAAGAAGATATAAAATAGAAGCTCAAGTCAAATCTGATGAAGTTGGCTAGATTTGGGATCTGGACTAGAAACAGATAGGAGTCAGTGGTTTAGGACAGCTGTCAGAATGAGATGAGATGGGGTGACGACCACCACCACTAATACCACTGCCACTGCAATAATAATAATTAGCAATCATTATAATTGTATGTGCTATGTGCTGTTCCAAACACTTATGCGTAACAGGTAATTTAATATTTACAACCAACCTATTACCCCCATTTCATAAATGAAAATATTAAGATACAATGAAGTTAAATAATTTGTCCAAACAAGGAATTGAAAGCTATTATCATGACATTGGGAATTGCCCAGTCCTGACCTCCAGATAGGCGAGCAGTATTTATCAGAAAGGAGATGAGAGGAAGGAGCAAGGAAGGATTGAGTTCTAGCTAACCAGAGGTAAAGGGTACAACAGGTCATTCAGACAATGGTGAAGACATATGGAACAAGACACATGAAAGCAGGCTAGGATCAGACCTAGGGGACTAAATCATGAAGACTAGATGCCCCACTGTTGGGCTGAGGTCATGTAAATCATTTCTGGCTATGGCTAGGATGACATTAGATGCAAAAAGGATAGAACACAGAATGGGTATCAATAGCCAACTTAAAAATCGAGAGACAGAGACATCACCTGGATAGAGACAATATCAAAAGGTTTATGTCACTAGGCCGATACAATCCAGATTAAAAAAAAAATCCATGCAGATTAGTATACATCAGATTATTCTCGTCTGAACCCAACACTATGGGAATCTGCTTTATTTTCATAAAAATATAAAAATGGTCACCAATGTGTACTGACAGTCCTCATCAAGCAACTCTTACTGTAAATGATAAGGTATTGGCATACAGGAAAGTTCAATCTATGTACCTTATTTTTTGAGATGCAAAAGATGATGTGATTTAGGATGATCTTGTGTGATTTTTAAATCAGAACCCTTCTAAGTGTACCCTGGGGCTTCAAAGAATGTTGTTTAAGCAAAACAGTCAACTTCAGGAAAGACCCTGATCTCATCACTGGTACCATATTACCTGAAAACATTACCAATTATTTGGTAATGCCATTAATTCTGAGAAAAATCTAGGCAGCCAACCACTGATGATCTTCATTCATTAGAAATTCCTTACCGATTCTATTACCTGTATTCACATAAGAAGAGCAGGCCAGTACTTCTCAGATCTGTAAAATTCTTTTGACTCATTGCTTATGGTATGGGGTATCTGTGAATATGTGGCATAGGGCCAACATAGTTTTAACTTTAATTGTTGTCTGCTTTGAGATTCCTTTGTTTACACATAATCTTTTATTGCTTGGAAACAATTTTTAATGACATAAAATTGAGAGTATTTTTCCCACTTGTGTTTTTGTGTTTGAAATCAGCAAGCCTTTTTCTAAATGTTTCTACTCAGCAGCAGCCATGGTAATGTTCTTACCACTTACATAGTTTGTTCATTAGCTTTTGCTCCCTCTGCTGGATTGTAACAGCAAGCAACAATGAGAACTCTCAGTTCTAGAAAAGAGGCATATACTCCCCCCCTCACCCTCATACCTTTGCATTTTGAAACCAATATGTAAAATCCATTCTAAAGATAATAATCTAAACTTAAAATAGTTTTTTGCTTTAATTACTCCAACACATGCTTATCTTTCAATTGCACATTATGTTACTCATTATCATTATTTTACATATGTCAACCTCGTTTGGTTTCTCTTTACTTCCAAAGAAAATAGGCACATTTGCAGTGAATTCCAGTTTAATGTTAATGTTTCCATATTATAATTGCTGTAGTGAATATGCATTTAAGTAGATTTTTCTCTTTACCAAATTGTGCATAAATCAGAAGGATGAGTGCAAAATCTATATATTTGAAAAATCCAAGCTGACTGCTTATGTAGACCTGGGTTTAAAATGCCCCAATTTTAAAATTCTGACTATATGGCATATTTATCCCTGTCCACACACATACACTCAATGTAAAGAGCATAGAAAATCAAATAATTTCATTTATTTTGGTGGATAACAAAAGCACACAAGAATATTGAGAGAATTCAGTAAATGCCTAATTGGCATATAATTTGTTATGATTGTTTGTGCCAATATCTATTTAAGTAATACAATTAGAATTAGTTCTAGTCTATCAGCAATGTGAAGTAAAAAATTTTTTTTAGGTGATAAACTCACTTTGTTCTCAGGTGGGTTACACAACCCAACAGCCTTCAAATTAACATCTGATGAAGGAGTAACATTTTTTTTTTTTCCTGTACATAGGCATGTTCAGTTATCCTGGGTTGAAAATTAGCTACTGGATCCCAAAGAGTTTTAGAAACATAATGATGGGCAGAGAGAATGTGCTGTTTGTGTAAATCATCTAAAAGGAGGCTTCCTCACTGGTTATCCTATTGAAAGGTCAGGAAGACTGTGGATCTATAAATAGATCTGATTACCAACAGAGGGTAAATCTCTAAGCATGTTAGCCTCTGAGTTCAGCTGTCACTGATTGTACCCTCAATCCCTGAAACCTAGCAGCTTCACGTTTCCTATTTTTAGTTACACAAATTTGCTTTTTAACAATATTTATAGAATATGGTACCAATATGCAACAGCACCCTTAACCAAAGCTGCTATGGTTAAAGGATACAAAAGGAAAAAGAAGTTGTGAGGTCAGGAAGGCAATCCAAACTGCACAGGCTAATGTCTAAACGTCTCTGAAGCAACATGCAAGTGTAAATTATGAGCCCCAAGAGTCAAGTCACTTGGCTACAGAAATCCCTTTCTCCTTATACTCCTGTATTCTACATAGCTCACAATGCATTTTTTCCCCTCAAAATGCTGGCCTGTCATTGGTCCAAAAACTTGAGGTGAGACATATGACTTTAGAATCTTATTTTTCAATCCTATAGTACTAAAATTGGCCTTTATATTTACAAGATCAGAAACTGACATTCTAAATCTCCATAAGCTAAAGGGCTAGTTAAGAAAGAATTTAATGCTATGAAGAACTCAACTTCCTTATTCCATTATGATATGCTTCCTGAGCCTAAAAGGCACATGCTTCATTAAGCTATTTAAAGGTTTTAGTTCAAAACAATTGCACAGCTTTTAACTTCCCATTGGGAATTGTATGTAATTCATGGGCTGGATAAAGTAACATTTCAATTACCTGAGTAAGATTCAAACATAAGAAATTAAGACACTGGTATCAATAATTTTCCTAATGATTATTTTGGTGATGATACAGGATAATGAGAAACTGAATATCACATTTGCATCTTCCAAAACAGCTAAAAATGTTATAAAGAAAAAACTGACAGGGAAGCATTTATATTCACCAGTACACTGTGATATTAAATAACAGGCTTTGAACAACATTGAAGTTTAAGGAAACTTAAAATTGTTAAATGCTACCAATTTCATTTTAAATTAAGTGATGAGCACCTATGAGAAATATACATATTACAAAGAAATCATTTGTTGTCTTGATAAGTAGCTTAGATATCTGATACCACTCTGAGGCTCCCACTACTTGAAAAAAAATAACCCTCATGTATAAGGAAAGACAGCTTTTACTTTCTTCCAAAAATGGTTAATGGCAGGAGGTAAGAAAGAAAAAGCTTTAAGTAAATGTCTGTTGTCCATTAACAGTTGATCCCAAACTCATTATCAAAATGTCCGTCTTAAATTATGTATACATGACTATGCAAAATTGAATTGGGAAGTAGTGCTTGGTAAAATTGTCCTTCTGTTTCCATGGAAACAGATGCTAGATAGCATCTCTTTAAGGCTTGTTTTAAAGTGGAAAACTACAGCACATTAATATCCCACTATCCAAGTTTAAAACTTATTATATCTCATAGATTTTTGAATTTTGGGGGATTTTGAAGCAGCACTTCATAGCATGCCTATATACTTCATATAGGGCATCTTTTATTTCTTGGGATTTCTTAACTATTTGTGGGTTTTTTGTTTGTTTTTTTTTTTGTTTTTTTTTTTTTTTGCCATATCTCCTGCCCCCATTTCGGTAGAATGGGTTAAGAGTAAAGGGTTTCACTTATTTGACTTTGCATCCTTAGCATGTAACATATAGATTCCAACTCCACCTCTTATTTAATGAAAGCACTTTGAATAAACTGTAGTAACACAAGCTATTTTGTCTTTCTAGTTATAAGAAAAAGCAAGCTTTAATGTCAGACTAACATGTATTTGAATCCTGACTTTAATAGGTAGCTCAATGACCTATAGGTGAATCACATAAAACTTCTATATGTCAGTTTCCATTTTAAACGGGGATAATAATAAATCCCAAGTCATGGAGTTGAGATTTTTTAGTAAGAAATTAAATACTTTTTAAATATACATGGAATTGTTATAAGGCATCTAGCGTAGTGTTTGACTAAATGAGACATCAGTAAATGGTAGCTATAATAATTACAATAACTGTTACTACTGATGCTGCTCTACTACTCCTTGCAAGGCATTATGCTAGATGCTTTATATCTTCAATCATCACTATAGCCCTTTATGATTGTCTTCACATTGCTAACAGGCAGCAGAGAGGATACCTAGTGCCATTTGAGTAGTAAGCTATGACTTCAGGATTTAAACCTTCCTCTGCTTGCCTCCAAGGTCTGGGATTTTTTCAATACAACATGCTGCCTTTTCTGGATAGGTTTCAAAAACCCAGAAAGGTGCAATCTCTCTCTTTCAACCCATTTCTGTACATTAAAATACGGCCAACTGATCTATCACAGAAGACAGCCAATTCAAAATCAGTAGGTTGTACAAAGGAATTTACCCACACTATATTTTTAGTTTTTTAGCAAGTCAGTTAATTAGGTTTCCTTGATGTAACACAGGAAACCATAAGATTGGATTTAAAGAGAAAATTTTTAATGCTTATTTTTGAGAGAGAGACAGAGAATGAGCGGGGGAGGGACAGAGAGAGCTGGAGACACAGAACTTGAAGTAAGCTCCAGGCTCTGAGCTGTCAGAGCATAGCCCCACGTGGGGCCCAAACCCTCGAACTGCAAGATCATGACCTGAGCCGAAGTCGGACGGTCAACCGACTGAGCCACCCAGGCACCCCATAAAATTGGATTTTTAACAAAGAAGTAAATATCTAGGTTCTGTTTTAGAGCCCTTTCTCAGGAGTCACTCTGGTGGCCCCAGAGAATTTCAAAAAAGTCTCCTTACTCTTATCTGTTTTGTTATATGCCCTGGTGATACCTCATTTTAGAAAAAGTAATCCATATTTACTCATTAGCTGGGTCCACTGACTACAGCCAGAGAAACACTCTACTACAAGAATGGAAACATGCCCTTCTTCTTAGGGTACTGTCAAGTTCACAATTGTTAAACTTTTCAGTAAAGAAATGAAAGAAAGTATTAGATATTGATGATCTTCAGTAGCATTAGATCATAATAACTAGCATGCAAACAGTGTTCTAGTTTAAAAAGCACTCATTTTTTTATGTATTAAGTATAAATCACTGTAACATTAGTACTTACGTGGAAATATTGCATATTTGAAAAACAATGGCAACAACCTCCCCCCAATAAAAGCCAACAAGAATTAAAAACAACAACACCCTGAGGCACAGTACTATTAACTAGAATGACACTTAGAAAGTCATACATTCACTGTTATTACACATGAATCTTTGCACTACATTATTCAGATTAAGGTTAAATAGATGTAAACTGAAAGATTCTATAAAGAGATATTTACATGGTTAACCAGGAAGAGGAGATTTGACAAATAGTGCCGGGATGTGGCACAGAAAAACAGCCTTTAAAAACCAATTCAGTTAGGGGTCCACCCAGTTTCAGTGTTTTTTTTCTTCAATCATTTTCTACTTAATCATAAATAAATTACATTTATAGATTAAAGTTACAGATTTTTATTTTCAGCAAATGAATCAAAAAAGTGCTAGATTATATTCTATACATTTCAGATATTCTATTATCCAAGAAAATGGCAATTTTAACCTAAGGACAGACCTAATTAATAATTATTTTCCAAATGCATTGCGTCATTGCTGTCAAAATTATTTAATTACAGCCAGTATTAAATTAGTTATGATTCTCAAATCTAATCCCTACTAAGTGGAAAATTACAAATTTGGAACATATAATTCATAAAGGAATGGGTTTTAAGTTTGAGACACTGAATATATGTTTATATAGTCATAATGAAACCAACTATGTATTTCTAAAGATAATAGACATTTTAGAAAACAATGGCATAGGGTCAGTGGTTTTCAGTGGGCCTACACAGTCAACACGATTTAAATTACACTGAGATATTACTTCTCATGGATGTACAAGGAGACTCTCAGAGGCTACACGATGTGTGATATTACAGTAGACTGAGTACCAAAACAGATGACTCCAGTTAACTTCTATTAGGCCAGACAGTAATGCAATTTACAAAAATATAACTGATGCTAATCTTACTATTTGATTTTGCTTTGGAAAATATATTTTTTAAACATACTACTTATATTAACATGTAAGGGATATCATCATCATCATCATCATTCATTTTTTTTTTTTTTTAAGTAGATTCCATGCCCAGCATGGAGCCCAATGTAGAGCTTGAACTCATGACCTTGAGATCAAGAGTCAGATGCTTAACCAACTGAGCTACCCAGGTGTCCCCAGATAACATGATTTTTTTAAAAGAAATTTTCAATGTTTATTTGAGAGTGCGCGAGCATGTGTGAGCACGAGTGGGGAAGGGTCAGAGAGACAGAGGGAGACACAGAATCCAAAGCAGGCTGCAGACTCTGAGCTGTCAGCACAGAGCCTGACGTGGGGCTCGAACCCATAAATTGTGAGATCATGACCTGAGCTGAAGTCGGACGCTTAACCGACTGAGCCACGCAGGTGCCCCTAGAAAACATTATTTTTAATGGATTAATAAGTAAGTTTTAAAATTATCAGGTTTAGTTTCAATACATTAAATATAGATTTTATCCCACTTAAACCAAAGCTCTTAGCGTTCACAAGAAATTATAAGAGTGGAAGATCCATATGACCAAAAAGTTTCTGACCTGTTGGTAAATAAACAAGAAAATACTAGTCTTAAACTATCCCTTACTTTTGCAAATCTCAGTGATAAAGACCTTTACAGTCTTTGAGACTATAAGTGATTTGAGAATTTACTTAAAATAGATCTATGTAAAAACGCTTAAACCATTTTATTCATAACATAAAAAAACATTGAGTTCCTTAGAAATTGCTCCATTTGCAAAATATATTTATGACTTAACCAAAATAAATAATTCATACCTCACCAAGTGAGTAATAACGTCTTGGGATCTGGGAGTCCGGATAGATGTTTTCAAGGTACCAAGAAAAGGGCTTACACTTCAGATTTTCTCTTAGTGTTTTTCTGACTGACACATCTCCGTAATCCACTTTGACAACACCTGGAATTTTTCAGAGAAACACGCAAATCAGTTCTATTTTCGTTTTAGTACTGTTTCACTCTGTTATCAGTTTGCTATCAGTTTTTTTCCCCCTCTATAATTACAATTCCATCAAATTCAAGTGCATTTGCAGCTGCTACTAAACTGATTTTCTTACTAGCAACAAATTAGTACATGAAATAGATATCAAAAACAGATTTTCCTTTGGTTATGGCTTTTCAAATGCAAATATTTATTACCAAGTACTTACACTTCTTAGATTGAATAATTAATCAAATAAGTGTAAATTGGTATTAATTTAGCACCTCATAATTAAAGCTTAACTGAGCCGTGTGATAATGTAGCTGCTTCTCTTTATTAAAAATTCCAATCTTCATATTTTCCTAGTGTCTTTTACTCACCACCATAGATTTCATGATAAATTTATATAAATATGATCCTCACAATGAACACTTGTGTGTTCTAATTTTCTCTCTTCTAGAAATTTTACTCTATCTCAGTCTGCCATAGACCTGATTTTTTCTTTATTTTTTTCCTGTATTATTTTATTAATTAATGTAAGCCAGCTTGAATTCTTGGATAAGTTAGTAAATAGATAAGAGGTTAACATAAACAAATGACTTATACTCACATATGTACATTAAAAATGCTTAATTTCACTTCATGTAACAGTATAATATATGAAATTAAAACGAATATTTCCATTGATGGTCATAAAAGATGCTTTCCAACTGAGAATTAAAACCAACAGTGCTTGGGTCGGCTTTAGCTCAAGCGGTTACTTCGCGTGTGGTTACTAAAACCAACAGTGCTACTAATTTTTACATAAAAAGAAATCATGGTGGTATTATTTGTTCATTACTATCAATATTAAAAATGATTTGAATGAAATAATGATGAGAAGATTACATTTCTTAGATTACTTTGAAAAGGTCTCTGTTTAACCTGTTTCCTTTGAGATGAATAAGCAACCAGACTTGGGCATGCGCGTGCGCGCGCACACACACACACACACACACACACACACACACACACACCCCAAATGGCCCAGTACTTGGTATATACTGTCCCAATTAAGCAGCAAAACCTAACAATCCTATAAAATGAATAATTGTTTAGACCATCCAAATATCTGTAACTAATGTCATTATTTGAGTCACTGTATTCAAGAGGCAACACTCTTGAAGTTCATTACCTGTTAGTTTCCCCCTTCCCCCACTGTTCTTCAAACATTCTTCAGAATTTTTGTTTTTCCAAAATTAAATGCCTTAGTGTTGTTAGAAAGCATTCTGATGATGCTTAAGCAGCCAAACCATTTCCTTTTAAAAGACAATATTGATTTTTCTAGCTGGTGTTTGGATGGAAAACAATAAGGTCTTTGGGCTTTTAAAACAGATAAATATTTGCTTTCAAAATAATTCTATTCAGAACTTCCAATCTGGAGAGTAACCTTTAAAAAAAAGAGGCTGGAAAACATTTACAAAACAGATCACTACAAGAATTTCTCTTTGTATTAACTGCTACATGAATTGCAATGACCTAATAAACACTCTTGAAAATCATATATAGAGATGCTATATATAGAGTGGGGGGAGGGCAGAAAGAAAGGGAGACACAGAGAAGGCTCCAGGCTCTGGGCTGACAGCACAGAGCCCACACAGGGCTCAAACTCACGAACCATGAGATCATGGCCTTAGACAAAGTCGGATACTTAACCAACTGAGCCACCCAGGCACCTCTTTCCTAGAAGGCATTTATGAGTAATTTTCTGATTAAAAAGGAGTTTGAAGATTCATTTACATATGTTTTACATTAGATAAGAGAAAATGTTAATTGCCCACATCAGATTTGGCAAAGATTTGGTTGGTGGAAAATGACAGATGCTATTAGAAGAAGCTAAAACCTTCTCACCTTACCACCTCTAAGCCACCCCTTGGCATTGCCACTACAACATGGGTTTGTCTTAGTCCTAGATAATTACTTTAAATTACTGTTAGAAATGTACCAAAATACTATGGGCTTATGTTAATATTTTGGTGTGGATGGCTTTTTCCCTCTGTTTTTACCCACATAGAAATCAGATACTATGAGGGTCAGTATCCAAAATACATAAAGAACTTACACAACTCAATAGCCAAGAAACAATCCAATTAAAAAACAGGCATAAGACATGAACAGAGTTCTCCAAAGGCCTGCAGATGACCATCAGACATGAAAAGATGTTCATCGTCATTTATCATCAGGGAGATCCAAATCAACATTACAGTGAGGTATCGCAAGTGTCAAAAACACAAGAAACAAAGTGTTGGCAAGGATGGGGAGAAAAAGGAACCCTCTTACACTGTTGGTGGGAATGCAAACTGGTGCACCCTTTGTGGAAAACAGTATGGAGGTTCCTCAAAAAATTAAAAATAGAACTACCTTACAATCTACTAATCACACTACTGGGTATCCACCCAAAGAATATGAAAATACTAGGAGGGTACATACACCTCTTTTTTATAGCAGCATTATTTCCAATAGCCAAATTATGAAAGCAGCCAAGTGTCCATCAATAGATGAATACATAATATTATTCAGCCATGAAACAGAATGAAATCCTGCCATTTGCAATGACATGGATAGAGCTAGAGAGTATAATGCTAGGCAAAATAAGTCAGAGAAAAACAAATACCATATCATGTGTCTCATGTGGAATTTAAGAAACCAAATGAGCAAAGAAAAAAAGAGAAAGACAAACCAAGAAACACACTCTTAACTATAGAGAACAAACTGATGGTTACCAGAAGGGAGATTAATGGGGAGTGGGTGAAATAGGTGATGGGGATCAAGGAGTACGTTTGTCATGATGAGCACTGGGTGATGTCTGGAATTGTTGAATCACTATATATACACCTGAAACCAATATAACACTATGTTAACTATACTGGGAATAAAATAAAACTAAAACTAAAAACAACTATTCATTGAGCCCTAAAAAAAAGTGATATGTGAGAGACAGCAGTGGTTACCCAACATTCATGTATTTTTCCACATTTCCAGCCCTTGCAGTTATTAGGCAAGGGTATTGACTAGTCCTGGGCAATAAGCTATTAGGGGAAAGGGATAAATGTCACTTCTTGTCCTAAAGACAGAAGACCAGGTGTGACACCCTCTGGCTCTTTTTTCATCTATCATAGGGGCTAAGGAGGCCTTGTACCACAGTGGGTACGGCTACAAGATGGTAAGGCCTTTGTTAGCCTGTGTCAATGAGAGACTGTGAAGTGGAGACTGAATTATCCAGTTCCATGGCTTGAATTGATCCCCCCTCCCATCATCCTGGGTCATTGCTCTATCCTCTATTCTGCTTACTCATTCTCCACTTGTTTCCCAAACTCTTATCTACAACCCAAACCTCCCTAAAGTACTTTATCCAATTGTTTACCTAGCAATTTCACTGGGATCTAAATAGGCCTCCCAAATTTGGTATGTCCAAAATAGTCCTCTTGATTTTCCAGCTTCATTCATCTCCAGGGTTCTCCTTTCAGCAACTACCACAAATGTCCACCCATTTTCTCAGGGCAAAAACATAAGAGTAATTATCTTTAACTCATACACACACACATTCAGCTCATTAGCAATTCCTATTTGTTCTACACTCAAAATATGTCCTCAGCCCCTCAAAAATCGCCTTTGCCATCCTGGTTGCACAGTCTCTCATCTCTTGCCTGAACCAGCATTGAAACAGGCTCCTAAATAGTCCCCCCCGGCACCTACAATTCTCCATCTATCCTTTATTCACTATTGCCTACTCCCTGGACAATACAATTGAAATATAAAGTCATGTCACTATCCTGCCCCAAAGCTTCCATTGATTTTTTTCATTGTGCTAAGAATAATTGACAATATCCCAGCCATTGCCTATGATCCTTCATGAAATGAATCTTGATTATCTCTATTACCTAACCATCTGTATTCACTTCACTGTAGCCACAATGGCTTTTTTGTATTATTCTTTCCTTTTCTTCAAACATGCCAAGTTCTTTCCCAACTCACAGCTTCTACTTGTCCTTTTTCCTGTCTGGTATGATAATAATCAGGACCCTCCATGAGTTGTCCTTCAGTACACTGAAGTGTCTGCTAAGACTTCACTTCCTCAGAGTCATTTTGACCTTCCTACCTAAATGGATCCCTCCCTCCCATCATCCTGCATCATTGCTCTATCCTCTATTCTGTTTAATCATTCTCCAGGGTACTTATAACTAATTGACATTATATTATAAACTTTCTTATTATATCCCCAATAAAAATTTTGTATAAATTAATCTCTTGAAGCCCAGGGTATCCTATCTGATAATGTCTCGTGCGATGTTGTGAATACTATGTAATACATGAAAAGAGCACAGTATGTAGTATAGTGTACATTATTGGTATATAATAATTACTGAATACATATTGTATATTTTAATGTATATCTCTTGTTTCTGCATGCCTGACATCCATTCTGCCTTCTGATAAGGGCATTCAAATTCTCTTTGAGCAATCACTCCTCTCTCACTTTCAGTTTGTGTGAATTGATAACCACACCGCTCTTCCCATCTTTCCAGCTCCAACTGGGTACATAAACTAAAGGGATATCACCAGGGAATCTTGTTTAAATGCAGATTCTGATTCAATTGGTCTGAATGAGGCCTGAGAATCTGCATATCTAATAGGCTCCCAGGCGATGCTGTTGTTGTTCAGGCCAAATCCAAGTAACACCCAAGACAATCAAGGCTTTCCATTTTTCCATCTTACGCATAACCCATCATGATGATTGGCTCAGGAATGGACCTATGAACCAGCCAGCCTAATAAAAATATATACTCTGAGAATTTTCTAGGACTATTATGAAGTTGAAGCTCTATTTCCTCTGGAATTGCTAGCTGTAAAGATGATTTAAGCCTGGAATTTCTGAGGCTACCATATAGAGAAATGCCTAATACAGTGACATAAATACAGGAGTGAAATAAACACATAGATAGAAAAAGAAAGTGAAAAAAAGACAAAAATACAGAACAGAGGCCAAGCCAAGATTAAGTCTGCAGATATTTATTGTGTCCCAACTATATACAAGGTACATTTTCTAGACACTTGGGATATATCAATGAACAAATTAAAAATATCTTCCTCTATGGAGTTTACATTCTAGAGGAGAGAGACATAAACAGTAATACATTCGAAGGTGATACATGTTATGACAAAAATACACTAGTGTGAGGGAGGAATGTTGTAATAGATTCATCTTAATATGCTATTATTTTTTTCAAAGACAGCTTATAAAAGTTTCAAGTTTTTAAAGTACATCTTTAAGTGAGACTTGCAGAGACACTGGGAAAGCTCTGACAGTTAGATAAAGCTTCATAATAAGTTAAAAAGATTATTTTTGTCAACTCATGATTTGTAAGTGTGATTAATAGGTAAATAACAAGTACAGTTTTGTTATCCTTTATTTAATAACGTGTCCTTTGTTCATCATTTTAAAATCTATTTCAAGGTAGTATTAAATTTAGATATGTAGAGCAATCATGCTTTAAATTTTTAAATTGATAATAAATTGAAGATCAATAATCTCAGTTAAGTTTTTCCTTAGTAGATGGCTAATAAGCCTATAGTTATGGTTCCCTATAATCAAGGTACAGAATGGCCTGATTATAGGCCAAAGCTTAGAGTTTTATATGAAAGAATATATATTGCAGCACAGCTTAATGTGGAGAGAAGGGGAAATTATTTCCTTCAATCAGGAATATGTAAGTAGATCAATGGTATGTATATCTAATTATCAAAATACATATATTGAAACAATTAGGTCTATATGAGAATATGGAAAAATGTTAATAAAATACAGATAATTTAAATATATATAAATATTTTATTGTCATAACTAAATAAAACAAATGTGAAACAAAAAACAAAAAAAAAACCAGCACATTCCCTTTGCTACTAAAGGAGAGGAAAAAAAACTTTTAAAAAAATCTATTTTTTCCTTAAGCACACTTAAAACTATGCAGCTAATCAGTGTTTTTTATGTACAATGATATCATATTAACAATATACTTGTATATTATAGTAGACCATTATACATAGTTTCAACTCAATTTTTTAATATACTTTCAAGATTCCTTATTAATAGAAAATCACCTTCTTTCTTTTTTCTTTATTTTCTTATTTACTTTGAAACTTTATCAGGAGCTTTATGGATGAAGATCTGCATTTCTTTCTCCTCAAAAGTATTCATAATAAAAAATCATTTTTAAATATTTATTTACTTATTTTGAGAGAGAGAGTGAACACAAGCAGGGGAGAAGCAGAGAGAGGGAGAGAGAGAATTCTAAACAGTCTTAAACTCAGGAACTGTGAGATCATGACCTAGGCCAAAACCAAGAGTTGGTCACTTAACCAACTGACACACCCAGGCACCCCTAAAAATCATTTTTAAGCCACTTAGAGATTATTATATTCTAGAGTATTTAAATACTATATTTCAAATTTTTTTAACTGAAAACTATTCTTTTAAGTCACCATTTTAATTTTTATCTGTTCTTGATATACACACAAATTACCCAGGCTCATAACCACTCACTAGGAAGTTACTGGGTAGAATTACATTAACAGGCTGATGGCACATGCCAGCTAATAATATATAGTGATTATCTGTTGAATTTATTATTTCCTATTATTACTGCAATTTTATTTTAATGGAATAAAAATGAGATAATGAATTGTGCAATGATTATAGCTTCTACTGAGAGATATATCACATAGAAGCTGCAAATAAAAGACAACTTCTCAATTTATTTAAGTCTGTCTGATTCCATAGTCAATAGTTTGGGCAGGTCTTGAGGCTACATTTTCTAGGTAATTGCCTCAAACTTCAGTTCAATTTGGTAATAAAAACCTCATTTTCAACTGCTTACTCCCAGATCAAGGAGAATATGGGAAATAAGAAAAGTGAATCTTTGCAATGGCCTTTAAAAATAAAGGTAAATTTAGTATCATTTAAGGCAAATGGACTATAAAATCTATGGTAGGAAAAAAAAATCCAAGTAAGGATGTTCAAGGCAGTGTTTAGAACACTAGAACAGCCAGATTATGTAGTCATCTTCTCCGTATTCTATGGAAAATGCAAAGGAGATATGGAGCCAATAAAAATACTAGTGATCTAGGGGCACCTGGATGGTTCAGTAGGTTAAACGTCTAACTTCAGCTCAGGTCATGATCTCGTGATTCGTGGGTTCGAGACCCATTAGGGTTTGTTCGGACAGCTCAGAGCCTGGACCCTGCTTTGGATCTGTGTCTCCCTCACTCTCTGCCCCTCCTCGCTCACCCTCTGTCTCTCTTTCTCTCAAAAAATGAATAAACATTAAACAGATTTTTAAAAAATACCACTGATCTACTTGCATGAATTTGTTTTTTATCCCCCAGCAGTAAGGAAAAGTTTGCACACAATTTATATATTGGTCTTTTTAAAACCTCTTACAGGGGCACCTGGGTGGCTCAGTGGGCTAAGCGCCCAACTTCAGCTCAGGACATGATCTGGTGGTTTGTGAGTTTGAGCACCATGTCGGGCTCTGTGCTGACAGCTCAGAGCCTGGAGCCTGCTTCAGATTCTGTATCTCTCTCTCTCTCTTTGCCCTTTCTCTGCTCACACTCTGTCTCTCACTCTGTCAAAAATAATATAAAAACACTTAAAAATTAAAAAAAAACTTCTTATAGTTATTTGAGATATATTCATTGCAGATAATTCTAAAACATTAGTAAATATGTAAAGTAAAATAAAAATCAATTGTAATATGGCTATATTTACCTTATGGTATTGATTTTTCTAGATTTCTATTTATGTATAACTGTAAGATACATTTCTTACAAAAAATGATTCTGTAATATGTATAATGTAATATTAACTTGCAATGTAATTTTTTGCTAAAACAGTATGTCATGATAACTTTTCAGGTCAACTAAACTCTTCTATACCTTCGTTTTTAATGCCTCTGTGGTATTCTATTTTATGAATTAGTAATAATTCATTTCCTATACTTGGACATTCAAGTTATTTCTAATTTTGGACTTTAAAATCAATGAACATCTTTGCACATTTTTATCATGCCTTTTATTTCATTAGGATAATTTTTTAGAAGCAATGTATTTTGATAAATTATGTGATTTCAAGACATATATATGTGTGTGTGTGTGTGTGTGTGTGTGTGTGTGTGTGTGTATATATATATAAAACTAACCTGCTTTCCAGAAAGTTTCAAATTTACATAACTTCTTACAGTGTAGGAAGCTAATTTCCCTTCCAGAACACTGGCTATTTTAATTTATCCTTTAATTTACCATTTTTTAAATAATGTGAAGGTAAATGGTATTATATTACTATTTAAAATTGATTACTAGTGACTTCTGGGGAAGATGGAAGAAGAGGAGTATGGTAAGCTCACCTCATCCCATAGATACAACTAGATAACACCTACATGACTATAAATAATCCAGAAAACAATGAGAAGACTGGCAGAACAGACTCTCCACAGCTAAATGTACAGAAAAGGCCACAGCAAAGAGGTTAGGAAGGATGAGGAGGAGGTCAGGAGCTAAATAGACCCGTGGGACCGTACACCGGAGGGAGGGATGCCATGGGCTCAGGAAGAGAAAGAAACAGACCTTCATACCAGGCACCCCAGCCACAGGGAACTCACATAGGGAAGACAATCCCCATAATATTTGGCTTTGAAAACCAGAGGGGCCTAATTTCATAAGTTCTTACAACTAGGAGGGCTTAATTATAACTTTAAAAATCAGCAGGTTGAGCTATAGCGTAGAAGCAACAAGTTGAAAAATGCCTGTTGTATATGAGAGGGAGATTTGTTTACTAATCTCAAAGCTTATGCTGGAGAGGCAGGGATCCTTGAGAGACTTCTTCAAGAACAAAAGATCTGGCAGGTGCCATTTCTCTCCTCTGGTCCCCAGCCTAGATACACAAGCACCTACAGACACTAGCCTGCCCCCTCCAGCCAGGCCTCAGCTCCAGGCCCCTTCCCAGAGCAGACGTGCGAAAACTTTCCTAGCACCCCATGCCCTGTACCTGCATTCTCCCATAGACCTATTTTCTCCAATATGCTCTCAGCTAGAGCCCATCCATGGTGGTGCCACAAGCCTGGCAGTGTATAAGCAGCCCCAATAGGGGCCAGCATCACTCCAAAGTAACTCCTGTCCTGGGGAGATAGGAAGACAACCACATGCTCCAGTACAACTGCAGTCTCTGCAATGGGCTGGAGGCAGAAATCTGGTCTGACTGCAGGCCCCATGGACCAACAAATACTTCCCAGGAAACAACATAGCAAGAGCACCCTACAATTCACTGCTACTGCATCTCTGGCAAATGCCTAACTTAAACCCAAAGTAGCCCTAGACTGGCTCACTAATAACACAGGGACCAAACCCTGCCCACAACAGGCAAAGAGAGCCATTGCCATATGTGAAAAACCCACAGCCAACATCATAATAGTGAAAAACAGATTTTCCCTGAAGATGAGGAACAAGACAAGGATGCCCACTCTTACCACTTTTATTCAACATAGCACTAGAAATCCTGGCCATAGCAATCAGACAAGAAAAGTAAATAAAAATCCATCCAAATTGTAAGGAAGAAGTAAAACTTTCACTATTTGCAGATGACATGATAGTATATATATATATACTATAGATATATATCTATATATATATATAGATATATATATAGAAAGACTCCATGAAAAAAACTAGAATAAATTCATAAGGTTGCAGATACAAAATCAATATACAGAAGTATATTTCATTTCTGTATATTAATAATGAAGCAGCAGAAAAATTAATAAAAGGATCCCAATTAGAATTGTACCCAATATAATAAAATACCTAGGAATAAACTTAAAAGAGGTGAAAGACCTGTGCTCTAAAAAGTATAAAACATTGATGAAATTAAAGATGACACAAAGACATGGAAATCAACACTAAAAAATAATTCAATTTTATTTATTGGTTTGCCTTTAAAAAAGGCAAAGCAAAACCATAATGAGATGTCACCTCACACTTGTCAGCATGGCTAAAATCGAAAACAGAAGAAACTACAAGTGTTGATGACAATGTGGAGAAAAAGGAACCCTCTTGCACTCTTGGTGGGAACAGAAACTATTGCAGCTACCATGGAAAACAGTATGGAGGTTCCTCAAAAAAATTAAAAGTAGGGGCACCTGGGTAGCTCAGTGGGTTAAGTGTCCAACTTCTGCTCAGGTCATGATCTCACTTCCTTCGTTGGGCTCTGTGCTGACAGCTTGGAGCCTAGAGCTTGCTTCAGATTCTCTCTCTCTCTCTCTCTCTCTCCCCCCCCCCCCCGCCCCCTGCTCACACTCTGTCTCGGTCTCTCTCTCAAAAATAAACATTAAAAAAATAAAACTGATTACTAGTGAGAATTCTTCTGGTAACCTTGCTAATTTTTTCTTTTATGAATTGCCTATTCTTCCCCTTTTCTCAGATCTCCATAGAAGTGTTCACTTTTTGATGTTTAAGCACCCCTGATATAAATATATTTGGGGGGTGGGGTGTCCGGGTGGCTCAGTCAGTTAAGTTTCTGACTTCAGCTTAGGTCATGATCTCACCTTTTGTGAGTTTGAGTCCTGTATCTGGCTCCATGCAGACAGTATGAAGCCTGTTTGGGATTCCCTCTCCCTCTACCTCTCTCTCTCTCTTTCTCTCTCTCCCTCCCTCCCTCTGTCTCTCTGTCCCAACTCCCACTCATGCACAATCTCACACAAAAAAAGTGAAGTACAGTAAAACATTAGTCTGTAACTTGTTCTGCAAGCATTCTGCAAGATGAGCAAACGTTTCTAATAAATTTTAACTTGATAAACGAGTGGTATCTTGCATCACTTCATAAACACTGAATGTCACACAATTACAATTGAGCCAATCAGTGGTTCTTCTCTTTCTCTCACTCACTCACTGTGGGATTGTGGGTGATCATCCCTTATGCCAATGCTTAGTCTCAGGCCACAGTGTTTGGCAGAAATCTGATTTTTCAAAACATTGGAAGGTGCCCACAACTGTCACTAGTGTATTTTTTGTCACTTCAAAGCACCTATGGACAGTCCTTTGCTTTTCCATGCAAGAGTAGCTTAGGAATGCTTTGCTTCATTCTAGGTCAGGCTGCCTGCAGATATAGACCCTTTCCTCTGCTGCCTTATTGCTAGTTACATACCAGTATATGACAAGAGTTTATTAATACTGTACTGTAGTCAACATCTGTGCGAGCATATATAATGTCCCTCATGCAGAAAAAGGTTGAAAAGAAAGGTGGTAAGAAGGAGATAATTACGTTGGAAGTTAAGAAGGGAATCATATAGAAGTACAGACAAGGTAGGCGAGTGGCCGAAATTGCAAGGTTTCATAAGAAGTCCTCGTCTGCATCTCATCTGGAGAGGAGGAGAAGATTTTATAAGAAGAAAGAAGAGGAATCGTTCACTTCAAATGAGGTTAGGTATATGTGTAAAATGTGAGAAACAGTGCAAAATTTTGTAGAAAAGCACCAACCAAATAAGGCTGTAGCAGTGTGAGCGGTGAATCTTTTTAATGACACTGCAATGTCACATTTCTGTGAAATCCTCAAAAGGCAGTAAAAGCAAGTGTCATCGGATAGGTTCCTATTAAAGTTGCATGAAAAGAAAAAGATTCCACTGAGCCAATAGATAGTGATGATTCCGTTAGTGATAGTGAAAGTCATACTACATGATAACCCTCCTCTCTCTCGTCTCCCTCACATCAGCCATGAAAGTTTTCAAAGGTAAGTGCAGGTTAATGTGTTTATTTTTCTTTATATTTTGTATTTTCTTTATTATTTTGTATTAAATACTGTAATAATTTTTATATGAATATTTTGGGGTTTTGGAACGAATCATGTGAGTTTCCATTATTTCTTATGGCGAAATTTGCTTTGATTATACACATGCTTTGGATTACAAGTATACTTCCAGACTGAATTATGCTCACAAACCAAGATTTTACTCTATACTGGGGACATCTCTTGTAAATATTTAAATTTTCAAGTGCTTTTTTTTGCAGTACAAAACTTTCCCTTTGTTTTCTGCCCTTTATATTATGCTTAGAAAGGCCCTTACTATCCTAAGATGTAAAAAATGCCTAGCTATATCTTCTAACATTCCTAAAATTTTTCACTTCATATTTTTTTTTCATTTAATCATCTGAAATTCATTTTAGTGTATCTCCAACCATGTTCCTTTTGGCTTTTGCTGTTTTTGTTTCTTAGTACATATAGTATACATATTTTTTAAAATGATTCACTTGTCTTTCCTTCAGTTTGCTTTAATTAAGGACACGTAACTAGCTCTGTAATATATCTTATTGCTTGAACCATCTGTAGGCTATCCACTTTTGTAACCTAAATTTTATCTAGGATCAACTTAGTATAATATAGAGCTGGGATTTTATTTTTTTTTAAGTTTATTTATTTTGTGAGAGAAAGAGGGAGAGTGTGTGTGTGTGCACAAGCAGGGGAAGGGTAAAGAGAGAGGAGAGAGAGAATCCCAAGTAGGTTCCATGCTGCCAGTGCAGTAGAGCTATGCTTTTAGATGACATTATTTTGACCCCTCTGAAATCTAAATGAGAATTTGCTTTATGATATTGGATTTCATTAAGGGTAAATTAACAAAAAAACCCTGCATTATGGATAAGCTGAGGTCCTTGAGTATCTCATCACATAACATTGTTGGCTTTGTTTTTAATAAGAAGCCTTAGTAGCAATTTCTTTTATGAATCTAGAAACAGGAAAGGTTGTATTTTTCCTTAACAACTAATATGTTTTTATCCTATAAACACTGATAACTTTATAACTGATAAGGTAGCTTTCTATATTCTCTCCAGTGTATCATATGAATTTAGAATTTAGGAAGACATCTCAAACCATTCTTGGTTTAGGACAAACATCCATCCATCCAACCACTGATGGCATAGTATGGTTTGGTTCGATAGCAGAAGTATTAGAAAAATACAAACAGCATTATTTAAAGGACTTCATTCTCAAAATTCCACAATAAACACTTTTGTGTATACTTTCTCATTAAGTCTCTATAACTTCTCTATTATGGTGGCTTTGGTTTAAGAATGAAAGTTAACTTGCTCAAGCTTACTTAGAAAATATCAGGAGAAGGATTAGAAGTCACTCATACCCATCTAATATTTAACTCCATGCTCTTACCCACCATTCTGGAATGGGAGCAAAACACTGGAGAAACTTTGAAAAAAATCTATACAGAGATATCATTCTCTAGATGGCGGTACAAAACATGGTAATTATCATTCCTTGAAGTATAGAATAGGATCCACTTGGCAAATTCTCCCCGTCTCAACAGATCAATGTGGTCCAGGATACTGGACAAACTTGAATTTACAGAGACAAATGATCAGTAATGATATAAGTGGAATTTATTCTACTGATCTGACAACTAAATACAAGCTGGAAAGTTTCAGTGTGCAATTGACTAACCAATGTATTTCTGTAAAGTGCTTCACAAATTGTACATTATTCATCACTAGTTCCATAGAATGCTAGATATAACTGTCTTCAGTTTTTGACACATACTATATTATTATATCATCCCTGAAATGGTGATATATTTTATAATCAACGTTATCTTACATTTGAGAAAAGACAACTGTAGTGTAGGCATGGCTTGACCATGTGCAAACTTGTTTTTCTCTTTGTGGTAAACTAGCAAATTGCAATTTTAGTAATTAATTAATGAGCATTTAAATCAATGGGCATTTAAATGCATCCCTATTGCCTGAAAAACTTCCATTTGATACTTCTAGTAAAACTAAGAAAGTGTCAGGGTACCTGGCTTGCTAAGTCAGTAGAACATGCAACTTGATCTCGGGGTTGTGAATTCAAGCCCACGTTGGGTGTTAGAGAATACTTAAAAAAAATCAAGAAAGTACCAAAATGAAAATTTGCCAAATGGTTGCAGGGACTTGAAAGAAAATCCCAGGGATGACAATGTTTGTAGACATACTACATCACCGATCATCTTGATGGCATTGAGAACAGAGTAGGTGGAAAACACGTACATACCAGCAAATCTGACCCAAAAAGTTATTCAAAAGAGTCAACCTCAAAATATGAAGTTTCTTGATCAATTTACTTTTCTTATTAAAAAAAAAAAATTCTATGTATGTACAAGAATGAGATATCAAAAAGCTGTCTGAATTAGTTTGTGTCTGAAACACTTTAAAAGGGACACAATAATTCTAAGTGATGAGGTTTTACACTATAGTTTAATTGGAACTTTTTATTAGTGGTATATAATAAAATGGTGATCTTTAAATTGATGACAGCTTAAATTAGATTAAATGCAGTACTTACACATTTATTATCTGGTCATATTTTAATAAAAACAATGAGTTAAACACAGGTAACTTTACTACAGGACTTCTCATAACCTTTCTTATGATGAAGAGTATTAAAAATATCCTAACTGGATAATATTTCCCAAACTTATTTGTCCTTTTCCAAAATTTTGAGACAATGCTCCATTGAAAACATTTTGAGAAACACAGCTTTATTGTGTTTTCTATGTCTAAACCAATACATTAGTCATTCACAGGACATAAACTGATATTAGACAAAAATCTTTGTGGGGAAAAATTCTATATGCTTTTCATTTTTTTTTTCATTAGGAAGTTTCCATCTTAAGATTTTAATTAAACCAAGAAAATGGTGTGAAATACTTATACATATTTGTTAATGTATTTATGTTCAGTTCCTAGAATAGTATCTGGCATTAATGGACATTCTTTAGATATTAATTGCACTACTCTCTGGCATATGCTCTCTTTTCTCCTTTCCATCTCATTCTTTCTCTGCCTCACATATATGTATGTATAAGAAATATGGCTCTATATAATTTGCTTTCATGACTTAAAATGACTATATGTATTAAACATGTTTTGACATATGTATATTATAAATAGACCATGAGAAGATGCTCAAATATACATACATACATACACACGTGTGTATATACATATGTACACATGTATGTGTATGTACATATGCGCACATGTGTGTATACACATGCACACATGTATATACATGTATACACACACATATACATATGCATGTATACACACACACGTTAGAGGAGGGGGGAGAGTGAGTTTATGCAAAGTTTGGTTCCAAAGTGCTTGGTCTCATTAATAATTATTAGTATTTATTAAAGTGCATTTTCCTAGTTTGTATTTAGTCAGCACTCTTGTCTGCAGAGCCAATAAGGAAGTATAATTATGTTTTTGAATTATGGGAAAAAAAGGAAAAAAAACCTAACACGACCCAGAAAAACTAGTGTGAATTGATTATCCCATCTTATTATGGCAAACGATATCTGAGATTATATTATGGGACGTGTTAAAGGCAATATTAAGTACACATAGTCAATTCTTGATTATCAAGTTTAACAGAATGTAAGCCTAGGGTATATAATTTTTCTCAGTAGAATGACTTCTATAGCATTAAATATTTCTACTTATGCAGCAAAGGAAAGGGATCCTGATTATATGCAGATATGATTAAAGGAGATTAAGAATATACCAGTGCACTTAAGGACTGATTCACACTGCCTGAGTTTGAATTCTGTTCTGCTACCTACCAGATGTGTAATTTGGGGCAATATAAGCAACCTCACAAGGCCTCAGTTCTTTCCTCTATTAAATGGGCATGATAATAGAACCTCCTTCAGAGTGTTAGTGTGCTTATTCACTGAGTTAACATGTAAAACAAATAGTGCATGATACATAGTAAGTGCTCACTAAATGCTACCTGTTATGTTCGTTGTTTTATGGTGGATATGGACTTTGAGGGGCACTTCATTCCCTAATAGAAGAGTAGGCTGGTTATTCTCTGAGCCTGTGCATTTCTGTTGTATATTAGACGAATAAAGTGGGAAATCAACAACTTAACTTTGGCCCAGATGCCCTTTCAGTGAGAAGTATACCGTGCACTGCTTTTAAGACTCCTCAGAATGGCACTACTATGGACACCATTCAAGGTCTCTACCCAAGCATTTTTGTAAACCCAAGCATTTACTAATAAAATGAAGCTGAAGTGCCACATGTCTCTGCACCAGCCACTTCCCCCATCCATATTTGTGCACTGCTGTGATTGTCACACATATGCCACACAAGAAAAACAAATTCCATAATCACGGTCTTTCAGTGTAGATGATACGCTACTAAGTACAGTATGAGTTAAGATTAAAAAAAAAAACGTTCTAGGAGAACACACTGATTTTATGTTTTGAAAGAAAAATTGCAAAAGTATACTCAGACTCCGTTGTCAACAGATTTCCCCCTTGTTTCTAAACATACTATAAATGAGTGAGCTGGGAAAGGCTGAAGGAGAGCCATTAGTCACCCCCTGGGACACTGTGCCATTACTGTGGAACAGCCAATGACAAAAATTTCAATAAGCATGAGTTTGACTTATGATGTTGGGAATGGTCGAGTAACATATTGCTCCTGGGTTTCCCATGCAGTATTTATCTTCTTCCAGCACTAGGCATGTCAAAGACTTGATACGGAAAACAACACAAAGTTTATTTATTGCATACATAAGATGCAGTTCACAAACCAGACTTAACATTGGTTGGCATGAGAACTTCTCAGCAGTTACTACACAAGAGCAACATTCAGTAATGATGAAAACAGGCCAAGTGTGTCAGCTGTGCTATTGTGATGCTAAAATATCCTTCTACATAATAGTCTAGTACCCCATTATACAGACAATTCTAACATGTCTCTCTTCTTTTTTAGAGCTTTGTATTATTCTTAGGATGTCACTGGGCTAAGTCTATACTACCCTCTAATTGAACGAGGCCTCTGGGTCCATACAGAGGATTGGGCAGCTGAAGGGAAAGGCAGAATGCCAACATCTTGCATCGTTGCATGCTTGCAATGTAGTTTTTTTGTTTTCTGGTGAGGGTGTGATTTGTCTAGAGGAAACCAAAGTATTCTGAATCACATAATAGCTATGGTATTCAAATACAAACTCTGAAGGATATCAGTATTCTTTAAAATGTAAATGATCTTGCAGATGCTGTTTAGGCTTCTCACGTTATTTCTTCTATCCTCTGACTTTACTTGTTGCCAGCAGGTTAAAACCTCAAAATCAGTGGTCAAAGACAGAGGAGTAGTTACTGAAAACTGATGGAAAAAAAAATTCAAAGCAGTGGAAATTTACTGATTAACAACTGTATAAAATCACAAAATTGCGGCAAAAAAATTATTACTGTTTGAGTTACAACTGACCTTTCATGGATGGAAAACGTAGGTAAGGCTCAAAAAGTTGATTGGACCTGTGTGAGGTAGCACAGCTGATAAGAGAGTTTATATTGGAACCCAGGTCTCTTCATTTCCTGGTCAGTGCCCATAATTCTGCTCTTTCACTCAACTTGTTTTCATTGTTTCTCTGTGTTACATATTGTGCTCGGTGATATGGATGTTGAACAAAAACTATAAATGGTTTCTTCCCTCACAGCCTAATCAGTAATCAAATAACCAACACAAATGAAAATTACCAAATGTAAAGTCAAAATGTATTTGAGAGATGTTCAGGGTATAAAAGCATAGAATTGATCCTCTGCTGGTTAGAGAAGGGCAGGTCAGGGAAGGCTTCTTTGAGGAAGTTGTCATTGAGCTGAAATGGTAATCAGATGTGGGTAAGATGAGATGGAGAGTGAATTGGGTGGGCATTACAGTAAATGTCACCTAGTTTTCATTTTTAGGAACGTTTTGATTAAAAGGGTATTTTTCTTCAGCTCTTACCAAGGAATACTTTTTTAAAATTTCTGTATAATTTTCTGTGGCAAATAGACTCTAAGATGGCCTTGATTAACTTGACTTCCTGGTATTCAAGCCCCTGTGTGGGCTCTTTTTCCTTGAGTATAGGCACAACCTGTGACTTGCTTCTAATGAAGAGAATATAACAATGATGAGGGGATGTCACTACTGTATTAATGTAAGTTCCTTACTTACATCTTGCTAGCAGACCCTCTCCATTATTGGCTTGGTGAATAAGTTGCCGTGTTGTAACTCTGGCACACAGAGAGCTGAAGAATTTCAACTACTCTTATGTCAAAAAATTATAAATGCCTTTTATTCAGTTATTTTCAGTTAAGAATTTCATAATCTAATGACAAATTGCCATCTTATTCCACTTTTTGAATAGATACAAATGAGAAAAATTTCATGTTTAACTACATTCCTGCTGCTGAATTGGAACAATTTTAAAGCAATTTTAACTGATTTTAGTCACATATTAGGATATTTGCTATTGCAGATATTAGACATTAAGATAGTTCTTTATTAATATTTTCATGGGGCTCAATGATCTTAATCCCTTTCATATTTTTTTTGTAGTCCTTAATCTTGCATTTTTTCCCTTCCTGCCCAGTATTCAGTGTTTACTGAGGTAAGAAGTACTCTACAAAGTAGTGTTACAGATTTCATCACAAGTTTTTAAGAACGTTAAAATTATATCGTTGCCATATAGTATAATCACAGATTTCTGCTTGATGATAAACCAGTGTTTCCTGTTTCAGTATTGCACATAACATAAACACTATTGGACTTAATTCATATCTAGTAATTATTAGCATATTAGCATGCTTTTACGTTTTAAATGGTTGCTAGGTACTTAATTTTTTAGTGTTTTTTTTTTTTTTTAATTTTAGGTATACAACATGAGAATCAAATAGCCTTCTAAGAAACTATGTGGGAAAATATTAGACAATGTCAATAAACCAAGTATGAATTTCTTTAACATTATCAACACTATGCATAACTCTATGGTCAACTGATCTTCAACAAAGCAGGAAAGAATATCCATTGGAATAAAGACAGTCTCTTCAACAAATAGTGTTGGGAAAACTGGACAGCAACATGCATAGGAATGAAACTGGATCACTTTCTCATACAATACACAAAAATAAATTCAAAATGGATGAAAGACCTAAATGTGAGACAGGAAACCATCAAAATCCTAGAGGAGAACACAGGCAACAACCTCTTTGACCTTGGCTGTAGCAACTTCTTACTAGACATGTCTTCAGAGGCAAGGGAAACAGAACCAAAAATCAACTATTGGGACTTCATCAAGATAAAAAGCTTCTGCACAGCAAAGGAAATAATCAACAAAACTAAAAGTCAGCCTACAGAATGGGAGAAGATATTTGTGAATGACCTATCTGATAAAGGGTTAGTATCCAAAATCTATAAAGAGCTTATCAAACTCAACACCCAAAAACCAACCCAGTTAAGAAATGTGCAGAAAACATGAATAGACATTTTTCTAAAGAAGACATCCAGATGACCACAGACACATGAAAAGATGCTCAACATCACTCATCACCAGGGAAATACAAATCAAAACCACAATTGGATACCATCTTACACCTGTCAGAATGACTAAAATTAACAACTCAGGAAACAAATGTTGGTGAAAATGTGGAGAAAAGGAGAACCCTCTTACACTGTTGGTGTGAATTGAAACTGGTGCAGCCACCCTGGAAAACAGTATGGAAGTTCCTCAAAAAGTTAAAAATGGAACTACTGAACGACCCAGCAATTGCACTACTAGGTATTTACCCAAAGGATACAAAAATGCTGATTTGAAGGGGCATATGCACCCCAATGTTTATAGCAGCATTATCTGCAACAGCCAAATTATGGAAAGAGTCCAAATGTCCATCGACTGATGACATGTGTGATGTACACACACACATATATAAACACACACACAATGGAATATTACTCAGCTATCAGAATGAAATCTTGCCTATTGCAACAACATGGATGGAGCTACAGTGTATTATGCTAAATGAAATAAGTCAGTCAGAGAAAGACAAATTCCATATGATTTCACTCATATGTGGAATTTAAGGAACAAAACAATCAAAGGGAAGGGAAAAATGAAGAGAGAGGGAAGCAGACCATAAGAGACTCTTAACTATGGAGAACTGAGGGTTGATGGAATGAGGTGGGTGGGGCAATGGGTCAAATCGGTGATGAGTATTAAGGACACTTGTGTTGAGCACTGGGTGCTATATATACTTGCTGAATCACTAAATTCTACTCCTGAAACCAGTATTACAGTATATGTTACCTAACTAGAATTTAAATAAAAATCTGAAAAAATATTAAAATAATATTACCTATACTAAAGTATATTATGTTAATTTTGATTCATAGCTTCATAACCAAGGTCTCTACTCTTAAATATGGTCAATAGTAACATTAACAAATGGTTAAGATTTTATCAAACCTTAACAAAAATTCAATTTAAGTCTTTCTTAAAAAAGTAGAGGAATCTCCCTGACATTTTACATAGTGTGTTTATTTCATTAGGACATATAATTATTAGTCCTTAGCCAATATGATACATGTGTCATTATACATAAATATAAAAATTTCAACTGTTTTACCAAGAAGGGCCAAAGACATAAAATTTAGATGGCTTTTTAAAAAATAACTGCTGATGTGGTTTTGTTTTCTGGTTTAAAAGATCTAGGTATCATTTATTAAGCAGACATTATATATTTCCAGCCACCTATTATATGTTCTCTGAAATACTATTTTTAGGGTTTAATTTTATACAGGAAAGCTAAATTTTCCTGAGCCTGGGCCTTAAATATAAATATAAAACTACAGTTTATCAAATTTTAAGTGCAGAGAATAGTTTTCTTAATTATGCAGGCCAAAGCAGAAACACCATAATAAAATGGTGCAGATTAAGGTTAATCCTAGGGAAATTTACTTTTGACTTTATAATATAGAAGTTTTAATACATACTTTTGTAATACAAGAAATTGTTGCAGCCAACCTGCCCTCTGCCTTAACTTAGACAAAATAAAATGCCATTTTTATGCATATGTAAACTATTTCAGATAAGGTGCCTGAACAGAGGAGAAATAATAGTTTTGGTAAGTTTCCTAGAGTTCAGGCTTTTCCTATTAGAAGGATATTCAGGAAGAAGTCATTTTTCCTAACATATAATATTAATTATACACTTACTCATTTAATCAAGAGAAGCATAGAATTGCACATCACAGATCATTCATAAGGTAGTCAACCAGGGGGTTTCAGTGACATTTATGATAACTGAACAATTCTTAATCTGAACATTGAGTATGTGTATTAGAGCAACCTCCTGCTATGATCCCTGTGAACTTCTTAAATGGGTGTTTAATTTAAATGTGGTGTATTGGGATGGGATTCCCTGTGACAGTTCCCTCGACAGGAAACTGGAGGTAAAATGGTCAGTGGGTCTGAAATTTGAGAAGTCTACTTAGGTTTAAGGGTACTCCCAGATAATGGGGCTTATATGAACATAGTCACAAGGAGGTAGGTTAGGATAACTCAGCTAAAAACATACTATGTCCTCAAAGACCTCTGAGCTTCTCCACCAGCAGGCCACAGTACCAAGTATAGTCAAATCACTAACTCCTCTCCATGAAGCCTTTCCTAACTACCCTATCTAACCTGGCACAGCTAGTTGGGCCCAGTCCCCTTTCATGACCTACTAATCTCCTTAGCTATATCATTATCAAACATACTATTTATTTATCTTATTTAATGTCTTCCTAATATAAGGTAAGCTCCATGAAGATAAGGATTTTTGTCAATTTTATATACTTCTCGATCCTCAGAACCTAGAAGAATGCCTGGCACGTATTAAAAAGTCAATACATGTTTGTTAAGTAAATGAATAAACTATTCAAGTCAGATCAACTAATTTTATATAACTTCTCATTTTTGTCTCATTTGTAAAGTCCCCCTTAAATAATTTAAGGTTAATGCACAGACTAAAATCACAGAGTGATTATTTATTGCTAAATTTAGAATGTCTGGGCTTGATTTTGTTAGAGGAGAAAGTGCAAAGAAAAAGATAATTTCTGCCTGTCTCTCCAATGGCAATAAATTTTCCAATGCAAAAATAAAAAGTTATTGGTGTCAATTAGCATGGGCTATAGATATGTGATAAAGGTTGGTCATACAAAAGATAACGAACAGAACATGCACAATTAAAAATGAGGAAGCTATGGGACTAAAACAGGCCCTCACTAAAGAGAATTACTATCACATCATTGTTTGTAATTTAATATTTGTTGAATATACATATCAAGCTAATGTATACTTAAATATAAACTACAGTATCTATTATTCTCAGCAGACCATTTCACAGTCTTCAAAAATCCTATTTTAGGGTAGTCTTCAGGTATAAATATAAGGTCATATCTCAACTGGGTAGATTCTAACATCTAGTATATTCCAGGTTCTGATGCTAAGAGTATTCAAGATGAGGTCCATGGCAACCCTAATGAATTGTTGTAGCAAGACTTAAACTTTTTTTAGATGTGGAATTATATATTCACTAATTTGTAAAGGAAGGAATTTAAAGTCCTAGGGAACTCACCTGGGAACCTTTAGGTATTTATTGTACTTTAGGAGACAAATCAACATTCCTCTGCTTTATTTCTTCAACCAAGTCTTTTGGGACTGTGGAAAACCCACAGATAATAGTGTCCCAGATATCTATGAGTTTAAAGTAAAAATTTTTTTTTTCTCAGGACTTTTAAATTTTGTCTTATTTGTCAAATAGTTAATGCATACACATAGTTATACATAGACATTAACCTGGAACTTCTAGTTCATTTTCATTCAGTATAAAAGATATTCAGTATGATTTATACATGAATTAGGATTACAAATTCAAGAGACTTCAGTAAGACATAGACACCTACAACTTATGCTGCATGTACGAAGTTTGTTTTAAATAAAACCTTAAATTCTAATGTTCTTTTTAAAAAAAATCCAAACTTTGGTGGGGGATAGAACTTTACCTCTTTGTATTGACTCAGCAAGATTATAAAAAAGGAATTATCGGGGCACCTGGGTGGCTCAGTTGGTTAAGCATCCGACTTCAGCTCAGGTCATGATCTCATGGTTTGTGAGCTCGAGCCCCGCGTCAGGCTCTGGGCTGACAGCTCAGAGCCTGGAGCCTGCTTCGGATTCTGTGTTTCCCTCTCTCTCTGCCCCTCCCCTGCTCATTCTCTCTCTCCTCTCTCTCCTCTATCTCCTCTCTCTCTCTCTCTCTCTCAAATAAACATTAAAAAAAATTAAAAAAAAAAAAAGGAATTATCACATGACTTATCTCAAATTGTGTACATACCCCCTAGTGTAGTTCAGTGTATGCCCCCTAAAAGGACCCCTGCTATTATCTTTGTAATGCAACATTTTGGCACGAAGATATGTCATTGGGCACCTGGGTGGCTTAGTAGATTAAGCATCCAACTCTTGATTTTAGCTCAGCTAATGATCTCCAGGTGAGATTGAGCCCTGCGCTGCGCTCTAGGCAGACAAAGTGGAGCCTGCTTGGGATTCTCTCTCTCTCTCCTTGTCTCTCTGCTCCTCCTCAACTCGTGTTCAGGCACACTCTTTCTCTCTCAAAATAAATAAATAAACCTCCAAAAAGTCTTAAAAAAAATGAAAAAAAGTAAACATGAAAAAGAACATGAAAAAAAGTAACATGAACTGAACTGAAACTAGGGTCACTCTAATGGAGTTTGTGAAATGGCAATTTTTAGAAAAGAAAAAAAGTGAGGTGACTATTTGTATAAATAAGACATTCCATTACTTCCAATCATTTTGATACTCCATGTCAAAGTTATTTTCATTGCAGATTTTCTTAAGAGAACTTTTTTGTTGGATATATTACTGTTTCATAGCATTTTTTAAGGGAAAAGGTGTTATGTATTCCTTTTGACTCCCTTGTGTAACATAAAGGGGGGAGGTTTTGTAAAATCTGGATGTGTTCATTAACAAATAGAGTCTTAAAATGCAATTTAAGAGAATTATGAAACCTCTAAGTGGACATGCCGGGTTGTGCACTGCCATCACCAAAAGAAAATCTAATGTGGAATCATAGTCCTTATTACTCAAAGAATCCAGTAGATGGAAGCCTTTCCCTTTTAAAACTCAAACTGCTTCAAAAGCTTGTGGATGTATTTGCTATTCCTGATGAGAGAGTAGCTGAAAATAGCTGGGGGGGGGGGGGGGAGGCGGTGGTGAGGGAAGCTTGCTCTCTTAAGAGCATATCAGAAAGACCACAATTTACCTGCTTTGTAAGTGGTTTGAAAATTGCATTATCAAAGTCAAGTTGTTTTGACCCCCATGAGGTGAAGGAGAAAGGGAAGAATAAATAAATCGATTGATTCCTGAGGCCAGGCTCTTGGTGGCTGCAGTTTGGTTTGTCTTCCTGCATTAGTGTCCCAAGTTCTAGTTACCCTACCTCAGTGATAAATTCCTTAGGCTAGTGGTTACATCTGTTTCCTTCCATTATGCTTCTTTACTCAGATAAGCGAGGACATCCAGAATTAGGCTCCCCTGGGCCGGGATTTCTCCTGACAGAGGACACTGAAGTGCATGGCCTGGATGTTTCTCTCTGTACCTGTGTATGGTCTCTATCTTTCTCACTCTGCCTTCTTACTAGAATCCTGAGTATTATCTCTGAGGACATCCATAGATTGTTCTGACACTTGACTATCCAGGGAATAAATGCATTCTAAATAATTGATCAGATTTAATTACTAAGCTGAATTAAATCACTATTAGTCTATTAGATTGGTTGTTTAGCTCTCGGTCTCTCAGAAAGATATTCAAAACTAGGATAGTTACAATGTCTGGGTTTGGAGCATTTCACTATACAGTGTAAGCTGAGTATTTTTGTCAGTTCAAATCTCAATATGGAATTAACACTCTGGCAGGAGACCTACACTTTTCTTTAATTCTAAAAGGGGCAGTTGAATGGTGTTTTTCTATGTGTTTACAAGTCAAACTAATGAAACGATTATGTACAATGGCAACCTCTGCTAGTGTAGCTAGGGTACTTGAAATCAACACTACCTACTTTCCACTGAATTGCATTACAATTAGATAATGGTTCCCGCTCCCTTTGTTACTCAGTTTTGAAGTTTATAGTTAAGCTTTAATTTAGAGCTTTATCTCTGGTAATGGCTCCTAACTGCTCTAACTGCTCATCAGTTTTCCTTGTACTAAGCAGGAGCCATCAACTCACGTTTCATTGAAAACTCATTTAACCATCTCCCATATGTTTTTAAGGACGAAAAAGCAATATACTTAATTAAGATTTGAAAAACAACAGCTACAACAACTTCTTTAGGTTAACAGTATGGAAGCATTCTTCAACACGCGGAGATCTGGATAAAATATTTGAATGATGTTTGCTGAATACTGGAAATTCATCGTGTATCTAAATGGCTTACAGTGAAGCAATTAAATAATTTTCCAATTTGCAAAATGGAGAGTTTCATCTCCCAGTCACAGACCCAACTTCTATACTGCACAAGAACCAAGAGAGAAGGAAGCAGGAAAAGGGAGGAGGCCAGAAGTAGAAGAAATATCATTATAACTGGCGAACTGTTTCAGTTGACAAGGTGTGAAGGAGGAACTCACAAAAAGGCTTTGAGGAGTTACTGCATATTTGAACACAACTTTAACCTTACAACATGAGGCCAAAAATAGCACTCAGATGTATGAAATTTGCCTTAGACAAACCAAACAAAGCACAATACACATAAAATCCACAGAGCTGTTAGTATCTTTGTTACTACTCACACCCCATTTAAAAATCTTTAAAAGTCCTTAAAGCAGTATTCCCGCTACACATGTAACTACAAATAGAAGGTCAAGGCAAAATTTGTGCCCAAGATGGACAAGCATTTGTTGTAATCATTCTGTGATCAAAACCGATTTTGTGCCTTTGACTTAGCCAGTTGTAAGATGAAGTAATTTTTTAATTAAACTTTTTAAATGTAGTTTAAATTTTTTAAATGAGTTGTTCATTTATTTTAAAAGCAGGTATAGATTTTATATAAGAGTTTGGAGAAAAAGAAAGTCCAGTGATGGGGTACTGTGGTCTATCCATATTGTCTTTGTGATCTTCAACAAAGAAAATCTATTTTTGTACATTGCTTTTCTTAGTTGGGGGATAGACCAGATGATCTGTACATTACGTTCAAGGTTTTTGAATGATTAGAGACATGGACAAAGAGGAGAAAGGGACAGAAAAATCCTGGTGTCATTCAGATTCAAGTCTCAATTAAATTTTTGAGAATACAAGTGTCATACTACTTCAATTTTCTCGTCATTCCTGTATTTACTTTGACGACTAAAACAGCTAAGTTCAACGCTTTTTTTTTTCCCCTTTTAATTAGTGTGTTTCCTCATACATTATGCCAGATGTCTCAGTCTCTGCATCAGCATCTGGTAATAAATTACAAGTGCTGAAGCTTTATTACAAAATGAGGGATTCTTTTTGCACATTATTCGTTTTTCAAAATGTTTCTATAACTCTAATTTGTATATATAATTAAATTGAAATATCAAATCTCCATCTTTTAACTTATTTTAATGTATTGAAAAGTAAAAAAGTAAATGGAGTTTATAACATTTTCATTATTTGACTTCATCTACAAAAGGCATGACTTTTTCTTAAATATAGAGAAATATATGCTCAGTATGGAAAGTTTCAAATATATGGAAAAGAAAGAAAAAATAATCATAGACAATCCCCACTACCCAGAAATAAGTAAAAGTTATGTTTTATCACATTTATTTTCAATATTTATTTTCTATGTATTTTTCATCTCACTGAAAACATAAAAACACACAGTATTTTACATTTTTGTTTTTGCTTTTATATTTTATCATACTTCCTAAGCAATTTCCTAATGAAAACAGTTTATATATATTTTAATGGGCATATGATAATCTATTTGATGCACCATTATTTACTTAGCCCCTAACTGTTGTTAGATCTTATCCCTGTACAATATTATAAGTAACAGTGTGATAAATACACCTGTGAATAAATATTTGCATGGATTTTGTAATAACCTGTAAACCTCTTTCATAATGGGGCTCCAGGGAGCAAAAATCTTTTTTCTATTGCTTCTAGTTGCTAGGAAAAACTTACAACCACACAAATACATCAGCAAAAGCAAAGGGAATAGTGAATTCTTCCACACCCTAAGATCTTGAGACCCCTAGGATTATTAGTCTAAGCAAGTTCTAGACTCCTCTCTAAATCAAATTCAAGTTAGTTTGACAATAAAATCTCACTCAACTTGATGAATTTTCTAAGTTTTGAATTTTGAATGAATGTGTAAGTTTACACATTCATTTTGTGTAAATCCAAGTAACTTTCCTGTAATCCAAAAAATGGCTTATTTGCTTTTTGTAAAGCCATTAAGCTTCAGAATCTTCTCAAAGATGTCTGAACTATTCATCAAAAAGTAGCCTTCTATATTCTCCAAGCTTGATGAAAGCATCTCTTCAATTCTACTATATTACAATGATGTATTGAATATGATTTTAGGCAAGAGATTTCCATTTTGTTAGTATGTCAGGTGTAAGCACTGTGTCAGGTGTAACTTGCTCTCTTAAACTTAGAAAAGCTCTGTATTGAATAAATTGTTCATGCTAATTTAACTAAATATGGGATAGGTGAGTATTTCTAGACATGTCTTCCAAAGCTTTTGATCACAGTGACCCCAAAAGACTAATGCTTCTATGGGAAATAAAAAATTAACTAAATCACTAACGTGTATTGAGAACTTTATTAAGAAACATAAAAGATAGAAAAATCATGAACAGTTTATAAAATTGTTTTTGAAAATGATTTTTTTTTAAAAACCTAATGACCTGTTTCATGTTTTCTCCAGTCAGGATCAGACTACAGCTGCAAGTCAGGCAAAATGAATCCCTTCAGTGATAGAAAATAAACATGTCTGCTCCTGCTAATAGAAGATAAGATACCTGAAATTATACAGTTTTTGTCCCTTCTGGCCTCCTCAGGACTTCTTTCTTGCTATTGTTGCTCTTTATCCTAAATTATTAACTTCTCCCTCTCTACTAGATCCTCCTCATTAGAACATAAATATCCTCTAGTATTTCTGGTTTAAAAAAAACACAGTCAAAACAATAATGACAATAACAACCACAACAAATACTTTTCTTGCCACTGTCGCCTGTCTTCTTTCACACACACAAAACTTCTAGAAACATTTGACAATAAAAGTGTCTCTCAATACTGGCAGCAAATTAGAATTGCCTGAGGAACTCATGAAAAATAGTCCAAGCTCCAATCATACTTCTAAGCTCTTTCCTCTACTCCTTTCCTCCCTCCCAGAGGCTCTTGTTTAACTGATTTGATATTAGACTCGTTTAGGATTAGGCACCGGTAATTTTCAAAGTTCCATAGGTGATTCTAAGTTGAAAGGTTGAAAGATGATTGTTTGTATTCCCTGTTTGCAATTCCACACCTCCCATTTTGTTTTCAATCTACTCTAAATTGGTTCCCATCAACACTACTCCATTGAAACTCCACTAAGGGAGGTCACCAATCACTTCCACATTACCAGATACAATAGTCACTTTTTGTCCTCAACTTACCTTCTCAGTAGTATCCCTTGAAGGTGACTATTCCCTTCCTGCCAGCTTACTTTTTCTTAGCTTCCACAACACCACAATCTTGGTTTTCTTCTATCTCAACAGCCACTTTAGATTCTCTTTGGTGCTTCCTCTCTTGCTAGGCTTCAAAATATTATGTCCCAAAGTTCAATTCTGAGACTTTTTGTTTTAATCTCAACTTTCTCTCTAGGGAATCTCATTTTCTCCAATGGATTTAGATACTAGCTATACAGAGATGACTCTCAAATTGTTAATACTACTCCTGACAACTCAAGATTTGTAAATCCAGCTGCCTATTTGACATCTACACTTGAATATCTAGAAGGGCACCTTAAGAAGTACAAAACAACTCTGGATTCAATTCTACTCAACCTGAAGCGGCTCTTTTCCAATTTTCTCCATTTTAGCAAATGGTACCTCCAACCACTCAGTGGCTCATAGCTAAAATTCAGAAGATTCTTATTTCTATTTCTCTTACCATGCCCCCTCCCATCCAATCTATTAACAAGCCTGTTGACTCTACTATGGTATACACTAGTGCGGATCACTGTGTCACCCTGCTTACCACTGTCCCCATTAAAGCTAGCATGAATTCTCCTTTTGACTGTGAAAGTAGCCTTCAAACTGGTTTTCTTGCTTATACTGTTTCCTCTTATATTCAATATTCCAAAGAGCCACCATAGTAATTTTTTTTTTAAATGTAAGTCAAATTTTAATATGCTTTACAAACTCTCCAATGAGTTCTATTACCTGGGATAAAATCAAACTCCTTAGAATAGTCTAGAAGACTCTGCATGATCTAGTGCCTCTCTATTGGTCCATCTATATCTTATAACAATCCCTCCTTCAATAATTAAGGCTTACTGGCTGCTATGGATTGATATGTACTCCCTTCTCTCCTCCCCCACATACTATGTTGAAACTCTAGCCTCCAATGTGACTATATCTAAAGATAGGGCCTTTAGGATGTAATGAAGGTTAAATGAGGTCATAAGAGTGGGTCCCTACTCCAATAGGATTGGTGGCTTTACAAGAGGAGGAAAAAAGAGAGAGATCTCAGCACGCTCACAAAGAAGAGGTCCTGTGACCACACAGTGAGATGTGGACCACCTACAAGCTAAGAGAAGAGGCCTCAGCATAAATCCTACCTCACTGATACTTTTATCTTGGACTAGTCAGCCTCCAGAACTTTGAGACAAAACATGTCTGGTGTTTAAGCCACCGAGTCTATAGTATTTTGTTATGGCAGAATAAGGAGAACATTCTTTCTTTTCCTCAGAAACATCAAGTGCATCCTTATGGTTTTGCACTGTCTTCTGCCTTGACCACTGTCTCCCAGATCTTTACCTCGTTGCACCTATTCATTGGTTCAGATGCCACTTGCACAGAGAGACATTTCTGAACCATTCAATCTACAGCAGCCATCTCCTCCAGTTGCTCTTACCTGATTTTATTTTCTTCATAGCACTTTGTCTTTGAAATTGTCCTATTTATTTCCTTGTAAATTATTCATCTACTCCACTAAAGTTAAACTCTGTGAGCACTGGGACTGTATGTGTCCTGCTCATGTAGTATCTCTAGCATTTAGAACAGTGCCTAGGTTAATAGAGGCTTGTTGAATGAGTCAATATCTAAAAATCATAAGATAATTTAATAAAGCCAAAGGACTTCTGAAAAAAGAAGACAAATTCCATGATCTGAGAAATACTTAAGTGATTTGAAGGAGCTACTCAAGGTTATTGATACAGTAGTGGCAAACATGCATTGATTAAACAGAGGTCTTTGATTTCCTTCCTCTCCTGAGAGCTGGTATGGACTGGGTGGAAATTTTGCATAGGTATTGTACTGTTTCTTAAATAATTTTCACAAAACCCAGGCACATATGGATTATGATTTCATTTCATTTAAGAATACCAAAGCTCCTATAAGTGAACCTTAACCAAAGTTACAAAGTAAGCAGGATTTAGCCCAGTCTGCTTAAAAATTTGTGTCATGCTCAAAGTCCCTTTAGATACAACTAGGCACAATGTTATCTGAAAGAAATTTTGTCTCAGGCTTTAAAATTCCCCAAGGACTCTGTCCTAACAGTGTGGAGCCTGCTTGAAATTCCCTCTCTCTAGTTCTCTCTCTGCCCCTCCCCCACTTATGTTCATGCTCTCTCTCTCTCTCTCTCTCTCTCTCACACACACACACACACACACACACACACACACACACACACATAAATGAACTTTAAAAAAAAAAACAAAAGTTCCCCAAGGAAAACTTTGTCTTGGATAAATTAAATACAATCCACAAGAAAATAAACTTGGTGGCCCCTTGAAGTCTCTACTAGATACTCTGTAATATGGGAACATAATGGAACCTTCACTTGATGAAATGTGGTATAAAACTAGCAAGATCTAACTTGTGAAGGTAGTTAAGGACAATGGTGCCTCTGTAGCATCTTATTGCCACCAGCTCTTACTAGCCACCACAAACTTGTGGAGAATTTTCTGGGATGTTACACTGAGGTAATAATGACAGTAGTCAACATTTATTAAGGATTTCCTCTCCCAGGTCCTGTTCCCATAACTATATTATGCAAGTGTTATATCCCCATTTTCAGAATGAGAAAACCGAGACTCAGAAAAATTAACTGTGAGGCCTCCAACAAGGCAATGGCAGAAACAGGATTCAAACATGGGTCTGGCTCCAGAGTTCTGGTTCTCTAGGCCAACTCAGTCCCACTCCCTACCTCCCATTAGTCAATTCCTCCAAAGTTAAAACCCAGTCGATTTTTACCCTCCAAGTAAAACATGAACAAGGTAGTATCAGGGAGACATCTGATTGAATATCTTCCGTAAAGATTTTCCTTCATCCCATCTAAACAGCACCCACGATTCTTTAAGAGAAAGACTGGCCTGCAGCTGGTCAGCCATCTCTCCCAGAAGGGGCTTTGCTATTATCTCAGTGTTGGTGGGGGATTTCCAAGTTGTGGCCAGCTTTGCCTGAGCAATAGTGACCTTTGTATGGTCTATTCTACTATAGGAACAAGCTCATAGTAAAAATACCAAAAAATATTAATGCAGGATTTTCATTATGAAGTTGTAGTAGCAAGTCTGTGACATCAGAGCCAGAAATATTTTTTTACATATTTTATCCACTTTATTATCTACTGATTTTTTTTAAATCAAAGTGAATTCATTGGAGACATATACGCATAGTTTATTCTAAGGGAAAAAAAGACCCTACATTTCAAAATTCATATTTTACTAAAACCAAATCTTTCCTATCTGTAAGACTGGCCTATTGATTCTTTATAATCTAGCACTATTCATTTTCAACCATATTTCAGAAAATATCCTGAGAATCTGTATTATAATAAATTATTACACCTTACTCTTGAACTTTCTTTTCTTCCTCCAGGATTCCCATTTCCTATGACAAATGTTTTCATTCTAACTGCTTTTTGTTCCATCACTATTCTACTTTAAACAATTTTTTATCCCTGCTTGTCATCTAAAAATGCTTTTAGATATCTCTACCTTTCCCAGTCTTGCTTTATCAATAGAGAAATTGGCAAGGTCATAAAAACTTAGCCTTATAATTTTGTTCCCTGCCAGTGAGAATGATCATACTTAGATCATTTGTGTTTTATCTCTTCATTCATGGTTTACACCACAGTTATCTTATAACCAGGACCTTTCCACACAGTAAAAAGTAGATTCTATTTCTACCCCATTATAACAATTTGAATTTAAAAAAAGTTTATTAATTTTATTGCCTTCAAACTCCATCTTTATATGCATATGTTTCTCTTTGATTTCCAGCATATATTTTCTCCTGTTCTTTCAGGATTAAATATTTATTTCTTCAATCTTCTTAACTTATATTTGTAATGGTAATCTCCAAAACCTTGGTATAACTCAGGGTTATACCACTCCAGCCATTTATTGAGATTTTACTATATTCTAAGCTCTGTAGTAAAATCTCCTTATGTATATACTAATTCATTTAATAATGTCCTTTAATATCTTAGAGATAATTTTTTCTCCATTTTCCTTAAAAAGAAACTGAAGATAAAGGAGGCAATGTTAACTTTTAATGTGACATAACTAATAATCAACATAATCTGGATCTAAGGGTAGCCGTTTCTAACTATGCTTTTAACTACTCTATTTTGATTCCTCCAAGGATATGGTCAACAAGTTCTATTTTGTCATAGACCAAATCAACTTTAGACTCTATGATAATACATAGTTTACTTATGGGTAGATTTAAGAAAGATATCACAGTGCCTATGATATCTATATAAATGAAGCTACAAGGCAGTAGCAATGAAACTCCTTCTCACAGTGTCCAACCAGGCATAAGAAAAAGAGTACTCCATGGTATTTCTTGATTTACATCACTCATAATCCAGTCTAATCAGTCCCCATACACTTACCTTCAATGTGTGACCCAGTTTGTTGGGACTCTTGCACCTTTAGTGACATCTTGGAATTGACTCATATATGATCACCTGACTTCAAAGTTGGACTTGCTTTTTCTGTGTAACTATCTTCTCCTTCTATCCTCCCTGTTGACCTTTTTTCATACATTAAATATTGCTCAACTCCACTCCAGTCTCTATCCATTTCACAGAGAGGGTTTGTTCCATTTTGTGTCAATTCCTGCCCAGTCCCTTGAGAGGTCACCTTAATTTTCACCTGATAATTTTCATCTAATTAACACTATGTTAAGTTCAGAAGTCTTCTATGTTCAGAAGTCTTGACATATTATATCACATAGAAGTCTTCTATGTTCAGAAGTCTTGACATATTATATCACATTTTGGAAACTAATGCCAGTTTGGAGCAGATATGAACTTGATTTAACAGTTTAACTCTTTGTGGGGTGCCTGGATGGCTCAGTTGGTTAAGTGTCTGACTTTGGCTCAGGTCATGATCTCGTGGTTCATGAGTTTGAGCCCCACATCGGGCTCTGTGCTGACAGCTCAGAGCCTACAGCCTGCTTTGGATTCTGTGTCTCCCTCTCCTCTCCTCTCCCTCCCCTAATTGTGCATTCTCTCTCTCTCTCTCAAAAATAAATAAACATTAAATAAATTTAAAAAAACAGTTTAACTCATTGCATTTGATGTCTTATTAGTTCAGAAGAGATGTTCGTCTCTTACATGCATGCATATCTACATATAAATACATTTATGTTTATATTTATATTCCTATTTCTATAGACACATGCACATACTCATAGGTATTATTGTGTTTGCATATACACATACATATATTTTCTAAACTATATACATCAAAGACAATTTTGAAAACTTTTTTTTTTTTAAGCAGGAATTTTACTATGGCTTCAAACATAATATCAGATTAGTTCATTGTTGGTAATTAGGGCATTTTTTGAAAAGGAAGATGAAAAATAAATAGAAGAATAGCCCTAGAACTGATATGCCACTAAATCTTTCCTAATGGCTTTGGCATAAATCAGCGTTAAATGATGTATGTGCACACAATCAGGAAAATATTTAATGTATTATTAATTAAGATTAATTACAGGAATACATCAACAGCCTTTAGTTCTCATCAATGATATTTATTTCTTAAGTACTCTAGTGCAAAACATAAAAGCATTTGATGATTGTCAATAACATTGACTTTATACTAATGGACACAGGGCTAGGTCTCTTCACCAAGCTGGTATTAGGTCAGATTTCTCCAGAGGGAAATATTCATTACTCTTTGCATTAAAGACATCCTTCAGAAGATTTGTCTATCAAGGGGGATTTCCTTTTACAGAGATAGTTCCTTCTATGAAGTAAATAAGACTGTTTAGTCAGTCAATCAATCTAATTACATTTATTGAATAACAGGAAAGAATGGAGGCAATGGAATCCTAAGCTTATGGATGTTTCTACTTACTCTGAATAAAACCAGTGGAGACACATTTCCTTGTTTTAGACAAAATGGCAAGTCTGGGTCCATTTATGGGATGATTGTGTCACACCAGCCCATATTACTTTATGGAATATGCTTTCACATACTGAATCTTACCTTTATTGGGAAAGCTTACTCTTTCAAGAAATTTTGGTATGAATCATTACAATAGTGCACCTGTGAGACTGTGGAACTTTATGTAACATAAATGGCACATTCTATGGGGTCAAGTTTTTTCATTCTTTTTTTTAAATATTGGGATTTTAAAGCAAAAACTGAATATACTTTTCTTTCTATTCTTTATTGGTACCATAGTTGTGTTTTCCTGGTTTATCTAAATTTAAGGTTGCAGTTGGGAACAATGTACGTAAAAACTGTATCTAACAACTGATTGGATTAGGAGAAAAAACATGCCTATTTTTGTTTTCCCAGAGCCTACTGTAGGAACAGACTTGGTGGAAGTGGTTAGTGAAGGGAATAAATGAGTTAATAGAACCATTCAAAAGAAGAAAGCCGTAGAGCAGAATGTAAAAACCACCCCAACTAAGTGGGATTCTATTTCACATATGCCAAGAAAGGATTATGGAACTAGATTATCTAGGAGGTGCTAAATTGGCAATTATATTTATGCAGAAAATATAAGAATTATATATATGTGTACATAAATTCTTATATATAATATAAGAGTGTACATGTGTAGAACAACAATACTTAGTCCTAAAAGAAGATGGATTAAAATTTAATTTCTAAAACACAGCATTTCGGGTGAGATCTGATTTCATTGGGCCCAAAGTAGTCTAACTATATTAATTTGTTGTATTTTCCAGTTGCTATCACATCATTTTCACAGTCTTGAAGGAATTCCCCAGAAATGATATGTTCTCCCTTCAACCTTCAAGGCCATTCCACTGTAATCATCAAATTTTGCTGATTTCCCACAGGGGAAGTAATATTGAACAATATGTTAATGCTTTATAAGGTTAGGCTAAATGTCTTCTTGCCAACAAGGAGGTTGCATTATGAGGTTCCCAAAACATTAATTAAAAACTGTTTCTATTTTAACTCCATGAGATAAAATTAGAAATGTCTACAATTATAAGAGTTGTAAATTATTTCTTTGTCTCTTAGTGCAATATCACTTGCTTACAAATAGGTATTCTGAGATTATTTGAATTCTATAATGAGAGACAATAGTATCTTACCTCTGCTCAATATAAGAGATTTTGCACTGTATTCCATTCAATACATAACCTGTGTGATCTTTGGCTTATGCAATTTGCAGCTGAAGGATGATGGATTTTAGATGCTCTTTACATCAAAAAATAATTATTGAAAGGTAAATGATTAGACCATTTCACTTTTTAGACACCTCTCCCCTTAGTTAGTTTCATCTGATGGCTATAAAGGGATTAAAACTTTTATGCCAACCCACTGAGCAGTACTGAAATGTGATTCCTTTGTAGCTGGGATAAAGCACTTGGGTGATATTTTCAGATGAATAAAGACATTGACTTAAAAACACAATTGCATAAACATGATGTGGAAGGCACAGGTCTGGGAAGTCAATTCAACACTTCTATTTAACTCCAGTCTTTATCTTTTATATTTATTCTAAAAGAGCTTCACATAAAAACTCCCTACAGACAAAGAATTTGCCCACATTTAAATTTCAGTCTATAGACATAACCATTTCATTTCATCTTGCTGCTCTTTGCTTTTTTTCATATTTTGGAGTGTGCTTTAATTTTCTTTCATTACTATAATGGGTCAGAGTATGCAGAAAAGTGATTGCAGCAAAATTGAGTTTTTAAGAAAAGGTCGTGCAATTAGCTGATGGATTGACAGAGATAACTATGGTTGGCAAATCCTCACTAGGTCCATCACAGAAATCCATAGAATAAATGATCAGGACATTTACCCAAAAAAAGATAAAACAAATGCCATAGACATAATTCAGAGTGCTGCTCTGAGAAGGCTGGAGGCAAGCCAAAGTTTGAGAACATCTAAGCCGTAACGGGAAGATAAGGTTGATGATGAAAGGGTAGTGTTTCAAACTGGGATGAGATGGTTGGACAGGCACACATCTGGCTCACCAAACCTTTTTGGGTTTTTGACATAACTAAGGTATTACAGTGCTAGAGTTACAAAAATAAAACCTGGATTCAGAAAACTTCGGCAAGTCCCAGAGATTAGTAACACTGGATGAGAAAAAACAAACAAAAAACAAAATACAAGCACTGAATGCATTTAAGCCTAGAAAATATTCATGGGTTTAAGTAAATCAGAAATAAAAATAAATGCGGGACAATGACAATTTAAAATCTGCATAATGAAGTTTGATACCTCAAAAACAGACTATAAATTTTACTTGTGATTTAAATCTGTTATGGTGAAAATTCAAACAATGTATTTAATACTTGCAAGACTTTAAAGATTGACCTAAACTCACTGTGGAGCCAATAGAGTCTCCCTAGTTATGAAAATAAATATGGAGAAAATGAAAGCTGGAATCTCTTCTTTAATGGGAAAAGCTAGTTGGCCACTTGTTAGTGGAGATATTTTAGTGGAGATATTTAGATATTTACCAATGCGATGCATCGGTAAGCATAGCAGTTAACTTCTGCTACAGAACAAACCGCTCCAAACAGTGTCTAAAACAAGAGGTAGTTTTTTTGCTCACAATTCTGTGGGTCATCAATTTGGGCTTTTTTTTAGCTTTTTTCTTGTCTTTGCTGGTTGAAGGTTCATCTTGCATTTGCAAAGAGCCACTTAATTAGTGGGGCTGGCTTGTTCGTGACAATTTCAGCTGGGAAGGCTGGAATGAAGTGAAACTTCTCTCCACTTGGTCTCTCACATTGCCACCGGCTAGAATTTGGCTTGCTCACATGGCAAGCCTTCTCTCCCCCAGGATGGAGGACTGAGGTGCACAGGCCTCTTTCGTCCTAGGTTCAGAACTTAGTCATTTATGCCACAAAAGTAAATTATAAAACCAGTCCATATTCAAGAGGTGGAAAACTAGACTCACTTCTTCGTGGGAGGGAAGGATTTGTGGTCATTTTCTGCACTCTCACGTAATACGTGTTAGAATGGAAACTTTTAAGGACCATGCTGATTCTTACTGCCTATGTTTTTGCAATGATAAGAGAGTATCATCTTTCTCTGTGGTCATCTAGGTCTTTACATAACTTGGATGCTTGCCTTACCCCTGATTTCCTATTTCTAAAGTGATAGCCCAGTCTTTGTCAATTCCCTGTGATTGGGTATACTAGTCGTGGCATCTCTTACTTAGAACTGTGAATAAACTAAATCAAGTTTGGCAGCCCAGGAAGATTTACCTTAAAAAATGGGTCTAATTAGTTTTCCAAAAATAAGTCAGGCCTTAGGGGAGTACCAGAAGCTAAACTACGAAGTCCTAGGAAAATCAGAACTAAAATTCAAGTATTAGCAGTCAGTGTCCAAGGCCAAGGCGAATAATGTTGATAAAAACATTTTTGGGGCACCTAGGTGGATCAGTTGGTTAAGTGTTCAAATCTTGATTGCAGCTCAGGTCACAATTTCACATTTTGTGAGATCAAGCCCTACATCAGGCTCTGCGCTGACAGTGTGGAGCCTGCTTGGGATATATTCTCTCTCTCTGTCTCTGTCTCTCTCTCTGTCTCTCTCTCTCTTTCTCTTTGCCCTTCACCCACTTGTGCTCTCTCTCTCTCAAAATAAATAAATATTTTTTAAAAAGGCTGGTTTTCCACATTCAAAGGGTAAGAAATTGAGTGAACATTGTTATTTTACTAACCAATATAGTATCATAAAAGGTAGCATCTGTTAAGCAAGTCACTACATGACAGAAAGTGGGCTAAACACTTCACATTTAATCTGAAGGCAGCTTTGTGAAGTAGGAACCACTATTTTCAAATTATTATTAAATGATGTTAAATTTTATAAATTATTTTAATTTTACACAAGAGGAATTTGAGGATTAGAGAATGCCCAGTATTATAGCAAAATGAAAAATGTTACACAGCTGGTAAGTACTATACCTAAGATTTGAGCCCAAGACAGTTTGACTCCTTACGTTCTGCTTTGAACCACAGAATTATATGGTCATTCCAAAGAAGATTATAGCTGAAAGAAATACTAGAGACCACCTAGTTACATTTCAGAAGGGCTGATAACTTAAGCCAAAGTGACATGTTTGGTCACTGTCAGAACTGGAACTATAATTTATGACACACACACACACACACACACACACACACACACACACACACACACTACACAGATACATTGTTCTGTCTGGTTATCTGCAAATATGCCCATTTGTCGTTACATCCAGCAGTGTTGAACACATTATGCTCAATAAAATCTTCTTTGAACTTAAATAATAAAAAATAAATAAGATATTATTTTAGGTGTGTCAGTCTGAAAAATACATAGGAAAATTAGACTGTTCAAGGTCTCCCTATCTTCTTTCCTCACCAAATTTCCATGCTCCAATTACTTTATGTAAACCACCCTTCCAAATTAGGTACTGTATTTCTCTTGCTTTATTGAATTCCCTAGCTTTTTCACCAATAACAACTTCACCCTGCTACCCCAACCCTCCAAAGTACAGTTCATCTTTATGGACCAACTCAGATGCCACAACATCCCTTGGATGGAGTAATCTCACTCTCTCCCCTCTGAGTTCTTGGAGCATTGTATGCACACAGTTTGCATAGGACTTACTTTGCCTGATCGTTACTGCCATCCCACGCCAAAAAGTTCCTTGAAAGCAGAAGGTCTGCTTTAAGTTTCTTTATATCCCTGGTGTTTGGTATACTACTTGGTACAAATTATATACTCAATAAAAGTTTAGTGAGTGGTCTCATCTATGAGAATAGGCTTTCTCTGGGACATCTATCCACACACAGGTACACTGTTGCAAATTTGTCACTATAAATGGATATGGAATCAGAAGCACAACCCATGATGAACATTTCTAGTGGAAAACCAAAAGCTCACAATCATTTTGAAATATGTTTTGTTTTCTGCCAAAGTAGCACCCTGTACTGGAATAAAACCTAATCTTCTGTATCCCTTCTGACACCTTCCTCTCCTGTCTGGTCTTTCCAAACCTCCAAGATCTACCTAAGAAAAAGAGATGGACAGAGAATTGCTTGTTCCCTTAATGATCAGGAACATGAATGACTGGATGGTTTTTGTGTTCAAGAACAAGCTTGAATAGAGAGCCAATGAACTGTATATGGATTATCATTTTCTTTACATTGTAAGCAACAGCAGTAAACAAGGACATAAATGTTAATGATTTTCTTTCAGCTGAAGCCATCCCGTCAGCACTCTTGCATTCAGAGCAATGATTAAACTACTGTAACATATGCATATGTGAATATTTGCAAACACCCAATCTAGGAGGAAAAGCAGTCGATGTAATACTGTATAACTCAAAGGAACATGATTATCTATCTTTTTTATAAGATTTATTGCCAAGCCTTTTTTTTCCCAGAGATTTGCTAAAATTCATTAACTACATTTTCAAAGACACAATATGGTCCCTTCGTATGATATTTATATCTATGCTCATTAAATCATAGTATCTTTTGCAAATGTTTATTTTTGAGATCAAGAGCTGCATTTTCAGTCAGTTCACCTTAACAGATTGCCTTAGACAGCATTCTATCACATTAGGTTTAAGAAAATAGCTGTTCTAACTTACAATCCATTTTACTGGGGAGCAGCAATCTAATTCACATTGATTTTGAATAAACCTTTACATACCCATCTGCTCCATTTTAAGCTGGACTTGTACAAATCAATGCATCAACATGCACTAAGTAATCAATGGGTAAGGAAAATCATTATTTACTGCTCAGTAATAGTGTTTACATTCAAATAAAATATAATAAAATCTGTAAGGCCATTTTGGAGGAAGAACAAGTGACCCATGAATCACAAGCAGACTGTCTTCCTTTGAGTAGAGGATCTAAGGAATTTTACCAGAAAAGGAAGTCTCAGTGTGGCCTGATTTTAGCCTTTAAGTACGGAGGTAGTTGTCAACATTTTCATGATCTTTCAATCCTAGGAACTCTCCAGTTGGTGAACAGCAGTTCCAGACACTATGCTCCAGGCAGTAGCCCTCTTTGCTGGATTATGATGAGCTCCAGACCAGATCTGGTCTCTATCCACCTGCTCGCTCTTGGCTCTGATCCCTCATTTTAATTACCCCTCTTGTTTTTTGAACTTGGAGTATATAGTGGGTCTCTCTTGTGTCTGAATCCATTCTCCCTAGTGGATTACAACTTGGACTCATCCCGCTAATTCTCTAATAGGATACCTGGGCTCATTCCAACTCCACCTGAACTCCCTTCTCTGGTCCCACTGGATACCTGATTGCTGCTGTAGTCCCACTGCGAAGGCTGGGGCTGGGAGTCAAGCAACAGCCCCAGAAATAAATGAAATACCTTGTTGTTTTGATTCTCCACACTTTCATAAGGCAGCTCTACAAACAGCAGGACACATAAGCCCAGGTTTCTGCCACACAGCATAACCGAACAGATGGGCTGTGATGAAATTGCCCATCAAAATTTGTTTTGTCCTATTTTATTACAGTTATTCAGGCAAGGAATGCAGAATGAAATAAGAAATGGCTGAAAATAGGTTCTCTCTTTAGTAAATTTCAGTGAAGTTAAAAAAAATCATAGTACCATGAATGCAAACCACACATTTCTTTCACTGAAGTTTCTTGTAGACTAAAAGGGCTGGAGATTGTACTTGGCAAGTATGTGAATAGTAAAGCTTGATGTAGAAGACTTGGAATAGCACAAGGAAAATGGCAAGTACCTTGCTCAAAGATCCTGCAAATCTGCGGATCAAATCATCAAATAAAGATATATTTTGAAAATGGTAAGATTGTAGTCCTGAGAAGGAAAAGAATTAAACAAACTAGTAAACAAAACAGCACCTGTTATGAATCTTTCATTTGGTATTGTATAACCTTTCCTATAGTTTGAAGTTATTAAAACACATGGAAAGTCAAGTGATTTTGAACTCAAATAATGTTTTAAGAGATAAGACTGTAAAATTTAAAGAAAAGCAAACATAGTTTTATGGACACACATAGAATTGGCTTAGAATGAATGATAAGTGATCCCTCAATCTGCTGATCTTTAACCAAAGCGTCTAATAAAATGCAACCATGTTTAAAAAAATGTGAGCAACTCTGAGTTCACATAATGAAGAGCAGAGAAAAAACTATTTTTGGAAATACCAAAATTCACTTAAAATAATCACCTTATGACATAAATGGCAGAATTTTCAAATGAGTGATTCACTAAAAGAAATAAGAAGGAAGAAAAATAACATCAAAGATAACTAGATCCCTCTTTCATAGTAACAGAACTTGCTGTTTGGAAGAATAGTCTTCTTGGTTTTAGTGCGTATATGTAGTGCACCATGTAATTAGTGTCAGGGCAAAACAACCAAGGAGATGATTTCGATAGGTATCCTAGTAAGCAATATGCAAAAATATTCACATTCTGTAGAAATATTTATAGTTCATAAGGGCATAGTCCACATAAAGCTCAGCTATGTTCAAAATCTACTAAGTTAGAACCTCAGTATAGAAGACCAAAGAGCAATTAGAGGCAAATTTAAACAAAGGAGAAAAGTCAAAATGTTAATAGTTTCATTTTGTCTAGTAGTAATTTAATCAGTAGCTTATTTTATTAATCCATAAACATAACCAAGCATCATACTGCCATTTTTATCTTCTCTAAGGCGCACACTGAAAGATCAATGATATCTATCTATTCCTGCCATTGCACCAGCTTAACCTCAAACCTGGCTGATAATGATGTGTTAGAGAGTGTCCTGACCACCTCCACTGAATGATCAGCTATCCCAATACTATACCTATATATGATCAGCTATACCAATACTCTCATGGCAGGTCAAATAATTGTAGCTTTGGTACAGGTGGAGAACATGGAAGATCTGAGGATTTGAGTAGCTTGCCCAATGTTATAAAGAATATCAAAGTCTTTCTTGGACTGTTTTCCACCAAGCACAATGCCTCACAATTACCTCCTGCTAGTGGCTAAACTTAGCTAACCATAGAATTTGCATTCCTTAAATATCAGAAGCACCCTACTTCCTACACTGAACATGTAGTCAAATAAGAATGAGGAACAGACCTGGGATGCCAAGCCAGACCTTGAACTCTAGGACGGTTACAAGAACTCACATGGAACATCCTCTCTTCAGTGATAGAAGACAATTTTTTAAAAGTAGTAATAGTAACACAATTTCAAAGATGTGTTATCCAAGATAAAACATCATCCAAGAGTTCTATATACCATTTCTGACTCTCCCAGAAAGTTAAAAGCTTGAAGGTGTCTTAGCAAATCTATAGTTTAATGTGGAGATGAAGCAACTGATCTTGTCTCAGAAGATTATGTACTCAAAACTGTATCACAAGAAAGAAATACAAAGTTAATTAGAAGATAGATCACTTCTTCTAATTCCCAATACTATGTTCTTTTAACATACTGCCTGAGTCTCCACACCTTTTTTTTTTTTTGAGAGAAAGGGGTGCAAGTGAGTGGGGGGCATGGAGAGAGAATTCCAGGAGGGGCAGAGAGAGAGGGGGAGAGGGAAGGCAAGGGGAAGAGGGAAGGTGAGGGGGAGAGGGAAGGCAAGGGGGAGGGGGAGGGGGAGGGCTCACCTGATGTGGGACTCGAGCTCACCTGATGTGGGACTCGAGCTCACCTGATGTGGGACTCGAGCTCACCTGATGTGGGACTCGAGCTCACCTGATGTGGGACTCGAGCTCACCTGATGTGGGACTCCAGCTCAGGAACTGTGAGATCATGACCTGAGCGGAAGTCAGATGCTTAACAACTGAGCCACCCAGGCACCCCTATTTCTCTACAATTAACTTCCAGGTTAATAGAAACAGGTCAAGTATCCATATTTATATAAACAGGTAGGAAACCAAAAGCTTTTCTTTTCTTCTTCTTTTTTTTTTTTTAATTTTTATTTTAGAGAGACAGAGAGAGACCACAAGCAGGAAGTGAGGCAGAGGAAAAGAGAATCTCAAGCAGGCTCCATGCCCAGCATGGAGCCAGTAGTGGAACCCGATCCCACAACCCTGGGATCATGACCTGACCAAAATCAAGAGTCCGATGCTCAACTAAATGAGCCACCAGACTCCCCCAAAAGCTTTTCTTAAAAAGGTACCTGTGCCCCTAGGGGAAAACATGATTTTTAGGAGATGTGGTAGATACAAATTTAAATCTTAATAGCTATGTATGTATTTAATGTGCATCAATCTAAAATTTCATAGTTGAAGGTTTGGTTAAATTGGTGGATTTAAAATTGATTTAAATAAATAAAAAGTAAATAAAGGTTAGGATATGGCAAAAATAATAAAATATGCAAATAAATTAATTACATGTTTGGGAACTACTGATCTGAAAAAGAATATATTAACAGAAAATTGAGAAAAGGGGTTATTTACCAAAAGCTACATCAGTGATTCGGTTTCTTAAGTGGAATAATGTAGTGTGATTAAATGCCTCACCTAAATATGAAATAAGCTAGAATACTCCATGATATTCACCCTATAAAGGTTTTTTTCAAGATAATTTATTTCTCATGCTTTGCTTTATTGCTATATTGATTTCAAGAACTGATTAAGAAGCACTTTTTACATGGGTCTAGATTTCTCATAACTGAAATCCAATCCGAGCAAATTGAAAACTGGCAATTCCCAGGCTCTTAAGTGAAAATTCAGGATTTTAGAGTAGGAGTTTAGAAAATCTGAATAATACACTAGAGGCACTATTCTTCAAGTTTTTTGTTCCAAAGAGTGCTAAGGAAAAATCTATTTGATAGCAGTTAGATTTATATTTGCTTGATTAATAGCAGAAAGCTAATGGGAAGATCTGTAGATAACGTTGTTGAAAGTAAGGCAAACAGGTTTTAAAAACAATTCTAAGAGGCTTTGCTCACAAATAGTCATAAAACAGTGATCAAAGAGAAATCATTAGAAATCATGTTTAGTAGAGATTTAGTGAACAATATCAGACCTAAATGAAGTCAAATTGAGATACATGAAACATTTTAAGGGGAACTTGATGACAGACAAAAAAAATTCTGTTCTCAGTAAGAACAAATGGCAATTAAAGATATTGAGAAGAAGAGACAGTGCTGAGATTTTGACTTTCCACTAACAAGGGAACTTAAATCCTGTCCTTGGTGCACTGGTATCAGGAGGAAAAATGTGACCTCACAGTCCATTATTGAAAACGCTTTGATCTCAGAACATAGTGTCTAAAGTTCTAGAACATAATGAAATGGATAATTTTGCTTCAGGAAAGTACTTATTTTATGCCGTCTACTAAACAAAAAGCTGTCCTGTGGATGCTATGAGATTTTACTAGTATGCTTACAAATAAACTCTAGGGTTATCAGCTAAGCATATCAGCAATAATGAAAATGAACTTTTCACAATTCTAGAATCAACTTTTATTCTATGTGTTTTGTGTTTCATATATATGATTTTAAAAAGCAGATGGCTTCTGTAATATGTAATATACATTCTGAGGTGCTATCTACCAACATCTGAAATATGTTTGTTTCCTAAAGATAAATTTTAAACAATGTCAACCAGAGTTGTGATTCGTATCACATGGATTAACTACATTTGCCTAAAATGAAAGAGTAATCACATTATCTAAAATAATAGTGTAGGGGCACCTAGGTGGTTTAGTTGGTTAAGTGTCTGACTCTTGGTTTCGGCTCAGGTCATGTTGTGCTGGCATGGCATAGTCTGCTTGGGATGTGCTCTTGTGCTCTCTCTCTCTCTCCCCCCCTCACCCTCTGCCCCTTCCCTGCTCATGCTGTCTCTGTCTTCCTCAAAATAAACAAACTTTAATAAAATAATAATAATAATAAATAAATAAATAAATAAGTAAATAAATAAATAAAATAGTATATGTGGTAGTGAAGAAGGTTCAAAAGATTTGGGGCCCTCATCAATAGTAGCTATGAATAAATGCCAAATACCTATTAGGTGCCAAAATTAAAGATGTCTTACAACCACAGGTTCCCCACTAGTTTCATTAAGACTACACTGGATGCTCTTTCAGGCTCAGTAGTGAAAATAACCAACAGCGCCAATAAATTAAGTCCATAGACAACTACTAGGCATCTTAGGGGTTACCAGAATATTGGACAAATAAGAGACAGTGCAGATACACATGGACATTTCAAGAATTGGCATTATACTTGTGAAATCAGTCTTATGTCTCAATTTCTGTACAGAAATCATGTTACTTTCAACCTCAAAAGTCTTACATATTTCATTGCTTTAAATTATGTTTAAATAATTGAAATGCACTTTAACTTTAAATTATGTTTGAATAATTGAAATATATCTTATCATTTTTAAAGAATCTCTACCTTCTCTGAAATGTTTGAAACATTGCATTTTCCTAAGATGACCAATCCATTGATGTCAAAACTCTATTTAAACATTTAGATGTATAGACACTTAAGAAAAATAAAAAGTGAGTTATTTTAGAAAAATATTCAGATAAAGTGAATATTTTTTGCCAGCCTCTGCTGTACCTCCCAACAGTGTAAAATAGTCAATTATTTTAAAATGGTTCATTAAAATGATAGGATCTATATTACCCAACACAGCCTTGAAAAAGAACCACTTTATTTTTTTTTTAAATTTTTTTGATGTTTATTTATTTTTGAGAGAGACAGAGACATAATGTGAGTGGGTTGGGGCAGAGAGAGAGGGAGGCACAGAATCTGAAGCAGGCTGCAGGCTCCAAGCTGTCAGCACAGAGCCTGACGCCGGGCTCGAACTCACGAGCTAAAAGATCATGACCTGAGCCAAAGTCACACGCTTAACTGTCCCACCCAGGTGCCTTGAAAAAGAACCACTTTAAAAGACTTATCTCACTTCAAGACCTATAAAGCTACAGTAATCGAGATACTGTGGTATGCACAAAAGAAGAGACTTATAGATCAGTGGAACAAAATGAGGAGTCCAGAAATAAATATACATTTAAATAGATACTTGACTCTCCAGAAAGGTGACAAAGAAACACAATGAGGAAATGAAAATATTTTCAAAACTCTTGTTGAAATAACTGAGTAACTACACAGGCAAAACAAAACACTCCACCCCTACCTCACTACATATAAAAAATAATTTAAGATTAATCACAGACTTAAATATAAAAGCTAAGCCCATAAAGCTTTTAGAAGTAAACATAGGAAAACAACTCTGTGACACAGAGGTAGGAAAAGAAGTCTTAGGGTATCATAAAATCACCATGAATAAATTAGAATTCATCAAAAGTTTAAAAATTCTGCTCATCAAAAGACACTATTAAAAATGAATAGGCAAATCACAGAGAGAAAATACTTAGAAAACATATCTGACAAAGGACTTACATACAAGATATATAAAATTCTCCACAAGTCAATAATATAAAAAGACAACTCCATATTAAAAACTGGAAAATATTTGTACAGAACTATTTCAAGTAAGGATATTCAAATGGCCAATAAGCACACAAAAGGTTCTAAACATCATTAGTTACTTGGGAAGTGAAAATTAAAAGGAGATACCACCATAGACACCCCAGAATGGTAAAAATTAATAAGCCTGATAACGTCAAATCTCTGTGAAGATGTGGCAACATCTTCATATATTGTTGGTGGGATTATAAAGTGATCTGATTATTTCCCATAAAACTTAAATCTGCAACTATCTCATGACTCAGAAATTCTGCCTCTAAACATTTATGGAAATTATATGAAAGCAGATGTTCACAAAAAATATGTGTTCATAAATGGCCATAGCATTTTGATTCATAATAGCAAAACAAAACCAAATTGAACTGGAAACCACCCAGGCATTGATTAATAGCATAATTAATTGGTAAACAAAGTGTAGTATATCTGTATAATGGCATTCTATTTTAGCAATAGAAGAGACCACTGATGTATGTAATATCCCAGACAAATCTTTAAAAATGCATAATCAAAGAGGCCTTACATACCATGAGTCTATTGATACGACGTTCTAGGCCAAGCATCAGAGTTGCAGTGGAGTTGCAGCTGATTTCGGGACGATGGGACCGGCAGGTGAAGGGCAAAGGGCAATTTTTTGGGGTGATGGTAATGTACTATATTTTGAGTAGAGTCTTGCGTTACATAGTAGTTAGTATCCATTTGTCAAAACTCAGAAATATGCACTTAAGATATTTATATTTGATTGTAGGTAAATTTCACCTCAAAAAAAATGTCTCAACAAATATTGACTTTAGCTGGTGCTATTTAAGTATTTAGTGCTGTTTCAGTATTTAAGTATTAAATATTTAATATTAAGTATGAAATACTTAAATATTTAGTATTTACATAAACTATTACAGTTAAGTATACAGGGGAAGTGTACTAATGTCTGTAATTTGCTTTAAAATGCACTAAAAATAAAATGGATTAATGTGTAAAAGGTTAGGTAGGTTAATAGGTATGTGATAAAGGAAGTATACAATAAAATTTTAATAGCAGAATATAGGTGGTTGGATACACAATTGTTCTTTGTAAAGTTCCATCAACTTTGCTGTATGTTTAAAATTTTTCATAAAATTTTCAGGAAAAAGTATACTATTTTACCTATAGATAAAATAGTAGAAAGCTAACATAACTGATAGTACATTGAAAAATATATACATAGGACACTATATCCCCACAAAATGAAATTGTTTAGGGTATTTTACTTCAATATGGAGAATATAAGGACAGTGTTATCTATCACATGTTAAAATTGGTTTGATGACAGATTAAAAAGCTCTGTTTTCCTCATCAAACACCACACTTATCAACAAGGTTTTAGAACTCATTTGAAATCTGTAATGACATCCTTAAAAGAAGGTTAGAGGCACCCAGTGATTTCTGCAAACTAAAGCAAGAACAGTATTTTTGTAGTACTTATCCATGCATCTTTGATCACAACTTCTGTGAAATGGTGTCCATACAAAAACTATCTTTCTGTTTCATGTTAAAAGCTTTGAGCTTAATTAAAATATAATCATAATTATTCTTTGCATTTTGAGACTCTCAACAATATTTTGAGTACTGCTTATAAATCATTAAAACACTTAAACACTTTTAAGTAAAGTGCCCAAGGCACAATGTTTCATTGATGTACGTTATTTCATCTATTTTGAGAAAACTGATGTTCTAAGGGTAATATGAGTTTGCTAATCTCATACAAGAGATATCTCTGAATGAAGTTCAAAAAACCATTTATTTCAGGTTCCTTTTTTTTTTTTCCTTAGGTTCCCATTTTTACCAATAGCTCAGATACAAGCAAACTAAGTGTCCATCAATAGATGAATGGATAAAGATACAGGCACGCACACACTGCCACCACCACATGATGGAATATTACATAGCCATAAAAAGGGTAAGATTGTGGGGCACCCGGGTGGCTCAGTCAGTTAAGCGTTGGACTCTTGATTTTTGACTCAGGTCATGATCTCATGGTTTGTGAGATCGAGCCCCACATGGGGCTCTGTGCTGACAGCACTGAGTCTGCTTGGGATTCTCTCTCTTTCTCTCTGTCCTTCTGCTCATTCTCTCTCTCTCTTTCTTTCAAAATAAATAAACAAACATTAAAAGAAGAGATAAGATCGTATCATTTGAGACAACATGGATAGATCTAGAGAGGGTGTTACGCTAAGTGAAATTAGGCTGAGAAAGACAAATACCAGATGATTTTACTCATAAGTGGAATCTTAAAAAAATGAATAAACAAACAAAAAGAATCCAACTGATAAATACGGGGAAAAAAACTGATGGTTGCCAGAGGGGAGGGAGGTGGGGAGTTGGGCAAAATGGGTTAAGGGAAGTGGGAGGTACAGCTTTCCAGTTATGGAATGAATCAGGGGAATAAAAGGCACAACATAAGGAATATAGTCAATGATACTGTAAGAGTGATGTATGGAGACAGATGGTAGCTACACTTGTGGTGAGTACAGCATATAAACTTACTGAATCACTATGTTGTGTACCAGACACTAGTGTAATATTATGTGTCAACTATTCTCAACTGGAAAAATAGATATGAAGCTATTTTGCATAATGAAGGCTTAATACACATATACTACTCATTAAGTAGTGCCTGATAATTTTAGTTAATTTGTCAATTCAGTTAATGAAGATTTATTAAGCAGCTACAGTGTGTCATTGTGCTAAGAAGGATACATTGAATTTATAGGTTTGTACAGAAGGTTACCCATCTTTTCATATTGAACACATAACTAAAGAAGGATTAGTGAATATAACACAAGGTAAGAACATCAAGGCAGACTTCCAAGCATGACTGGAAATTTATCTTTGGGAGTTGGAGAGAGAAGGAAGAAGCTAAGGAGGCTTGCGTGTTATATCCCTTGATGATGTCAGGACAGCATCTGATAGAATCCCATTTTTTTGTACAAAGAGAAAGCCTAAAGATGGCTTCTCTCGTTTCAGTGTGGTAAATACCACCCTGTCAGAATGAATCTGAAAGTACTTAGTACACGACAAATATATCTTTGGCAATACAACCTGAGTTTGGGAAGAGGGAAGATATGGGGCCAGGTATGGGTGCAAGGCTAGGGTGTATTATTCTGCTTGTAGGTGAGTGAGGACTAACACTTAAAAGTTGTTTGCAAATTCAAAATCAGTCCACAGAAGTTAAGAATTACATGTTTAATCTTAAATTCCAATTGAGTCTAATTTCTGGCTGCAAAGGATTATGGCAGAGATCCAGACAGGAAGAAAATCAGTATCATAGTAACAAATGGAGAATCCCAGTCATGGAAACCCTAGCATGCAAGTAGAGGAATCCAGACGTGAGGGAACTAGAATACAGAAGAATGAATTGGTATGGAGAGAAAGGGTTAAGAATTCTAACAAGATGAGGGTGGTATGTGTGTGTGTGTGTGTGGGGGGGGGCTTGCTTGTTTGATGTCTGGGTGGCTCAGTCGCTTTTCTGCCTTTCTGCTGTCATTGCAGAGCCCGCTTGGGATCCTCTCTCTCCCTCTCTTTCTGCCCCTCCCCTATTCTCTTTTTCTCTCTCAAAAATGAATAAACATTAAAAAATATTTAAAAGAATCTTAACAAGACAGATTTATTGAATGCTAATTATAGGAGGCATTATGCTAATAGCCTCTACATCCATTATTCAGTTTGAATTGGCAATAAGCCCAATGAGAAATATAGTATATATCCATTATTCAGATGGTAAAATGAAGCTCAAAGAGTTTAAGTCACTTGACAAAAGTCATACAACTAGTAAATGGCTGAGCTGATGTTTGAAATGGGATCACTATAGTGCAAAAGTCATGATCATTCTATAACTTTCTACAAGAAAATTACCCATTCGCCACATAAAAAGGCCCATTCTCCCTCTGTGAGTAATTAGCATGCCAAGTTAGACTCCAGCTTCCAAGGAACCAGAGCAACAAGATCCGTAAGATACTACCAGTAAGACTAATGCTGCTCAGAGAAGCATTGTCCTGTTAGACTCTGCACTTGACTTGCCAAGTTCTCAGAATGCTAAGAGGAGGCTGACTCAACAAGCTTTGGTAGGCAGAGCTGGAGGAGAGTGAGTGGGTACACTGGGTAGGACGTACATTAAAGATTCCTACACTAGTAGGTCCACCAAGGGACCTTAGGTAGTATTGGGAATCATTTCTTACAATGGTTGCCATGGAAGGGGAAAGGAGATGAGTGTGGGCAAGATAGGGGCCATGGAGTTAGGCTCAGATTAAGTTCAAGCTTTTTGTGCCACCACTCCCTACATGGCAGACTTCAAGAAGTTATTTTAACTCAAATTTGCCTCACTTTTCTCATGTGTAAACTGGGAAAAATAAAAGGACCTGCCTCAGGGGCTATAAGTTTTAAATGAGATAACGCAATGGACCCCACTCAGAACTATGTCTGATAACATCAGCAAGTACTGAATAAAGAGCAGCATTTGTTGATTAGAAGGTAATGCAGGTTACTTTTCAGAAGATGGTTATAAGTAAATACCTGTTTCATCTACCTGAGAATTAAAGCCAAGTTTTAGGGAAACCAAGCATGGCACAAATTTAGAGATAAAGTGGCCCAGACTAGGAGCAGGTTAGGCAGAGCTGTGGAAGGGCAATTGCAATGGCAGGTCTGTGGTTCAGTTGATTGTTTATTAGAGTGTAGGCAAGGCAGGCTACCGTAAAAAATGGGGTTAAGGCAGGTACAGTGATACTTGATGAATCTCTGCTACCCTTGGGCTTCAATTTATTATTAAAAGGGTTAGTGCTAGTTATTTCCTATGCTGTTACAAGGATTGTAACCAATTAAAATTGTGTAACTACACTTCCTAAATTGGAACAATATGGACACTAGCTTTGTATTATCAAACAGCATTGAAAAAGAATTAAAAAATGTTCCTCATGGAACTGAAATGTAGAAAAAAATTCTTATGAAATAATTAGACATTCTGAGAGTTGGTGTATTTAGTAAATAGTTTGTCTCAAAGAAAATCAAGCCCTATGACAAAGCTTTTATAATCCATGGCTGATTAATATGCGTATTTTACTTTTTCATTTTTATCTACTTATATAAAACTACTTGCTTTATTGATCAAAGTGGTGAGAACCTATATTTTTCCTTGTGATAGAGATGCATGGATCAATACAATCTTAGATTTATTTGTGTACTGGTGACTGAGTGATCTCATAAAATACAGCTCTGGTCTTTATTGAATTTTTTTTTTTTTTCAGTTCAGCTCTAAAAGCTCACAACTGCAAACTCCTACAAGATGCAAGAATATTATAATGCTAACTTAGGCTTCCAAATAAATTTTTCAGCTTTATTTAATTTGAGATCTTTCAAAATAATGAAATTATGTTTACAACACCATTTCCAAAAAAGTATTCCATGACTTTGCCATTAATGCTCAGACTGAGTCAGAACTAAACTGTGCTAAGTCATCCCTGTGGCTAAAAGTCCTTCCATTCCTATGTTCTTCATAATAGAGACCAGAGTTCTTTATGTGGCATATGTGAAACTTCATGGAACTGTAAATGTCCTTTCTCTTCAGCTTCAAATCCTGCATCCCCCATCTTTTTCACCTCCAGCTCCTACCCCACACCCATATACATATCTTCTTAATCTTTAGTAATAAACTACTTCTCACTCTCCAGTAATCCAGACCTTAATAATACATACACACACACACACTTCCTCTGTCATACTCTTCTTGAAGTGGAATTACTACTTTCTACCGGTCATTTAAGACATGATTCAAGTGTGAGGCTTTCTGGTAAGTCTTTGCCTGGTCCTGGCTACCTTGTGCCCTCTGCTACATGATACTACTTTCCATTTGTTTACCCACATGTCTCCTAACTTGAATAGAAGCATATGGGGGCTACTGTACCTTTTATTTCTATGTTCCTAAAACCAGTATGTTCATTTGCACATAGTAGGGAATCCATGAATATTTAAAAAATTTTTAATGTTTATTTATTTTTGAGAGACAGAGTATGAAGCAGGGGATGGCCAGAGAGAGAGGGAGACATAGAATCCGAGGCAGGCTCCAGGCTCTAAGTTGTCAGCACAGGGCCCCACGTGGGGATCAAACCTATGAACTGTGAGATCATGACCTCAGTCAAAGTTGGACACTCAATGGACTAAGCCACCCAGGCACCCCTATTTACATCATTTAAAAATTATTCATGGGGGGCACCTGGGTGGCTCAGTCGGTTGAGCGTCCAACTTCAGCTCAGATCATGATTTCATGGTTTGTGGGTTTGAGCCCAGCATTGAGCCCCATGTCTGGCTCTGCACTGACAGTGCAGAACCTGCTTGGGATTCTCTTTCTCTCCCTCTCTCTCTGCCCCTCCCCGACTCATGCTTTGTCTTTCACTTAAAATAAGTAAATAAACTTAAAAAAAATAAATGAATAAATAAAAACCACCCTTACTGCTGACTCTGAATTAACTTTTTAAATACATTGCTTCTGCTTTATTCTTTTGTCCTTGAATCCCATAAGCTCTAGGTTACTGAATCTCTCTTGCTCTAAGCAGCACCTACGAGATTGGACATCTATTTCTGATCTGCTCATAGTTTAATAAAGCAGAACCCTCAGACTTCCAAAAGACTTGACTGACATGGTCCTCCTTCTGCTTCTCATCCAGAATTGCTATGCTCCGCAGTCAATGAGCAAGCCTCGAAGTTACTGAATACTGGATTCATTTTACATTGTTTGAGGGCTTAGATGGCCACCTAGAAAGTGTCCATAGACTTATGATATTAAGTTTGCCGGGTTGGACATCTTCCAAACTTTAGTTTCTGGATACGCCCATCTCCTTCCTTCTTGGCTTCTTTATTGCCCCTGTGTCACCCTAGGTTTGGATTTACGTCTGTTCCCTGATCTTTCCCAATTTGAATGATTTCACACTAAGTTAAGCCATAATGAGCCACATCCTAAAGAGTGGCTTCTGATAGCTTTAATATTAGATCTAACAGCAGTGCTGCTTGTGAATAATTTGACTTTATACAAAGAAGATTTTGATTTCTTCCACTTTCTAAGGAAAATATCATTAAAAGCATTTATGTTCATCTATATTTTAGTCATGGAGGAGAAAAGTCTGCATGTCAATCCCTGTTGTCAAAAATTATTTAAACTATTCTACATGGTACATAGATTATCCTTGCAATATTTCCATAAGCAAGATATGATGGTTGTACTTTATCTACATTTCATGAATAGGAAAATTTAACAGGGTAAATCCACTGACTCATTCCCTCAGTTATGTGTCTGATTATTAATGATAACTAAATGGAGATCCTTGGATCCCTATTTTATGGCTCTCTCCTTGGATTATACAAACCTGTTTACTGATGATTGCCCAAGTGCACATTCTTGGTACTCTCTAGAATTGCATTTGGGTTATAGAACAAGTATGAGTTATGGCATTTTCAAATATTATGGTAATTTCAAATACTTGGATATTTAAGGTATTTTAGTGAATCGGCAACAGAAGTGATCTGGCAATCACAGTATTCATTTCTAAAAATCTAGTGAAAAGTGCAGAAAGGCAGAATTATTAGAAGGGATTCACTAGTCTTTTCATTTCCCTGACCCTTTAAAAAGTTTGGAAAGGCTCTGTTTGATTCTGACTATGCTCTTTCATCCTTAATGCTCACCTCTGAATAATGTGTCAACTCCAGAGAGTGAGACATTCAAGTGCATTTCCAGGACCTTGTAGAATAAAAGTGTCAAGGACTGCTTTGTGAAGGTTTTCCGACTGTCTGGTGTAAAATGGTATTGGGACTTCCTCAAATAGATTCCCCTGCTGTGACACACAGTTGGGAAGCAACTCACAACACATCAGAGACAGGCCAGGCCCAAACATGAAATAGATACTGTGGCTTTGTTATGAATATGGCAGACTTCAGGGTCAAAGCTCCTGTCAGGAGGGAATGCACACTGTTTTTCAAAGGAGCTCTAGTCCGTGCTAGGAAACCTCACTTGTGTGGGTGTTTCTTCTCTCTTAACTCTGATTTCTGACTAACAGAAAGTACACTTAAAGAAAGCAAATTTTTAACACTGTGAAACTATTAAAGAGTACCAGCACTATTAAACTTGCAGTGAATACATTAAGTGCCTAATCAAGCCAATGTGCTAAAAACAACAATAACAAACTACCTGGGCAGCAATTCCTGAAAGTAACTTCTTTCCACTCTGAAATGGCTGGGAAGTCATTTAAAGTATGAGATAATACACAGTAGTTTGAAGCAGGACTATAGACTGGTTAAGGGCCAAGAGTTTGGAACAAAACCAAGATTATAAGCCTCTACTACTTGACAATTCTGTGACCTTGAGCCTCTGTATTCTCATCTTTAAAACAGGGATGTAATACAACTCTATAAAATAGTGATCAATACCTAATAAGATTAAGCGCAACAAGTCTTGAGTAGGGTACATGTTTCCTAGGAAGGATCGATAATTATTAGCTATTTCTGAATCATTAACATGAATGTACCTGAAGGTAAGGTAAGTGGCCATCGAAATATCATTCTGGGGACGGGAATATGGACAGAAGCAGTTGGATCTGGATCAGGAAGCCAGGTCCACTAATTTCTAGGACATGATTTTAGCACTTAGCCTTTCAGAGACTCAGCTGCTTCCCCTCTGAATAAGAATAATATCTACTTCTGAAATTTGTAAATAACATTAAATAAGGTCACAGATGCCGAATGCCTACTGTAGTACTTGACAAGTCCCTTTGACCTTCATGGGAAATCTATGGTTATAATGCTTTAATCTTATAATCTTTTTTTCCATCATTTTAGTTGGACAAAACCAAAGAAACCAAACATTTCTTTCATGACTCTTGTCTGACAATATATGACCTCTTTTCTGATGATATTAATCTAATTAGTCTAATTCTGTTAACTTCCAATCATGAGCAAAGACAGAGATAAGAGCAAACAAAATATATAAGCAACTGATTGTTAGAGAAAGAACAAATTTGACAATAATTGGCCAAACCATTGGGGAATGAATGATTTACAAAGTTCAGAAGAGATAGAAAAAAGTTACAAAGAACAATAAATTCAGGTTTCGGTAAATAAATATTTTGGAAGTCCTACCCTCAAACTATGTTACCAAAATAAAAAAAAGGCATTTGGAAAAAAATGTTATATTTATAACAAACATGAGAGACCAAGGGTTATTTCTTTTGTATAATATGTGCTCACATGAATTGACAAGATACTGATAAATAAATGGGCAAAACCAAAAATAGACTTTACAAAAGAAGAAACACAACTATTAAATAAACATAAACCAAGATGTCCAGAATTTTTCTTAATGCAAGCATGTAAACTAAAATACTGAAATAGGATTAGTCAGCTATTATGTTAAAATTTAAATTAATAATTACTACTGGTGATGATGTCTAATAGAACTCTAACTTTCTAACATTGAATTTCCTCTACTTTTCAATTTTTTTGATGCAGATTATTCTTGACCTTTTTACATAAAATAGATACAGATATCTATTAATTTTACATAAAATTAGTATATAGATATCTATACATTAATTATATCTATTAATATAGATATTATATCTATATATCTGTATATCTATATATCTGTATATCTATACATTAATGTATCTATTAATACATAGATATCTATACATTATCCATATACATTACATCTATATACGTTACATATACATACGTACATATCTGTATATCTATAAATTAATATATCTATTAATTATATCTATTAATATATAGATATCTATATACTAATTTTATGTAAAATTAATAGATTAATAGATATATCTATTATTATATAACACATTATATGATTATATATATTTATATATATTTATATATTATATATTTATATATTTACATAAATGTATATTATAATTATGTAATAAATATATCTATTATATATCTAATAGATATATCTATTATATCTGTATATCTGTATATGTGTATATCTATATATATCTGTATATCTATACAATATATCTATTAATATATAGATATCTATATACATTACATCTATATACATTACATATACATACATATATATCTGTATATCTATACATTACTATATCTATTAATTATATCTACTAATACATAGATATCTATATATTAATTTTATGCAAAATTAATAGATATAGATATTAGACTAACAGGTTTGGAGTAGTTTACAGAAATTTTCATACCAGAATGAGACATAGGGAACCCACAGTTCATTGCTATCTATGATGATTACATATTAAATCTTTTTTTGAGAGTGTTTCTGGAAACTAAGTTACATGGGTATTTGATCAAAGTCTAAGAGAAAATCTATGCATCGGGGAGTAAATGCATGCAGTGTTACATTTAAAAATGGAAAATATAATGTCCACTGTGAATATTTGATATTAAATATGAAACTTAAGAAATGGGAAGAAAGGATGGACAACTGACAAATTAATTATAATTTCTGACATTTCCCTAACATTTTATTTCTTTAAGGCACTGCCATACATGTTTCTCTCCTCTAATCCCTTCAAAGATTCTGTAAGATATATATTATTGTGCTTGTGCAGATGGGGATAAAGAGCACGAAAGAGGTTAAATGACTTCCTTCCTCAAGTTCAGAAAGCCAGTTAAAGACTTCAGCCAGGGCTTGAACCTCAATCTCTTGATTAAAGGTTCTCTACCGTCCACTATGCCAGCCTGATGGAATAAGAATTGGTATATGAGCTTCAATGATAAAGAGTAAGTAAACTATCATAGAGATTTTGGACAGAGAATGAGGTGGATAGAGAGAGAATGACACATACAAATGAAGTTTTCTTAAGTTTTTACTGTTTTGAGAACATTGGATAAAATGTTCTGCCAATTGCTAAATTAACTGCAGTGAAGGCCAGAAGCATTGTTGGAAATTGGAACTTGAATGGCTTTGGAATAAAGAGGAGCATTTGCACCTGACCTTGTGTTAATAGTTACCAGCTCTGAGGCTCTCCATACAAAGTTAATGGAGATCCCAGCAGAGATTGAACTTCCATAATTATTGGAAGTTTGTGTGACTATAGCATTCCTTAGTAGGTCTCAAAAGTGATTTGATTTTAGAGCTATGCTTTGGGTCAAGTATTACTCTCTCTAGAGCTGCGCTATCCACATAATATAAATTCAAATAAAATTAGAAAAGCAATTCCTTAATCATTCTAGGTACTTTTCAAGTGCTCAATAGGCAATACAGGTAGTAGCTACCATGTTGAACAGTGCAAAATGGTAGAACATTTTTAATTATTGTAGAATATTCTATTGGTAACAAATTTCCTAGAGTCTGGCTACTTCTTTGTGGGGCAGGAGGTGGGGTGGGGGGACGACTCTCAACTCTGAGAACATGGGAAGTTGTTGAACAATTTGGCAAGCTTGAATTCTTTCTCTAGGGTTGTTCTTGATCTCAGAGGACCATTTGTCTCATGCTCCAGGTGTTTGGGGATTACTTACGTACTTTCCACCTACCAAAGAGTCAAGAAAGAACAGCAAAAGCTAGAAGGAATCACATCAATCAACAGTACTGTTGGGAGTGCAGTGTGTACTTATTTAAAGTTTCCTAGAAGAGCTCTATCTCAGGAGATATACAAAAGCTGCTCATGGGAAATTCTACTCTTCTTGACATAATTCCCCAAATAGTAAATCTTCAGGCATTTCCAATTTGAAGCAAAGTTGTACAGTACATGGAGTTTGTTTTTAGCAACAATCAGATATTGTTCTAAGTGTCTGTATCTTTCCATGTTTTTAACCACAGTAGGCTTGCAGGCTTTAAGACTTCCTCTCATGGTCCTACCACTCGGCATGTGATCCTAGATAACTTCTCAAGCTCAAAATTTATCCTGCTTTTATCCCTCCATCTGCCATAAAAATACACCTTTCATACTTCTCTCCAGCTAACTGCATTACGAATTCTTGTCTATATAGTTAATGATGATGTCATAAAGAGAATGCCCTAGAAATAAGAGTAGTTGGATTTCATGTGTTTGTAGTAGTTTTACAAGTCTGTATTCTTGAAAGAGAATGAAAATTGGGATAAAACCACCTGGATTTAGTGCTGTTTCCACCATGTCTTAATCATGTAGCTACAGGCATAGTATTCAACTATCCAACTATATTGAGCTGGATTCTTCATATGAGGAATAGAGACAGTAATACCTACAACACATGGTTTTTGCAAAGATTAAATGAGATAATGGATTTGGATATAAATCCATTCTAACAATTTTTCCCCATGATGTCAGATTAATATCTTCACCAGTTTTATTTTATTTCTTTGTGAAAGCATTGATGTCAGCTCAGGGCTGTTTTCTGCAGAAAAATTCAGATGTCCTTTAACACTGTCAGAATGTTTTTTGTTAGTCTGAAGATAAAAGGATGACAGTAACGGCAACATAATGGCACATTAACAGTCTTTGTCAGGCCAGACAACAAGCAAAAACTTCTATTTGTGAGCTGTGTTGTAGGAGTTAATTTGCTTTAAGTTTTGCAAATTTATACTATGTAATTATGGAGTTTGCAAACAAAGTCTTTTGTGCTTTAAAAGCAGAAAATTTTAGATCTTAGGTTAATGTTACTGCCAGATAAAGGGTTTGTAAAGATCATAGACAGGATGCATAAAACCCTTCTTTAGAAATATTCTATCAACTAATGGGTCATAAAACCTACAAAGGGGAGAGAAAGTAGTATATATTTGGAGCCATATTCCTATTTCCAAGCCACTGAGGGGACACTCAAAAACACTGAAGCATTCTGTCTATAAAGAGACAAGTGACAGAATCATATATCTTCTCAAAATGCAAAATGTTCTTCTCAGGGGTTCACTTAGGCCTAGTAAGTCAACAAGAGCAACTCCCTTCCCAGGTTTGAATAACCCATATTAAAAAAAATTCATAATTATCTTATTTCATGCAGCCAAATCCCAAGGACTTTTCCTTTTCGAACAATACCAGTAATTATGAGTGGACCTGTTTCATTGCACACAGTGTTACAATCATGATTTGGGATAGCATATTCAAGATGACCTACAATTTCCAGGACACGGGACAAAAGGCATGTTGGGGAAGGGCACGGCTGTTTGATTGTCAACTGATATTTTTTTTTTGGATGTAAATTTCAAAGGTTAGTAATAAACACCAAAGTATTTTTTAATGAAAGCTCTAGTGTTCTAATGTATCGGGTCTATGAGATCACGCCTATTTATACCTCTTTCATAATAAAGTTGCCTATCTGACCATTGGTTTTAAAATTTCTGAAGTCAAGGAATGTGTCATTTATCATTTATCTCCAATTAAAGTCACTTTCTGAAAATAAATTTATGAAGAGTAATACGTGTAATTAACAGATATCACTCAATTCCAGCCCACCCAAAACAAATAGCTTTAATCTTTTCAAGCAGGCAATAGGCTCTAATACTGCATTTAAAAAAATCATTTTAATTACCTTTCTCTAAATCTCTGAATATTCTCCAAATCTTTGGCATCTTCTTTGAGAGGACCTGCTGGAGGTGCATACGGCAGGTCAGGTGCTGATACCACATATATTTAATTCCACATGTTAGGATGACAATAGAGTAAAAGAAATCCCAGACTTAAAAACGAGTTTGTACTCCGATATCTAAGTCAATCTCTCTTACCCTCAACTTTCTTATCTGTAAAATGGGGATAGAAAACTCATACTAAATGTGATAATTTGCAAAGCACTTGGCACACAGCAGATGCTCAAGACATGGTAATAGGCTCAGTGAGCTTAACTCAGGCAAATTCAATGTGTGTTCCATAAAAACATGTTTTAAATATCTTTAAAATTAAAAATCCTAAAGAAAATTCTGTATACATTATAAATGTCTGTATGTATACACACACGCTTAATTATATAGTGTGCCTTACTTACATGTAAGTGCATAGAATTGTATAAACCAGTAGTTGTCAAATTTTTCTGTAAAGGGCCAGACGGTACATATTTACAACTACTCAGCTCTGCTATGGTGGTGCTGAAGCAGCCCTAAATAATACATCAACAAATGAGCATGGCTATGTTGTAATAAAACTTTATTTATGGACACTGAAATATGCATTCCATAGAATTTTCAGGACCTAAAACATTACTCTTGATTTTTCCCCCAGTCATATAGAAATGTAAAAACAACAACAAACAACATTCTTAGCTCACAGGCCATAAAAACAAACAAACAAACAAACAAACAAACAAAAAAGCAGCCAGCAGGCTGGATTTGTCCCATGACCATAGTTTGCCAACTTCTGGTATAAACCAAGTCATGTATACTGAATTTATGGGTGATTTAGGGAATTTTTAAGATTACGTTTACTATACAGTTTTTCTTCCTATGTGCTAACTTAATAACTCAACCACCTTTTGAGAGGCGAATTGACTGTTATTATTAGTGTCTTTGAATGGCATTAGATTTGAACTTATTAGATCTCATTTTCTCTACACCTACTCTTGTGGTGAATTCATCCAGTGTTCTGACTTAAAAATCATCTGCAAATTGATGGCTCCCAAATTTATATCCTCAACCTAATTTTTTTCCTGAACTCTAGATTCATATTTCAAAAACCCTATTCAACATCTTCACCTGGATGTCTAAATTTGACCTCAAACTTAATGTGCCCAAAATTAAATTCATAATCTTCCTTCTAAAATTGTTTCTCTCATAGTCTTTCTATCCCAATTCATGGCAACTCCTTTCTGTTTGTTCAGGTCAAACACTGACTCACCCTGATTCTTTTCTCTCTCTTACAACACACTTTCAGTCTACTTGCAAATACTCTTGGCTCTATCTTCAAAATATATTTTAAATACAATCATTTCATGTCATCTCTATGGTTACTGTCATTATCATCTATCACTTGAATTATTGCAATAGGCCCCCAACTAGTCCCACTCTCTGCCCCTCCCCCCAACTCCTGGCTATCTATAGTCTATTCTCAATACAAGATTCAGAGTAATCTGTTCCAGTCTCAGCTCGATCATGCCACTTCTCTGTTCAAACCTTCTGAAATGGCTCAATTTTACTCAGAGAAAATGCCAAGGTCATGCTTTTTCCTACATAATTCACCCATATTCCTCATTTCCTCTTCTCCCCCTCCCCAAACTGCCAACCTCCTCTTCCTCAACTCTTGTAGTTATCACCTGCTGCAGCCACATGGATCTCCTTGCTGTACTTTAAGCATGACAGGCACATCTCTGTCTGTAATACTGTACCTAAGGCTGTAACATAGGTTTTTACTCAAATGTTACTTTCTCAATGAGGTACTTCCTGATTACGGATTGATTTCATCCCACAAATCTAATCCCAACACTTTGCTGCTTAATTTTTCTCCATCACACTGTCACTGTTTGACAAATACTGCACAATTTAACTATTTAAACCATCCTATCACAATGTAATCTTTATGAGATCAGGGATTTTCATCTGCTTATTTTCTCACTGCAGTTATCCCTACTAAAGTAGAATGGTATGTGGCAGAGTGGGACTTCAAAATGTATTTATTGAATAATTGAACAGTTTAGTGCTGGAATTATGGGAGATCTTTATTGTTTCCTTTGTGCATGCCTATATTTCCTATTTAGAAAGTAGAACAAACTTTAGATCAAGAGACACAAATGTTGGGCTTTAGTCTTGGATAGGTCACTTTACATCTGTGTGAACTTGAGTAAGTTCAAAAGTCTGTGACCTGAATTTGTATCTGTATGACTAAAATATGATAAAATGGTATATATTACATAATGTGTATATATATGTATATAGGTGTATACATATACATGTATATATAGGATTATATATATACATATATATAATGAAGTAAAAAGATACTCTATGACTGCCTAACATGGATTATTTTGAGGATAAAATATGATAAGTGTTTTTGAAAATATTTTGTAAACTATTGAATGCTATTCAACACGAGATCATTAGAAAGAGTTTACTATATGTATTTCTACTAATCATTTTAGGATAAGCAATAGACTCAATTATATTCACATATTTATTTCTGTTCCATAGACTCTATAATCTGAATTTAATGAAGGACTCATTTTGAATCTAAATTCAGGTTGATGGTATATTGTTTTTTTTTTTTTTCTTCAGCTATGGAAGAAGAAAAGAAGTCTTGAACAAAATTCAATTTTACCATCAACATCAATAAGGTACATCAGGTGACACAGGAACAATAAAAAAATGAGTTGGAAAACCATTTTATTAAGTTGAAGTCATTAATGAAACAATGTCAAGCAGTATTAAAAGCCAAATAATTTTCATGCACTGCATTTAAAGAAGATTTGTGTATTACATAGATGAGGAAGGATGAGAAGGAATGAAGGGGTTCAAGGATGATTTGTGGAGTTGCAGCTAGAGGATGAGGGAGCCTTGGTCTCCTAACCAAGTTAGACAGTTGGGGTGATGGAAATCTGCTAAGACATCGACAATGGGATTAACACAATACTATGCTGGCTGGTTTAGGAAGTCTCAACAGGTTCTATTACCTAAAAGCCATATACAATATTCCATTTCTTTCCACATCTATCATTTGAAGAGGGAAATGAGAAAGTTCTTTTTAAATTCAGTTTGGGGGCACCTGGGTGGCTCAGTAGGTTGAGTGTCTGACTCTTGGTTTAGGTCAGGTCATGATTTCACAGTTTGTGAGATTGAGCCCCACTTCATCAAGCTCTGCACTGTCAGCACAGAGCCTGCTTGGGATTCTTTTTCTCCCTGCCCTTCCCTCATGCTCGTGCATGCTCGCTCTCTCTAAAAAATAAACTTAAAAAGATCAGTTTGCTTAATCATCTAATGTACCTGCAAAATATTCTTGCAATAAACATGAAATATATATTTACAAGGAATGTATTGCAACTGACAGTATATATATATATATATATATATTTTTTTTTTTTTTTTTTTTTTTTAAGTTTATTTTTTGAGAGACAGAGAGAGAGAAAGAGAAGGAGAGAATGAGTGGGGGAAGTGGGGGGAGAGAGAGAGAGAGAGAGGGAGGGCGGGCGACACAGAATCTGAAGCAGGTTCCAGGCTCTGAGCTGGCAGCACAGAGCCTGACATGGGGCTGGAACTCAGGAACTATGAGACTATGACCTGAGCCAAAGTCGGAAGCTTAACTAACCGAGGCACCCAGGTGTCCCTGAAAGTATATTTTTATCTTTCAATAAACTTCTACTAGATTGAACATAAAAATCCCTTCTAGGGGCACCTGGGTGGCTCAGTCGGTTAAGCACCCTACTTCAGCTCAGGTCATCATCTCCCAGTCCAAGTGTCTGAGCCCTGCGTGGGGCTCTGTGCTGACATCTCAGAGCCTAGAACCTGCTTCAGATTCTGTCTCCCTCTCTCTGCCTCTCCCCAACTCATGCTCTGTCTCTCAAAAATTAATAAATGTTAAAAATTTTTTTTAAAAAATCCCTTCCAGTCATTGGGAAATAAGCCATCAATCTGAGAAACTGTGGTATACATGGAGAGAGAAGGCTCAGGTCCCAAAACTGATTGTCAACATAGAGTTTTTAGCACTAATAGTGATTCAAATCATTTCTTGGAAATCAGAATTTAAATCAGTAATTGGCAAAAACCTAACAATTTAATACCCACTGTCACTAAAGTGTATATTCATTTCTGTGTGTGAACTGAACACAATTCAAAGCTAAAACTCTACCCATGTCCTCACAGCAAATTTTAATCCTTATATTATTTCCAGTCAAACATGTGTGTAAGAACATCTATATTAGAGAAGAAACCCTGCAATTTCTTTCCAAATAATGAGTATATTTCAAACATCCATTTGGCCAGCATACTTCTTGACTATTAAGGAGGGTGGTAAGTACTGAACTTTATTAGAACATTAATGCTAGCTTAAAATATGTTTATTATTTTATTGAGTCACTGCAAAAAAAAAAAGGCTATCAATTATCCTCCAAATTAAGATCAAATTGTATAATAGTATTGGCTTATTAAAGAGTAAGGCAAGTCTGAAAGCCTAAACAAGTTATTATATATAGAATATACAGAAGATAATGATAGATATACCAACTACATATTAGTTACTCTTGGTTTTGGGACATCTTGTATTAATATACTTTATGGGAAAGCTACATTAGTATGATGCACTTGCAAATTAGTTTCTGAATATAAGTTAAATGAAAGCAGGGTCTGTGCCTGATTTTGTCCATGACTAAATGCCTAACGTGAGGTAGGTGCTCATAAAATATTTGCCTAATAAATACATGATTTTCACAACCATGTTATCTTTGGTCTAATTCCCTTAGTCCTCATGTGCGTTATGCACTTCAGCTCATTCATTAAAACCATCATATGTGATATCAGTTTGTGTTAACCATACCTTTTATTTTCTATATTATGATGCTTTGACATCCGGGACCTTGCTGATCCTGAACGGACTGACCCTCCCAAAGTTTATTTCTGGATACAGTAAACAACCTACCAGGGAGCATGCCTGACACACATAAACCAATATGGAGCCCACACCCCCATGACTTCTATCGGACTCTCACAGTTTTATACTGCTCTTCAGTGACCAAATAATCCACTTGTCCTAATCACCCAGGGCTAAGTACCAGATAACAAGGGACAGTCCCTATATACTAGAGCCTGATGGACACATTACAATAGCCAATCCTAAGCCTGCTCACCCTGCTTTGTTTGTTCCTTCCCATGGAAACTACAGGAGAGGCTCTTGTACACATTGCCTCATTCCCTCTGGCTCCAGACTGACCCCCTGTATTTTTCCCCAAGTGCCCCCCACCCCTATGTCATATCTGTTTCTAGAGATCTGCGAGTATAACAAACTTCTTCCTTTCTGATAGTTGTTTTCATCCCCACTTGTTTTATCATACCTGACTAAAACAAATCTCTGGGAAAATGTTTCCTTCCAAATTGTTGGGAAATGAAACATACCTCTACATTTGGAAAAACAGATGATGAGAGACTTCTCACCTGTGAAGTTAGCACACGTTTTTAAGTTGGTCATTCTGAGTATACTTTGGTGCTAACTTTCCACTTTGGTAAAGCATTTTGGTAACACTTAAACCAATAATGCAATGATTAACTTGTGATAGGAAAACAACAGCAACAAAAAAACTAGCTTAAATGCGTGACGGAAGAGAATGATTTTAATAATATACATGACTCTATAACATGTACTGTATCTTCTCAGGGAATGTATAATACATTGTTCAAAGACAAATATAAAATGTGTAATTCCACATTTATAAGAAAATATGTATTTGGTTATTCATACAACAAAGGCTGGAAGGTTAAACACTGAAATGCTGAATGCGTATCCTGTGCAGTGAGTTTAGGAGTGTTTTACATATTTTAAAATTTTAAATATTAAGAAATAGAGAAATTAAACTACGTACCTATAAATCTAGGTGTAACAGAGGCAAATTGTTTACCATATTAGCTTTAGATCTCTTTTTAAAAAATAAAGCATTACAAATACAACCAGAAGGCCACTTAACCCTCTTCCTTTCCTTCCTCCCCATAATTTAGCTACAAAACAATGATGTTCCACGTAATTTTTTACAGTTTCTGTAGTAAATATGTATATTACTTTGTAATTAGGAAAACCATATTAAATTTATCTGGTGTGGTACTATAACATATCCTCATACTGAGCTAATGTTAATCTACATCACTATTTTATTTTTTTAAATGGTAGCGTTTCCACTAAAACCTTGACTTTAACTTGCAATACTTATCGTATGGGTCCTGACATTCCACTAGAGGCTGCCGGGCATACCAGGGATCCTTTGACAGGGATATGTATATATTTCTTTATAGAGAAATATTATAACCATTTAAGATTTATATTCATTTGTTAATAATTAAAAATGGTAGATTCACAAAGTTACTGATTATAATGGTTACTGGTGTAATACTGATTATAAATTTCGCATCAAAGTAGAAAAAAAACGGCAATATCCTGAACCAATTAGAACTCTTGCACGAGGGGCGTCTGGGTGATCAGCCAGTTAAACCCGACTTTGGCTGAGGTCCAAGCTCTGAGTTGGGCTCTGTGCTGACAGCTCAGAGCCTGGAGCCTGGTTCAGATTCTGTGTCTGCCTCTCTCTCTACCTCTATCCCGCCTAGGCTTGGTCTCTCTCACTCTCAAAAATGAATAAATGTTAAAAAAAAATAAAATAAAATAAGAACTCTTGCACCAGGGATTTAGCAGTTAGGTAAACTGAAATTCTTTGCACCAATAAGTCCCACTCCAGGGGAATGACTGTTAATTTGAAGTAATTTCACCATTTCCTTTACTAATAAATATCAGAGCATTAAAATTTGAAACAACTGAATGCCAAGTTATAATTACTGTATCAATAAAATTTAATCAGAATAATAAATTTGACCATTTCAAACTAATGTTATAATTATATTGACACAGACTCTGGTTTTATGAAGTTTGCTTAGACAGAAGAAATTGTCCAAGATCTCCAATTCTAAATTCAATTCTAAAAGCACCCTTTAAACATAAACTCACTTTAAATAAAATGTTCCACCTGTAGAGTAACTTTGTATTCCTTTGGTGCTTAACAGGGGAAGTTCTCCACTTGAAATAAACCCAACTGATGATTTGAAATTTAAATTGACCCCTGTGGTCTCACAAATGAGCTCAGAGCCAAGAATATCCTTCATCACAGTGCAGCAGTTCTAACTCAAGTGCATGGGCTCTTACTGCCCAAGTTGACAAAGCTGTCTGGTTTTCCCGATGGTCTTTGGGTTGACCAGGCGAGGGCCACTTTTAAAAGAACACCAAAAAGTTTAGGGCTCTTAACTTCACAAAATGCAATTCTTATTTAAAATATTTTTACCACTAGTCATTCCAGTTGCTCCGCACAATCTGTTCTTTTAATCTGAAACCTAGCAGGAGCTCGCTTAGCCAATTAGACCTCTAGATGTGGTTGGTAGTTGTATATGCAGGAGGCACTCCATTCCGTCTCCTATGTCTCTCCTATCTGCTAGTCAGGCTCTTCAGCCCTTTGGTATTATAATGGGTTTGTCATTCATCCTGATAGTTAGATGTTCTTTTATAACCATTATCTATACATTATTCATCTTAGAAGCCTTAAGGCCTCCTAATAAATTAATTCACCAAGTAGATAATTAATGAATAGACACTAAAAAGAAATTAATGTAAACTTAAAGGTGATATAAGGAATAAAGGAAGTTGTCAGATCATGAAAAAACTCAGTTCTTTTATTTTACTGTGTATTTCAACATTTTAACTTCTAATGATTTTTACTAAGGATGGGCAAAGATTTAGTTCCAAAACATTCATTGCTATGTTGCTTACAACATATTTAAAATGATCTAAAATCCCACTAATTGGAGTTTGAGTAACTTCGATTAATCTATATAATTTAACATAATGCAGTCACAATTAATGAAGTATAAATATAATTTCTGAATGGGAATATGTTCAAGGTATACATGTTAATGGCTTTCCTTTTTTTTTGATCTAGAGATTAGAAAAATATGTACAAAAATGTTCCCAGTATTAGATTTACAGCTATTTCTCATTGTCTTTTTAAAAATATATTTTATTTCTATTTTTGTTGCATAGACATTCATTTTATGATAAAATATGAATTATTAAAAATGATTACATGAAGTGGCTTAATGATTAAAATGATTTTTTTTCTTAGCCAGTTGCTCGAGTGCTGCATTGAATACATAAATGCTTTATCTAGGAAACTTTATTCTTTGTAAGAAATGCAATTATATTTTCAGTTTCAAAATAATGGTGCTCAGCATTTGCCATTTGTTGAACATACTCATTGAAGAACTTTGTAAGTCTCTAATTGCGGGGACACATTTTCTATAAAATTGTTCTACTTTCCCTTGTTATTTCGCATTATAATACTAATTGTGAATCCTTTGAAATAGCAATGAATTCTTTATATCTCTGCTTAACTGTAAAAGAAATGCCAAAAAATGTCTCGAAATATCAGTAGTGAGCAATGACTACTAATAGTGGTAAATCAATACCTCCTGCTATTGTAAAGGCAATTAGCACTTTATCCCTTCTCGTAGACAAATTAAAATTATGAATATTTCTCCATGTTAAAGGAAAAAGTGAGTTGTTCTACCAAATCTGCAAATGGCAGCGGATGCTTCCTTTGAAACTAGCCTTTTGTTTTAACATATGAAACTAATCTAATGTCTTTGCTTGGCTACAAATCATGGAAGATAATATCAGAGAGGCCTTTATCTACAATTGTAGTAACTTGCAAAGCTTCACAGACAGCTGAGTTCATTATGTTGGAACTGCCAATCACATAGGCAGTCATTTATATTGCTTTTGAGCTTTCATTGTTATGGTTCCTCATGGACATTTCTTTTCTCTGCTCTTTCATAGAATATTTAAACATTCCATTCTATATCCTTACAAATGACATTCTAGAAGATCCCCATAAGATTTTCTTTGCCAAAACAGAGGAATAAAATGTTTTTTCATTCCACTAATGTTCAAGATATGATTCCTCAAGCTATTCTCAAATTTTTGAAACCATTATCACTATTATCTTGAGAATTTCTTTTTCTGTCTGCACTTATGAAAAACCATAGGATGCCATAGCCTTCTACACACTATAAGTTCATTATGAATTCCTATAACATCCATGAAAATAATTCACTGATGTCCAAGAAATCAATAAACACCCTTTAAACTGAATTGGAACTAGAAACATTCTCAGCCCTCGAAAAATTGAAGCTGTAAATATGACACAGCACACAATGTTGAGGAATTGATGTGGGTTTTCAGTCCTTATCATCTAACCCTTAAAATCCCTGCACCAGAACTTTTCCTTGGTGTCCCCGTTTCAAACAAAGGCAATAACTATCCACTCACTTGTTTGCAACAGAAAACTTGCGTCATCGTGGGCTTCATTTTCTGAATTTGAAGCTTTTAAACAATCAGTACGGTTTGTTATTTGTACCCCCCAAAATATTCCTGGACTTTGTGCACACCTCTCCATTCTCACTACTATACGAGTTTAGGCTATCAACGTTTTACCCTTGGTTTAGAACACCACAACTTGTAGTCTCCAACCTCGCCCCACTCCCATCCTTCTACCATATAACAGCCAGAATGATCTCTCGAAATAAAATCAATTCACTTTCCACTTATGTTCTTTGATGGCACCCAGTTGGCCTGTGAGATAAATTCCGTGCTGCCGTGTAACTCTTCCAACCATGTCAAATTTCTCACTTTCAGTTCCTGGAAAGCATCATGCTTTCTCTTAGTTCTCTGCAGTGACAGACTTTAATCTTTCTGTCAGAAAAACTCCATTTTCCCACTAGTCTCCTTTTCCCTGGCTAACTTCAGCTCATCATTCAGGTCTCTGCTTAGAAATCACTGCACTCAGGAAGACTGCGCTGACCTCCTAAAAGTATTTTCCCAAGGCTTCCTCTACGTTCTCTTGTCCACGCTGCCATCCTACCTCCTGCTTTGCAACTTCATCCTAACTGCTTATTTACTTGCCTTTACTTACCTTTATGGGGTAACATTAATGAGAATGGGAATATCGTTTTTTTGTTCAACATTTGTTAAAAAGGGGAGGATTATTCAAGACTTAACAGCAAAAATTATTCATATACATTTCATGACAACTCTAATTTATTGCCAGATGATTAGAACTACCTAATTTTCTTCCAGCTCAGGGCTTCTCCTTAGCCTTGAGTACCTTAAATAACCGTCCAAAAGACATCACGCTTCTTTTATATTGTTCCAATTTTTTTCCCCTCTCCTTTCAGAGGCTGAGATTTTTCTGCCTTCTGTACAAATAAAATCCATTTCTCTCTCACAAGCAAGTTTCCTATTAGTTTTATAGCTGGGTCCTTACAGTGCCCAAACACCAAGGACAATAACCTAATAACAGACTCCTTGGACTCTTCTCCATAATGGCCTTTGTTGGAGTAGCTTGCTCTTTCTTATAGCCCTTCCATAAATGTATCCATGTGAATAGAGAGCATTGTTTCAAGTGAAAAAACCCTCACTTGCTTAGCACCAAGTTGAAGCAGCGATACAGCCTTCCATTATTATCAACATTTGTGAAAAATAAGGTCTCTCTGATTCAGAGAGACTGTTTTTCAAGAGTCCATATAATTTTTCAAGAGTCAGTATTTCTTGAGGTCCTACTAAATCTTAGATGCAGAGCTAGGCAGGTCTTGGTAATACAAATAGGACAAGATTAGTCTCCTAACCATCTTCCTTCTTGGGTGGGGGTGGGGAGGCAGACTCATAAACAGATAATTCCAAAACACTGTGTCATTTTAAATCTAAGTTTTGAGGGATTCTACAGAAGCATGGAGAATGGACTGATTGATTCTGCTCAGGAAGAACCAGGAAAGGGAAAGGTAAGAGGTAGGGAGAGTATGCTTCCAAGAGGACACAGCACACACCTATGTGCTCTGAAAACACGTATGAATAAATAGATTTATTTTTTTCATTTTCTTCTGTTGTCAGGTGTTTAAAAAGACCACTAATGAATTTTCTGCATTTGCCTTTAGGCTGAAATATAATTTCATAAATTTCCCCAGTTTCAACAGACATCTTACCACTAATCTAGCTCTGGGGGGAGGTAAGTACAGGCTGCAGCTATTGACAAGTTTGAACACAAGGAAGCCATCCCAAATCATGTTTTGGTGATATCTTGGTTGCTGGGTGAGCAACTAGATGACTTAAGTGAATTATTGTAAAGGCATCCCTTAGCTTGTGTGTTTGAACGCTCTGCATCTAGAAAATTGGGTCCAGCAAAGACTACTACTTTAAAAAAAGACACCTCATTTGCAAACCACAAGTCAGGGCTCTATAGACCATATATCATTCCTTTAATACCTCACTTGGTTAGATACTCAATTTTTCTGAGGCTAGTTAGGGTAGAATTTACTATTCCCATTTTACAGATGAGTTGCTAAGGCTCAGTGTAGGTCAAGGATTTATTAAAACGAGGGAAGTCTTGCAAATACAGGGTTTGAACCATCTGCTATAAAGCATGTGTCTATGTTCCTCATTTCTAGACTTGGCCAAGGTAGAAAACTATCTTTTTATCTCTAACACAACATTCACAGACATATAAAACATTCACATTTTAATCACTTAATAACAACCTCAATACCTTTAATACCTTTAATTTAAACAAAATTTAATACCACCAAACACTAGCTTTTCTCATAGGCCATAATGTCTGAAGCAATTTACATGCTAGACAGTATGGGGTGATTAGACAAATTATAAATTCATAGTGTTCAAATGTGCTTGAATCAATAAACACTACTTTTATTCATCCATCCATTCATTCATTCATTTACTACTTATCTATTTTCCTGTTCACACATAGGGGAGCATTTGCGCCAAGCACTGGGTGAAAATATATGAATAAATCAACATGCTCACCCTTGAGAAACTCCTAATTAACTTAAAGATATAAAGAAAAACACATAGTTATAAATGCAATTTTAGAGACACGGATGAAGTGCCATGGAAGAAGATTCAACACAAAGTAATAGTTGATTAGGATTTTGAAGGCATTTTTCAGATGAATAAAGGATAAGGACATTCTGGGCTAAAATAAGAGTATGTACAAAGATACAGAGGCTAAAATGTGTCTGGACTGTTTGCCAAGTATGAGAAGCATGGTATTTTGAATACTGAGTCCAATAATTAACAACTTCAAATATTTTCCATAAGATATAATAAATTATATAACCCACTACTATTTTATTCAAGCCCAAAATAGGTCACACAGAGTCAGCACATAGCTGCTGTTTAAATTGTTTAAACCAGTCAAATGAATGTCTTCATTAATGAAGAGCCTTGGGCATTTGCCTCCAGAGCTTTTGTCTCTTTCAGAAATAACACATTTACCCTTCTCTATTTCTGTAGCAAGAAGTAACTATTAACTTATTCCAAGAGTGAGATGTTTGTGGTTTAAAATATTTTTTTAATGTTATATTTGAGAGAGAGAGAGAGAGAGAGAGACAGAGAGACAGAGAGACAGAGAGAGAGGGAGACAGAGTCTGAAGCAGGCTCCAGACTGAGCTGTCAGCATAGAGCCTGACACAGGGCTTGAGCACACCAGCCATGAAATCATGACCTGAGCCAAAATCCGATGCTTGACTGACTGAGCCACCCAAGGGCCCTTGTTTGTGGTTTCAAAGAAAAAAATTAAAGGTATTTCAAATTAATTCCCAGTATTCCAGGGCAGATGTTCACATGTTAAGACTTCCAGGTTGTTGATAAAGATAGGCATCATTCAGAGTACAAAACAGAATGCATAAACATTACTTTGTCCTTTGTCAAAATTTGATTATATCCTCACTTTTTCTAAACTAACTTTTTAGAAATTTATTTGGATTAAAATTCTAGAGGAGTTGTTATTTGTAAAGAAAATTATATTTTTGAAACAGAAATATAGGAACATTTCTAAGTAAAAAAGTGTTTTTTAACAGATTTTTGCTACTATAGATTATTTCAGAGATAATTTTATCCAAATCTTGCCACATACTTTTCTCTCCATTTTCAAAACCTTGCATTATTTTTGTTTATGTATAGCCGATGCCTTGATTGAAGTTTATCTTACATTTCATTTTAATAAAGAATAGTGTTATAAAGGGAATATTGATGATGAGCCATTAGTTTTTTATGTCCTCATAATGATAAAATAACAAAGTGCCCAGGCATGTTAATTACTTCAATCCTACTTTTGTCATATTATCTTTTGTCCTTGTTACCCTTCCAGCCAAGACAAGGGAAATCATAAATTGTGGAAGAAAAATATTTGTATTGCAATTCCTTTCAATTTACATTACAAAGGGAGGAGGATTTAAAACCAGTGGGAGACATAGCAATGGGAGGAATAAGATTACATTGTTTAAATTTAGGTCATACTGGTTATTTTCTGTCATACTTCAGGTCATTTTGTAATTTAAACTTCTACAATTTCATGTGCGTTATGTTACATAATACAGCTGAACTTAATGTCAAATGGAGGCTAGAATAAGGTGTGAACTTTTGATCCATGTTGTGGTGTGGTCTGAATTAAAAAATTTATATGCCTGTTGAGAGGTATTTCAGAGATTTCTGGAAATAAGAGCTGAATGCCCAAATCACTGGTCCCTGAACATACAGAAGCAGAGTAAGCTGGGAATCAGACTAGCTTCACTCTTAGTTGACCATAGCCCAATGTGTTAATAGAGAAAAAAGAAAACAGATGTATACATTAGGGGCATAAGGCTATTAATGTCTAATTTTACCGTATTTGCTTTTTGGCCAACAGGTGAGGGAACTTGAGAATTTTATATTCATTCTATTGCCTTTGTGGATATTTCCACCCCCAACTGTGGAGGCAGGCATGGCAAATTTGACGAGGATCAGCCCCAAACACTCACTGAGCATGTTATGCGAATGGATTTCCTTGCCCCCACAAGCAGAGACAAAAGCTCTAGTCTCTCCAGTACTTCCTGTTTGCTTGTGGTTAGTGAACATGTGGTCATTCTTTCTGGGTTTTTAAATTTCCTTTGACTGGGTTCCTAGGTAAGATTGCACCTTCTCTGGAATTTTGCTACCAGGATGGGCACATTAGCTCTCCCTGGCTCTAATAGGTAATCTTTGATTCCCATTTAGCTATTTTTTTTTCTTGTCTATACACTCCTGGGAAATAATTGCCTAGGATATAAAGGGGTTGGTAGGTCCAGGTATGAGAACTTCACTGTGACTTCTGTTCCCAAAAATGTGGAGTAATAGATGTCCAGAGAAACCAAACTGGCAAGGCTCAACAACTAAAAAAACACCTGATACGCATTTTAAAAATATAAATGTGACTATATTAAAAAAAAGAAAAACTGCAATTAATCAACTTCATAGAGATTAAAATTGCAAGTCATAAAATGGGTGAAAATACTTTCAATACTTATAAACAGCAAAGAGTAGTACACAGAATACACAAAGAATACCTTAAAATCAATAAGGGGTCAAAAATTAAAAAGTTAACAAGATTATGAACAAGGTTTTAAGTAATATCGATTGATGGTCAACAAATAATTGATGCTCAACCTCATTAACAAGATGACTGCATAGAAAACTGATATGTAAATATCAACTGCATTTATACACATTGATAATCAGCAAAATATAAAAATAACATCATTTTCACATTTCCATGTTACACTATTTTAAAGCCTGAAAATACCACTGTTGGTGACAGTATTGGAGCAATAAGAACTTTTTGGGCAGTAATACACTGGCACAACAACTTTGGACAAACACTTTTTGGGCTTTCTCTTGGAAAAAAAATAATTGAACTTGTTCAATCATTTCACCCTAGGTATATACCTAGTGCTTTTCAAATTTAATAGCCACAGAAGGATATTATAAGATGTAGTTCTGATTCAGTGGATCTAGGGTGGGGCTTTTTTTTTTTTTTTTTTTTTTTGAGAGCGAGCGAGAGAGCACTGGAGCATGAGCTGGGGAGAGGAGCAGAGAGGGAGAGAGAGGGAGAGAGAGGGAGAGAGAGGGAGAGAGAGGGAGAGAGAGGGAGAGAGAGGGAGAGAGAGGGAGAGAGAGGGAGAAGGAAGGAGGGAGGGAGGGGGATGGGGGAGAATCCTAAGCAGGCTCCACATGCAGCATGGGGGCAGGGGCGGCATTGCCTACACAGGGCTTGATCCCATGATCTTGGGATCATCACCTGACCCAAAATTAAGCTCTGGTTGCTTAACTGACTGAGCTACCCAGGTGCTACAGAGGGCAGGGCATTTTTAATAAGCTATAAATAATGCTACTGTTGCTGGTCCGTGAACCACATACTTTCAGTACCATGCCCCAGAGAATCTCTTGTACCTATGCATCAGGAGCCTTGTAAAAGAATGTTCACAGCAGTACCATTTGCAATAAGAGACAGTTGAAGACAACCCAAATATCTATATTTGGTAGCAGGAATAAACACATTATGATACAGTTATATCATAGAATACTATGCAGCTGTGAAAATGTATCAGTATGGGTGAATATTAGAAACATTCAGCAAAAACATACACTCCAGAAGAATACATAAAAAATAGTTCCAGTTGTGTAAAAGATCAAAGACAAGCAAATAAAAATGTATGTGGTAAAAACTAGCAAGGAAAGGAAGCAAAAGACTATCACAAAATTCAAAATTTAGGATAGGCAGCAGGAGAGCCAAGATGCTGCAATTAAGAAAGGACCCACAGGTGCTCTTAGTACAATCAGTACCTAGTTTGTTTGTTTTTTAATTTTTTTAAAATTTATTTATTTTTGAGACACAGAGAGACAGAGCATGAACTGGGGAGGGTCAGAGAGAGAAGGAGACACAGAATCTGAAACAGGCTCCGGGCTCTGAGCTGTCAGCACAGAGCCGGACACAGGGCTCGAACCCATGGACTGTGAGATCATGACCTGAGCCGACGTCAGACGCTCAACCAACTGAGCCATCCAGGCGCCCCAGTACCTAGTTTTTAAATAGCATGCTGGGTACAAGGATGTTTGATATTATTCTTTAATCTGCACTTTATCATGCCAGTGCTGGTCTTCATAATTAAAACAAAAAGTATTCTATACTAATTCTCTAATTATAAATTAAAATAATGTAAATGTAATACAAAAAAGAAAATGGAGGTTAACAAAATAAAAAAAAAGGAGAATCAAAATGCATGGACTATATAACGAATAAAATTTGAAGGCAAGACCTAAAAAGAGATTTCAGAAAAGGCAATTCTGCCAAAGTGATATGATCAAATTTACACCTCTCCAGTGCTAATTTGAACTAAAAAACAGACTTTAAACATACAGAGGAGTGCGTTGTTAGCATCATATCCCTTAAATATCTTCTGTAAGACTTTTGGTAGAACCCACAAATTCTATGTCAACTCTACTCGTATAGCAAGAGTTTAAATTGCAATAATGAGTTTGCTGATTCAGATCATTTATGTCAGTTCTGGAAACCTACTTAACAGAGACAGGCTTTATATTACTGAAACAAAAGGGTGCTCTCATCCAGTGTTCCCATCCAAATAAAAGTACACTTCATCTCCTCACGGAGTTGGGCCCAAGGACAACTGATAGGAAATTTCTTCAGGAAAGCGTCTTAGTTACTTCCCAGCACTGAGCTAGTATTCCACTGCAAATCCCCAACACGGATTATAGCAGAGAGAGTTTTAACCAAAAACAAAAACGAAAACACTCCAAGCAGACATTACCAGAACCTCCAAGACTAAAAGAACCTTCAGCTGTGATCCAGCAGACAGAGTATCAAATTTAAAGCAACAGGGACTCCTGATGGGCATGCCAGAATGACCTCATGGCAAAATATGCCCTTGGCGCCTGAAAGATTTAACCTATCGCAGAGAATTGTTGACACTGAATTTTGGATGACAGAGAATATTTTCCAAAAGGAGGATTTTTTTTTGTATTTTCATAGTTGATTTGAAGTCCTTCCTGCTGACAAATGTTGGTTAATGCCAATTCCTGCTTTCTAAGGCTTTAGTCAATGATGCCTTTTGTAGGTAAACAAAGGCATACAGATGCTGACTTACTGAAGGGTAGAGACTAGGATTTCAGCTTCCATCTCATCCAAAAAGAACAGAAAAATTGTCATATAAAAACATATGGCTGTTTTAGCAAATATCCACATTGATGTTGCCAGGAATTAAAAGTTTCTGGGGGAAGGGGGATTTTTGAGCTATCTGTGGAGTTGCCAAATGTAGCACATAAAAATATAAGATGTCCAATTTATCAGTATAAATATGTCCCAAGTATCAAATACTACACAGGACACACTTACATTAAAATGCTATTTGTTGTTTATCTGATATTCAAATTTGACAGGAAGTCTCATTTGGGGGAAGGGAGCTAGAATCCCTTCTATATGGAGTAATCATAAAGCTTAGTGGTTTGATTTTAGAATTATGGGGCTCAATGTTGGAAAAGCCTGTGCATCTATTTCAGGGGCCAACAAGAAGGCTAACCAGAGAAGACAAAAATGAGCCTGCACAAACTTTAAAGTGCACCAGAATCACCAGAGATCTTGTCAGAATGTAGATTTTGTTACAGTGGTGTCTCAGGACTATTGTAACAAAGCACCATAGACTGGGAGAAGTGGGGAATTATAAACAACAGGCATTTACTTCTCACAGTTGTGGAGGCTGGAAATCTGAGATCAGGATGCCAGTGTAGTCCCGTTTGGTTGAGAACCCTCTTCCAGGTCACGGACTGCCAACTTCTCGTTACAGCTTCACGTGGCAGACAGAAGGTGGAAAGGCTCTCTGGGTTCCTTTTATAAAGTCACTAATCTCATTCACGAGTGCTCCATTCTCAGGACCTAATTATCGCCCTAAGTCCCACCTCCCAATATCATCATATTGGAGGTTAGGATTTCAACATATGAATTGCTAGGTCTCATGAACATTTAGTTCCACAACAGTGGGTCTGCAATGAAGGCTGAGACTGTGCATTTCTGACAAGCACAGGGAATGATACACTGTTGGTACTTGGAACACGTGGAATAGAAAGGAGTTACAACAGTGGTTCTCGCTTTACTGCCCATTGGAAGCAGCTGGAGGCTTATTAGAAACAGATTCGTGGGCACTGTCCTCAGAGTTTGTTTCTCAATTGCCAGGTGATGCTCATTTGGCTGGCTGGGCCCACGCCACAAGAACCATGGGGTTTGAGTTTACCTGCGCAGTTGATCTCTAAATGCCTAAGCTAGTTATACACTAAGTAAAAGTTATGTGCTTATGTATGAAAAAGTAAAGCTAGGCAATATATGTGTAAAAAAGTAAAGAAGGGCAATATATGTGTAACTGCATATAATGAAAAGGAAATGTCTCATTTTAAAAATAAGTTACAAAAAGAAGGTTAAAGGGAAATTTTAATTCTTAGACTGTGAAGTGTAAAACTAGTGCCAATAATAGCAAGATTTATTGCTTTCAAAACTTCATCTCATTTACTTCTAAATATTCAAGCAAATTTGAGTGTTTGAATTTGGAGGAGTCCAATCTAGTTCTTTTAATGCAGAGGTAGTGAGGTATTCTGGTTACTGATCCTACATTCAAATTTAACAGATAATCTTGGGGCACCCAGATGGCTCAGTTGGCTGAGCGTCTGACTCTTGATTTTGACTCAGGTCATGATCCTGGGGTCGTGATATTGAGCCCTGCATCAGACTCTGCACTGAGTATGAAGCCTGTTTAGGATTCCCTCTCTCCCTCTGCCCCTCTCCCCTGCTCACATTCATGCTCTATCTCTCTCTCTCTCAAATAAAATTTAAAAAATTTAACAGAAAGTCTTATATTATTATTTTTGGCTTGAATCCCTTTCTATACATAGTAATCATATTACAGAGCATAATAATTTTAGAATTAAGAGATACAGTGTTGGAAAAACCTGTGTACCTATTACAGGGACCAGAGAGAAACAAGGAAACCAACAAGAGGAGATTAAAAGAGAGAGAGAGAGAGAGACTTAATAATTCTTTCAAACTTTAACATGCACAAGAATCACCAGACTCTTGTTATAATGCAGACTCTTAAATACGGAGAACAAACTGTTGGTTGCCAGAGGGGAGGTGAGTGAAGGGTGCACGAAATAGATGACAGAGATTAAGAGGTACAAACGTCCAGCTATAAAATAAGTCATGCATATTAAAAATACAGCACAGGGAATATTGTAGTGACATTGCATGGTGACGGATGATGACTACACTTATCATGGTAGACACAGCAATATATAGAATTGTTGAATCAATATTTTGCACACTTGAAATTAACATTGTATATCTATTATATTGCATTAAACAATAAATAAAATGCAGACTCTGATACAGTGGTGTCTTAGCTCAGGCTGTTATAATAAAGTACGATAGACTGGTACTTCAAGCTCACCTTAAATAATCATGTCTCACATAAAGAGAAAGAGCAAAGCTTTCTGTTCTGGCATGGCCATGAGCCACGAGCTGTTATCTTGCTCTCCTGTGAGGCTGGCCTGGCTCATTTCTCAGGGGTAGGCTCAGAGAGGAGTTGGTTCCTATTCTATTGGCCCAGGATCTCCTGCAGAAGCATCTTTTTTTTTTTTATTTTCTCACCCAGTCACTTCCACGGGGAGCTAAGATATGTCAGGGCTTGGCCTCACACAGATGAGATTGTGGAGATTCTGACCATAGTGGAAGCACCAGTTCAGGACAGGGAGGGATGGTGACTGGGTCTCTCAGGAATGACACAGGAATAAAAATGAGGCACACAATTTAATTAGGAGAAACTGTGCCACAAATAAGGTTGGATCTCTTTCTTGGAAACCAACTACTACTTCTGGAGGCCATGTCCAAGGCACTGTGGCAGAGCTGAACTATTCCCACCCACTATTCCGACCTGTAGCCCCAAGTGACCACATTCCTTCCAGGGAGCAGCAAGCTCTAGGGCACTCAGTTACAAAGGGTGGCCTCATTTTTGCTCTCTCACCAGAACCATTGTATCCATTCCCACCTCTTTGTTTCAGGGTCAGGACCAGCCTGCTACTCTTCCTTACCTTCTCTGCAACCTATTTTCTTCCTTGTGGCCATGCTAGTTTAACCCCTTAAATATGGAACTTGAAAGAGCATCGATTGCTTGAGGAAGGCCATGGGCTCCTCATGCAAACCAATTGACTTTATCTCCATAGACCAGAGCTTTGTAAAAGATGCTGAGATGGCATTAGCCAGTCACAGAAAAGCTTTTCAAAATTTGTCATTCAAGTATAGTACAATGTAAAAACATAAATCTTCATGCCCTTCACTGCTCAATAATATCCAATGGACCAAGATCTGATTTTATGTATTAAAAAATAGTACAGCAGGGGTGCCTGCATGGGTCAGTCGGCTAAGCATCTGAATCTTGACTTTGGCTCAGGTCATGATCATGTAGAGCATAGAGCCTGCTTAAGACTCTCTCTCTCCATTCCCCTCTTTCCCTCCCCTGCTTTCACACATGTGCATGCACGTGCTCTCTCTCTTTCTCAAAAAAAGAAAATTAGTAAGGCAGGCACCTGGGTGTCTCAGCTGGTTAAGCCTCCAACTCTTATTTTCTGCTTAGGTCATAATCTCACAGTTTGTGAGTTCGAGCCTCTCATTGGGCTCTGTACTGACAGGTGACAGTGTGGAGCCTACTTGGGATTCTCTCTCTCCCTCTCTCTTCCCACCCCCCCCCCATGCTCTCTCTCCCTCTCTCAAATAAATAAACTTTAAAAATATTTTTAAAAATAGTAAAGCAAATTTATACCCATTGCATGTGATTTTAAAGTTAGTAAGAACAAGACATAGTTGTACTAACAAATTGGACAACCTAGAAGAAATGGATAACTTCCTTGGAACATTAAACCTCCCAAAACTGAGTCAGGAAGAAAAAGAAAATTTGAACAGACTAAGTACTATCAATTAAATTGAATTAGTAATTGGAAACACCCAACAAACAGAAGTCCGGGACCAGATGGCTTCACAGGCAAATTCTACCAAACATTTTAAGAAGAGTTAATACCTATTCTTCTTAAACTATTCCAAAAAATAGAAGAGGAAGAAAAGTTTCCAAATTCATACTATGAGGCCAGCATTACCTTGATACAAAAACCAGATAAAAACACTACAAAAAAGGAGAACCACAGATCAATATCTCTGATGAACACAGATGCAAAACCCCTCAACAAAATAGTAGCAAATTGAACCCAACAATACATTACAAAAATCATTTACCACAATCAAGTGGGATTTATTCCTGGGATGCAAGGTTGGTTCAATATTCACAAATAAATCAATGTGATACATCAATAAGAGAAAGGGTAAAAATTTTATGATCATTTCAATAGACACAGAAAAAGCATTTGACAAAGTACAACATCCATTCATGATAAAGATTCTCAACAAAGTAGGTTTAGAGAGAACATATCTCAACATAATAAAATCCTTATATGAAAAAAAAAAACACAGCTAACATCATATTCAATGGGTAAAACTGAGAACTTTTCCCCTAAGATGAGGATCAAGACAAGGATGTCTACCCTTATCATTTTTATTCAATATAGTATGGGAATTCCTAGACACAGCAACCAAAAAAGAATAAGAAATAAAAAGCAATGGGGCACCTGGGTAGCTCAGTTGATTAAGCATCCAACTCTTGATTTCAGCTCAGGTCATGATCTCATGGTTCGTGAGATCGAACCCCATGTCAGGCTCCATGCTAACAGTGGGGAGGCTACATGGGATTCTCTCTCTCTCTCTCTCTGACCCTGCCCTCCACCTCATTCCCATTCACTCTCTTAAAATAAATTAATAAACTATAACCAAGAAAAAAAGAAATAAAAGGCATCAAAATTGGTAAGGAAGAAGTGAAATGTTTACTATTTGCAGATGACATGATACTATCTACAGAAAACCATAAAGACTCCAAAAAACAAAAACAAAAACAAAAACAACTAAAAGAGCTGATAAATCAGTAAGGTTGAAGGATACAAAATCAGTATAGAAATCCTTGCACTTCTATACACTAATAATGAGGTAGCAAAAAAAGAAATTTTAAAAATCTCATTTATTATTGCACCAAAAATAATAAAACATCTATGAATAAACTTAACCAAAGAGGTGAAAGATCTGTACTCTGCACACTATAAAACACTGCTGAAAGAAATTGAAGATGACACAAACAAATCAAAAGATATTCCTTGCTCATGGATTAGAAGAACAAATATTGTTAAAATGCCCATACTATACTCAGCAATCTATAGATTTAATGACATCCCTATCAAAATTCTAACAGCATTTTTCACAGAACTCGAACAAATAATCCTAAAATTTGTATGGAACCACAGAAGATCCCAAAAGGCCAAAACAATTTGAAAAGAAGAACAAAACTGGAGGTATCACAACCCAGATTTCAAGACATGCTACAAAGTGGTAGTAATCAAAACAGTGTGGTACTGACAAAAATAGACACATTGATCAATGTAACAGAATAGAGAACCCAGAAATAAACCCACATTTATATGGTCAATTAATTTTCAACAAAGGAGGTAAGAATGTCCAATAGGAAAAAGATAGTCTCTTCAACAAATGGTGTTGGGAAAACAGGACAGCTACACGTACAAGATGAAACTGGACCACTTTCTTACATCATAAACAAAAATAAATTCAAAATGGATTAAATACCTAAATGTGAGACCTGAAACCATAAAAATCCTAGAAGACAACACAGGCAATAATTTCTCTGATATCGCCTGGACTAACATTTTTCTAGATATATCTCCTGAGGCAAGGGAAACAAAAGCAAAAGCAAACTATTGGGACTATATTCTTCACAGTAAAGGAAACAATCAACAAAATTAAAGACAACCTATTGAGTGGGAGAAGATATTTGGAAATAACATATCTGATAAAGGGTTAGTATCCAAAATACATAAAGAACTAATACAACTCAACCACAAAAAAAAAAAATCCATTGAAAATGAACAGTTTTTTTTTTCTTCAAAGAAAACAAAGATGGCCAATAGACACAAGAAAAGATGCTCAACATCACTCATCATAAGAGAAATTCAAATCAGTACTACAATGAGATATAACCTCACACCTGTCAGAATGGTTAACAAACAAAAAGACAAGAAAAACAAGTATTGTTGAGAATGTGGAGGAAAAGGAATCCTCATGCACTGTTGGTGAAAATGTAAACAAGTGCAGCCACTGTGGAAAACAGTATGGAGGCTCCTTAAAAAATTAAAAATAAAATTACCGTATGAACCAGAAGTCACACTACTTGGTATTTACCCCAAGAATATGAAAACACTAATTCAAAAAGATATATGCACCCCTATGTTTATCACAGCATTGTTTACAATAGCCACATTATGGAAACATCCCAAGTGTCCATCAATAGAGGAATATATAAGGAAAATGCGGGATATATATATATATATATATATATATATATATATATATATATATATATATATCTATATATCTATCTTTATATAGGATTCTCTCTCTCTCTCTCTCTCTCTCTCTCTCTCCCTCTCTTTCTCTCTCTGACCCTCCCCTCCACCTCATTCTCATTCACTCTCTTAAAATAAATAAATAAACTATACACAAGAAAAAAAGAAATAAAAGACATCAAAATTGGTAAGGAAGAAGTGAAATGGTGTATACACACAAACACACACACACACACATAAGGAATATTACTCAGCCACAAAATAATGAAATCTTGTCATTTGCAACAACATGGATGGAGCTAGAGAGTATAATCCTCAGTGAAATAAGTTAGAGAAAGACAAAAATACCATATGATTTCACTTATATGTGGAATTTAAGAAACAACAATAACAACAACAACAACAAAGAGAAAAAGAGGTAAGCCAAATAACAGACTCTTAACTATAGAGAACAAAGTGATGGTTACCAGAGAGGAGGTGGGAGGGAGGATGAGTGAAGGACATGACTGGGATTTAAGAGTACACTTACTGCAATGAGCACTGAGTAATGTATACAGTTGCTGAACTGCTACATTCTATACTTGAAACTAATATAACACTGTGTGTTAACTATACTGGAACTCAAAACAAATCAAAATAAAAACCAAGACATCGTCGAGAATAAAATAAAGACAATAAAATGCCTAACAACAATAATAAGATGATAAGGAACAAAAATATTAAAGAACGAATAACTAAAAAAAAAAATACCACTAGAAACCATTTTCTAAATGATCTTCAAGAGCACCAAAATGCAGAAAAAAATCAATGAGTCTGATTACATCAATATCAAGGATTTCTCACTGAAAGGATGCAGAAAAAATTAATACAAACTATGTGAGAGAAGTTTGGTAGAAGGAAATTAGTTTGGAGCAAGATTTGTCCATATTATAAAAGGGGGTCAAAAGGCACAAACTTCTAGTTACAAAATAAGTAAGTCACAGAGATGAAAAGTACAGCGTAGGGAATATAGTCAATAAGATTGTGAAAATGTTGTTTGAAAACAGATGATGATTATACATCATGATGAGCACTGAGTAATACATAGGATTGTTGAAACACTATGTCATACACCTGAAAGGAATACAATGTAGGTTAATTACGCTTAAATTAAAGATATGTAAAATAAAAATAATTCTCCATATTGGTTTTGTTATATTATTTTTATTTTTGAATTATGTGAATGTATTACATATTTAAAATAAACATTTAAAATTAAAAAAAAAAAAAAAGAAAGCCTTATTTAATGAAACAGCCATGTACAAAGTTAATAGGCACAGGGGCGCCTGGGTGGCTCAGTCGGTTGGGCGGCCGACTTCGGCTCGGGTCATGATCTCGCGGTCCGTGAGTTCCAGCCCCGCGTCGGGCTCTGTGCTGACAGCTCAGAGCCTGGAGCCCGTTTCGGATTCTGTGTCTCCCTCTCTCTCTGACCCTCCCCCATTCATGCTCTGTCTCTCTCCGTCTCAAAAATAAATAAACGTTAAAAAAAAAATTAAAAAAAAAAAAAAAAAAAAAAACAAAGTTAATAGGCACAGGAGAAGATACTTGCTGGATTCTGCAAAACCACCTGACAATATTCTGTCACCCAGAAACTTTCCTCCTGGACATAAATCTCGCTCCTCATTCTTATATAAGTCCATAAGAAAATGTATGTTGTTAGTACCTAGAACAGTGCTGGGCACACAGTAAATATTTGATACTATTTGTTGAGGAAACTAATAAGTTAACGGTGGCAGCAAGTTGGAGTTACTTTGGATAAGCATGTCAGAAAGGACGAAGGGGTGAAATGCAGAGGATTCCCACAATTGAGAGCTTTATAGCACATAGATGTACACTTAGAAACCAGGAATTGGTGTTAAAGTCATAGTGTTTGTGGTATAAAAAGGAGAAAAATAAGGAGATCTGTAACTCAACACCTGGGGCACCTGGGTGGCTCAGTCCATTAGGAGGCCAACTCTTGATTTTGTCTCAGGTCACGATCTCACTTTCATGAGATAGCATTCTGTGACAGGCTCTATGCTGAGCATGGAGCCTGCTTGGGATTCTGTCTTTCCCTCTCCCTCTACCCTTCCCTCACTTGCTCTCTGTCTCTTTCTCTCACTCAAAAATAAAAATAAAAATAAATAAATAAATAAATAAATAAATAAATAAGCAAACTCACCCTAAACAATGTACATTTTTCAAACAAAACAGTCAAATAAAATACACAAATTAAAGAAATTAAAACAGTTGCTTATGATGGGAGATTAAGGGAATAAATAGGTAGACAGCTAGCGAGCTAGCTAGATAAGCCATAGCCATGAAACAAAAACTATTATTAACTGAACCCTCTTTACTCAAAGTTTAGGGGTGGCCGATCGTGATGATTAAAAATGATCACAAATACTTTGCTACTCCTTCCTAAAAGAGACAGAGCATAAAATCTCTCTTCTTGGTTTTGAGTTTCCATCGATGACTTGCTTCACTAATAGGATGTGGCTGAAGAGGCATGTGGGGATTTCCAAGTCTAGCTCATAAGATTGTTTGCAGCTTCTGCTCAGGCCTCTGGAAACATAAAGCTTCCCCTAGCGGTGCCTGGGTGGCTCAGTCAGTTGAGGGTCCGACTTTGGCTCAGGTCATGATCTCATGGCTCGAGTTTGAACCCCTCCACCAGGTTCTGTGTTGATAGTTCAGAATCTGGAGGTTGCTTCAGATTCTGCGTCTCCCTCTCTCTCTCTGCCACTCCCCTGCTCGTGCTCTGTCTGTCTCTCAAAATAAATAAACATTAACAAACACATACATACACATACATACATGCATACATACATAAAGCTTCCCCTAGAGCTTCCTTGATAGTTATTTGAGTACCCTGAGACTACTCTGCTGGAGAGGCCACAGAAAAGCACTTTAGTTGACCATCCTAGGTTAGCCCAGCCTTTTAGCCATCACAGCAAGGTGCCAGCTATGCAAGAGAAGCCATCTTGGACTCTCCAGACCAGCCATGTGCCTGCTGAATACGACTGAGTGACTTCAGTCATTGCCATATGAAGCACAGGAATTACTCTGCTGGGACCTGCCTGAATTCCTGACTCACAAAATCATTAGATACAAAAAAAAAAAAAATATTCTGTTTTAAGCCACTAAGTTTGGGGATAATTTGTTATGCAGTAACAGAAAATGAGAACAAAGACAAACAAATAACAAAACCTGACTACCACCAACTTTAATGACTAAGAATCAAGGACAAAATTCTGAAGGACTGAAAGGTTAAAGACAAACAATATTGTACACATTCTGAAACCGCTTCCTACCCTGAATCAGAGTACTTCAATCTAAGGATGCCACTAATATCCAGTTATATTTCTACTTGATTGTTCTCCTAGTCTTGAGGGCAAATCTCTTATCCTTTCTGTTTTTGGCTCTTCCCCTCTGTGTCTGGCTCCAGTTTAAGAGGCCTGAGTCAGAGAAAGATATATACTTCCTTAGTCTTTGCTGCTGAATCATCCCATTCATACCTACATAAGCAGGTGGCAGAAAATGGTCTCATATTTTAAAATAATTGGAGAAGCTAGTTATGTCATAAGAATGTAGAACGTTAGAGTTGAAATTAGAGATCATCATTTCCAATTGCCAATTTAATAAAAGTATTCAGAGATTGAATATCTCAGAGACTGAGAGATTAAATCACTTTCCCAGAATAAAAAAATCTACATGTTTAGATCTTAAATCCAAGATTTCTAATCTACCATATTGTTTTTAAAGCTAAAGTTCTAGACATGAGGTTTTGGGCTGCTGTGAATTCCATAAATGGGAACCATACCTTCCATGAATTCCAAATTGGCATGAATAAAGTTGTGTATATATGTATCTAATTGGGAATAGTTTCATATACTTCATCACATTTTCAAAGTGGTTTGTGATCTCTGTCCCAAGCTAGAAAACAATGCCTTGATGAAAGTCAGACATATATTCCTACATAAAAGTATAATTTTATTATGTAAATAATTTTGGCACATCTAATATTTATCAATAACATTTTAAATAACTGTTCTAACAATAACTACATACATACATATATAGGTATAAAATATTTAGCCCTAGATTTGTATTTCTTTATATTATTTTCTTAAGAAATTTATTATTATTTATAGTTCATTAAGTCCTTAGTATGTCTCAGATACAGTTCCAACATCTTTATTCTTTATCTTATTGATGCTTACAAAAATTGGATCTGTGAGATAAATGAAAATCTCAAAATCTCAAAAATGAAATTCATTGAGATAATTATAAAAATCCCTACTTTATAGATGCAGAAACTAAGGCATAAAAAGCTTACAGGGGTGCCTGGGTGACTCAGGTGGTTAAGTGCCTGACTCCTGATTTCAGCTCAGGTCATGATCTCATGGTTCATGAGATTGAGCCCCACTTTGGACTCTGTGCTAACAGCACAGATCCCGCTTGAGATTCCTTCTCTCCCTCTCTCCCTTCCTCTCTGCCTCTCCCCTGCTCACCCTCTCTCTCACTCTCTTTCACAAAATAAATAAAATAAACTTGAAAAAAAGATTACATAATTTGTTCTAGGTTATATAGCTATTACTGGATTCTGACTCTACAGGTAAAACAAAACAAAGCAAAACAAAAACAAAAACAAAAACAAAAACAAAACCTCCTTTCAATGTCAATGTCCCTACGAGTGTGATCTGGATGGAATTCAAATTAAATACAGAATCTTGGATGACAGGGAAATATCTGGCTTTTAGTACCAGAATGGCATGGCATCTGAAAGTAGAATAAAAGAGCCTTCTTAGCCTCTCTGGTCCATGCCTAGGGCAGACTAGACTGGCCTTTGAAAAGATAATTAAGAAACCTGTGGGCCATACAGAATAATACATTAAAAAGAATATTCACCACAGTCAGATGGGATTTATTCCTGGGATGCAAGGATTGTTCAATATTCAACCAATGTAATATACCACATTAACAAAATGAAAAATAAATCATAAGATAATCTCAATAGATGCAGAAAAAAAAACATTTGATAAGATTCAACATCCATTCATGATAAAAACTGTCAACAAAATGGGGTTAGAGGGAACATACTTTAACATAATAAAGGCCGTATATGAAAAACCCACAGCTGACATCAAACTTAAAGGTGAAAAACAGCTGTCCTTCTAAGGTCAAGAACAAGACAGGATGTCCACTCTCGCCACATTTATTCAACATAATACTAGAAGTCCTAGCCACAGCAATCAGACTAGAAAAAGAAATACGAGGCATCCATATTGGTAAAGAAGAAGTTAAATTCATGATTTCCAGATGATATGACACTATATAGAAAATCCTAAATATTCCACCAAAAAACTACTAGAAGAATAAATGAATTCAGTAAAGTCATAGGGTACAAATTTAATACTCAGAAATTAGCAACTTTTCTATATACTAATGACAAAGTCACAGAAAGAGAAAAAAACAACACCATTTACAAGTGCACCGAAAGAATAAAATACCTAGGAATAAACTTAAATAAAGAAGTGAAAGACTTGTACTCTGAAAACTATAAAACACTGATGAAAGAAACTGAGGATGACACCATGAAATGGAAAGATATTCCATGTTCATGGATTAATATTGTCAAATGTCCACATGACCCAAAGCAAGCTACAGATTCAATACAATCCCTATCAAACTACTAATAGCATTTTTTGCGACACTAGAACAAATAATACTGAAATTTTTATGGAACCACAGAAGATCCCAAGTAGCCAAAGCAATCCTGAGAAAGAAACAAAATTAGAAGTATCACAATTTTAGATTTCAAGACACACTGCAAAGCTATAATCAAAACAGTGTGGCTCTGGCGCAAAACTGACACAGATCAGTGGAACAGAATAGAGAGCCCTACAATAAACCCATGTTTATATGATCGCTTGATCTATGACAAAGCAAGCAAGAATAAACAATGGAGAAAATGCAGTCTTATCAATAAATGGTGCTGGGAAAACTGAACACTTACATGTACAAGAAGAAACTGGATTATTTCCTAATATCATACAAAAAATAAACTCAAAATGGATTAAAGACCTAAACATGAAACCTGAAACCATAAAATCCTACAAAAGAACACAGACAATAATTTCTCTGACATCAGACATAGCAACATTTTCCTAGATACGTTTCCTAAAGCAAGGGAAACAAAAGCAAAAATAAACTACTGAGACTATATTAAAATAAAAAGCTTCTGCACAGCAAAGGAAACAGTCAACAAAACAAAAAGACAACCTACTGAGTGGGAGAGATATTTTCAAATGATATATCCAATAAGGATTAATATAAAAATATATAAAGAACTCATACATCTCAACACACGCATACAAAAAACCCATTTAAAAATGGGCAGAAAATATGAATGGACATTTTTCCCAAAGAAAACCTACAGGTGGCCAACAGACACATGAAAAAATGCTCAACATCACTTATCATCAGGGAAATGAAAATCAAAACCACAAAGAGATATTACCTCATGTCTATTAGAAAGGCTAAAATCAAGAAGATAAGAAACAATAAGTGTTAGTGAAGATGTGGATAAGAAGGAATCCTCATGCACTATTGTGGGAATGTAAATTCATATAGCCGTTGTGAAAAATAGTATTTTCCTCAAAAAATTAAAAATAGAAATATCATATGATCCAATAATTTCACTATTGGGCATTTACTCATGGAAAATACAACACTAACTTGAAGAGATATGTTTATTACAGCATTATTTACAACAGCCAAGACATGAAAACAACCTAAGCACCCTTCAATATACGAATGGATAAAGAAAATGTGGTATATATGCATAATGGAATAGTATAGAATTATAAAAAAGGATGAGTTTGTGTTGTTTGAGGCATGGAAGGACCTAGAGGGCATTATGTTATGTAAATAAGCTAGTCAGAAAGAGAAATAGCATATGATTCCACTCATACATGGAATCTTTAAAAAAACAAAAAATTTGGAAAGACCACAAATACACGGAGGTTAAATAACATCCTACTAAAGAATGAATGGGTTAACCAGGAAATTAAAGAAGAAATTAAAAAAAAATACATTGAAGCAAATGAAAATGAAAACATGATAATCCAGAACTTTGAATGCAACAAAGGCAGCCATAAGAGGGAAGTATATAGCAATACATCAAAAGCAAGACAAGTGTCAATTGTACAACCCACCCTTACACCCAAAAAAGCTAGAAAAGGAATATTAAATAAAGGCTACAGCCAGCAGAAGATAAATAATAAAGATTAGAGTAAAACTAAATGATATAGAAACAACAACAACAAAGAAACAGTAGAACAGATCAATGGAACTAAGAGCTGGTTACTTGAAGGAATTAATAAAGCTGATGAACTACTAGCCAGACTTATCAAAAAGAAAATAGAAAGGACACAAATAAATAAAACCATGAATGAAAGAGGAGAAATCACAACCAACACCAAAGAAATACAAACAATTATAAGAGAACATTATGAGCAATTGTATGCCAACAAATTGGGCAATCTGGAAGAAATAGATAAATTGCTAGAAACATACAAACTACCAAAACTGAAACAAGAAGAACTAGAAAATTTGTGCATACACATAACCATCAGGGAAATTGAATCAGTAATAAAAAATCTCCCAGCAAACAACAGTACAGGGTCATAGGACTTCTCAGGGTAATTCTACCAGACATTTATAGAAGAGTTAATACCCATTCTTCTGAAATTATTCCAAAAACTAGAAATTAAAGGAAAACTTTCAAACTCCTTCTATAAGGCCACCATTACCTTAATTCCAAAACCAGACGAAGACCCCACTAAAAGAAGAATTATGTGCCAATACCCATGATGAACATGGATACAAAAATTCTCAAAAGATACTAGCAAATTGAATCCAACATTACATTAAAAGAATCATTCATCATAATCAAGTGTAATTTATTCCTGGGCTACAGGAGTAGATCAATATTCACAAATCAATCAATGTGATACACCACATTAATAAAAGAAAAGAACCATATGATCCTCTCAATGGATTCAGAAAAAAAAATATTTGACAAAATACAGCATCAATTCTTAATAAAAACCCTCAACAAAGTAGAGATAGAGGGAACATACCTTTACATCATACAGGCCATATACAAAAGACCCACAGCAAATATCCTCAATGGGGAAAAAGTGAGAGCTTTTCTTCTATAGTCATGAACAAAACAGATTGTCCACTCTCACCATTGTTATTTAACATAGTACTGAAAGTCCTAGCTTCAGCAATCAGAAAACAAAAAGAAATAAAAGACATCAGAATTGCAGGGAAGAAGCCAAACTTTCACTATTTGCAGATGACATGATATCCCATGTAGAAAACCTGAAAGACTCCACCCAAAAATTGTTAGAAGTGATATATTCAGTAAAGTCACAAGATATAATATCAATGTACAGAGATGTGCTGCATTTCTATACACCAATAATGAAGCAGCATAAGGAGAAATCAAGGAATCAATCCCATTTACAATTGCTTCAAAACCCGTAAGATACCTAGGAATAAACCTAACCAAAGAGATAAAAAAATCTGTATGCTGAAAACTATTGAAAACTTATGAAAGAATTTGAAGGTAACACAAAGAAATGAAAAAAGAAAAACATTCCATGCTCATGGATTGGAAGAACAAACATTGTTAAAATATCTACCCAAGCCATCTACACATTTAATTCAATCCTTATCAAAATACCACAGCACTTTTCCCTGAGCTAGAACAAACAGTCCTAAAATTTGTATGGAACTATGAAATATCCCAAATAGCCAAAGCAATCTTGAAAAAGAAAAGCACCTCTTCCCGTAAGCGGCCTGAGGTGATCTCTGAAAATGGTTCGCTATTCACTTGACCCGGAAAACCCGACAAAATCATGCAAATCAAGAGGTTCAAATCTTCGTGTTCACTTTAAGAACACACGGGAAACTGCCCAGGCCATCAAGGGTATGCATATCCGAAAAGCCACCAAGTATCTGAAAGATGTCACTTTGCAGAAGCAATATGTGCCATTCCGACGCTACAATGGTGGAGTTGGTAGGTGTGCCCAGGCCAAACAGTGGGGCTGGACACAGGGTCGGTGGCCCAAAAAGAGTGCCGAATTTTTACTGCACATGCTTAAAAATGCAGAGAGTAATGCTGAACTTAAGGGTTTAGATGTAGATTCTCTGGTCATTGAGCACATCCAGGTGAACAAAGCCCCCAAAATGCGGCGTAGAACTTATAGGGCTCATGGTCGATTAACCCATACATGAGCTCTCCCTGCCACATTGAGATGATCCTTACTGAAAAAGAGCAGATTGTTCCTAAACCAGAAGAGGAGGTTGCACAGAAGAAAAAGATATCCCAGAAGAAACTGAAGAAACAAAAACTTATGGCCCGGGAGTAAATTCTGCATGAAATACATGCAAATAAAAGTAAAAACAGAAAAAAAAAAAAAAAAGAAAGAAAAAGAAAAGCAAAGGTAGAGGCATCCCAATTCTGGTCCTCGAGTTATATCACAAAACTGTAGTGATCCAGACAGTATGGTATTGGCACAAAAAACAGACATTGATCCAATAGATCAATGAAACAGAATAGAAAACTCAAAAATAGACCCACAACTCTATGGTCAACTAATCTGTGACAAAGCAGGAAAGAATATCCAATGGAAAATGATGGTCTCTTCAACAAATAGTGCTGGAAAAATTGGACAGCAACATTCAGAAGAATGGAACTGGACCACCTTTTTGCACCATACACAAATATAAATTCAAAATAGATGAAAGACCCAAATTTGAGACAGAAAAGCATCAAAATCCTAGAAGCAACCAAAGGCAGCAACCTCTTTGACCTTGGCCATAGCAATTTCTTACTAGACACTTCTTTGGAGGCAAGAAAAACAAAAGCAAAAATCAACTACTGGGATTCTTCAAGATAAACACACACACACACACACACACACACACACACACACACACACACACAAACTTTTGCATAGTGAAGGAAACAATCAACAAAACTAAAGACAACCTATGTAATGGGAGAAGATATTTGCAATGAAGTGGGTGGAACTAGAGTGTATTATGCTAACCAAAATAAATCAGTCAGAGAAAGACAAATATTAAATGATTTCACCCATATGTGGAATTTAAGAAACAAAACAGATGAACACAGGGGAAGGGGGAAAAAAGAGAGAGAAGCAAACCATAAGAAACTCTTAACCACAGAGAACAAACTGTGGTAGATGGAAGGGAAGTGGGCTGAGGATGGATAAATGGGTGATGGGTATTAAGGAGGACACTTCTTGGGATTAGCACTGGCTGTTATATTTAAAATCACTAAATTCTAATCCTGAAACCAATATTACAGTCATGTTAACTAACTATAATTTAAATAAAAATTTGAAAACAAAAATCAAAAATTAAAAAAAAATAAAAATCGAAAAGCAGAAGCACAACAATAAACACAGAGAACAAACTGATTGATGTCAGAGGGGAGGAGGATGGGGGTTCAGCAAAATGGGTGAAAAGAAGAAGGAGATATAGGCCTCCAGTTATGGAATGGAAAAGTTACAGGAATTAAAAGAAGAACATAAAGAATAGAGTCAATGAAATTGTAATAACAATGTAATGGGACAAATGGTAGCTATATTTGTAGTGAACAAAGCATAATGCATCAACTTGTCAAATCATGAAGTCATACACCCGAAACTAATGTAACACTGTGTGTCAACTATACTCAACTAAAAAAAAAAGAAAACCCATAATCAGAAAAAAAAACATGTAAGTTTTATGTAAAAAAAAAAAGCTATAAATTTTATGATCCAGCAATTACACTCCCAGGAACATATCAACATTAATGCATTCATATGTTCATCCAAGGACAAGTACATAAATTCTCAAGACTTTTCACAACAGCCCCAAACTTGGAAACCGCTCAAATGCCCATCAACAAAAAGGGAATCAATATAAAGTATGTTATAGTCACATAATGGAATTCTACATAACAATAAGAATGGCTGATCTACACAACATTAGGCCCAGCAAAAGAAGCCAGACACAGATGAACACACACTGTAGAGTTCCATTAATGTAAAAGTTAAGAATAGGCAAATCTATGATCTCAGAAGTCAGGATTTATAAAAAGGTAGCAACCAGAAGGGGCATGAGGGGCTTCTAGGAGCAAGGGAGGTTAAGCGGCTTTGAAATGATCTGGTTCTTGATCTGGATCCTGGTGACACAGGTGCGTTTGGGGTATGAAAATCCATTGAACTACATACTTAAAAATAGTGCACTTTTCTGAATTGTGTTGAACTTCAATAAAGAGATAAATATTTTTTTAAAAATTTAAAAAAATAGGGGCGCCTGGGTGGCGCAGTCGGTTAAGCGTCCGACTTCAGCTCAGGTCACGATCTCGCGGTCCGTGAGTTCGAGCCCCGCGTCGGGCTCTGGGCTGATGGCTCAGAGCCTGGAGCCTGCTTCCGATTCTGTGTCCCCCTCTCTCTCTGCCCCTCCCCCGTTCATGCTCTGTTTCTCTCTGTCCCAAAAATAAATAAAAAACGTTGAAAAAAAAAAATTAATGTCCCCCTGTGAGAGGGGGGCAGAGGAGCCAAAGAGGACTGTATGCTGATAGCAGAGAGCCCAGTGTGGGACTTGAACTCACTAACTGTGAGATCATGACCTGAGCCGAAGTTGGATGCTTAAGCCACCCAGACACCGCAAGAGATTGTTATATTTTACAAATAGATTTAAAGTGACAAAACAATGAAGATCTCAGACTAGCATTTATCTTTGGTTAGTTTGGCTGAGCAAATTAAATTTTAAATAATACATGATATTAGCAATTTGAATTAAGGCATATTCTAAACATGGAAATAGCGATAAAATATATCTAACAGCTAAACTTTTCTAATGTATATTGTTGAAAATAAGATAAACGAAACTACAGTGATGGTGTTCTTATGACTGAAAGTTATTCTGTCAGAATTGTCATTACTAAATGAGCTCCATTGTGACATTATTTTAATTTTTAAACTGTTTTGTATTATAAACTGCACATTTTTGGCACAACATCTCAGTTAAAAAATTTTTGAAAACTTAGGAATTTTTCACAACTTAGTAATTTAGGAAATTCTATTCTTTCAGCACAATTTAATTATATTTCCAATAAAAAATTCTTATTGGAATTAAAGAACATAGATCTCAAGTGTCTGAATAAGTTATTTAATTGATCAAAATGAACATTCCAAATTAGATGTAACTATATGTAACTAGCCTTCGATCTATGATATATGAACAACAGTGGAAAGAAGGGGGGGCTTTGATTGAGAAATAAGGTAGGAGAGGGTGCAATGTTTTTACTAAAAGGGGATATTATGTGGAAAAGCTTAGGCATTTGTATAGATTCAGAAGATAAGAAATTATAAGCAGACAATTTTAAGTTCTCGACCAAGAAGCTTTCCAGAAATATAATGAATTGATTTGCAATGCAATGAGTTTCTTGTCTATGGAAATATTCAAACAGAGCCTAGATGTCTGTCTTTTAGAGACACTTTAATGAGAATTGAGTAAGAGGCTGGATTTCGTTATCTGAGAAACTTTCATATCAATGAATAAAAACACATTATATTTATTAGCCCCTGGTTTAAAATTGAAAAAAAAAAGCAGATTTCAACTCAAAATGAAAAACTTCTAATAAATTTTTCAACCATGTACAGGAAGTCTTGAAAAAGGATAACTATATGTCCTTGTTTATTTGGGACAGTCATGGTGCATATCTGTTATCTGGGCATGATTATTAATAGCGTCCCCTTTCACTCATAACACTGTCCTGATTTGAACAACAAATTATTTAGTCATTCTACTTATAAAGCATTGAGTAAATTGTATGTGGAAGTGACTGCCTCTGGAAGGGTCTAAGTGGACTGATAGAAATAGCAATCATTATGGCATTGAGCGGGACAAGACTTCTATGCAGGCAGATTCTTGTCTTACCAAAATCTAGAGAAAATCCCTAAGTGTTTCAGACTTTTGAACTACCAGGTTAGTAAAATGTGCAGGATTTTTTTTTAAGTAGTCTGTGATCTCTCTGGGCAATAAATGGAAGTAGAATGCTAGAATCCGATAAGTATTCTTATGCAAAGTATTATCATCTTTATGCATGGAACATAAATCAAAGTATTAGCTTCAATAGTTACATCAGCTATAGCTAGTTAATCAGTTATAACAGTTAAAATTTTAAATATATCTATTAAATGATTATATCAGTTCCCATTACAGTAATTATTTCCAAATATCTTGAATTGTATTCATGGTCCATAAAGTTAATAAACAGATGATATAAATAATGTTTATTGAATGCTACAAAAATATTGAATTTGAACAGTAAGGGTGGATCATTGTACCCTCAGAGTCTTTGATTAACCAATCAACAACTCAGATAATTAGTCCCTGAAATAATTTTATCATTACCAAATCTGAGTAGTTTCAAGTATTTCTAGAGTGAATAAATATTACTTAAGCTCTAATATAGATTTATTCACATAATTATCACTACCTCCTAGGATTTAGATATCAAAATTATTCATACATTTAGTTTTTGGTTCATCTTTAAATGAAAAATGTATAGCCCTTAGTCTAATCAGTGTGTGTGTGTGTGTGTGTGTGTGTGTGCGCGCGCAACTTCTGCAATATTCTGAAGTTTCCAGTAAGTAAATTCTACCTCATATAGATTGGATGCTCATGATTAATTTTCATTTCCTTAAAGCTTGTTCAATGAGTCAGAATAGGACATTACAATGTTTTTCAAATTGGTGTAAATGATCAAGAACACTTGTGTAAGATGGATGGATTTTTACTCTCAGAAGTTGGCCAAGAGTTTTTATTGATGTAAGAGCATTAAATATGGATCAAACATGATTCAGGTGCATACAGAGGTTTTCCCATACCTACTTTCATCTTGTGATCTTCAGAGTGCCCCAATTTTACTATATAATTTTAGCATAACTAAAATTGAACAGCTTAACACTTATATAATCAACTACATTAAATGTCGATTCTAATTCTTACCTCAGTTGAAGAGCTCGTTCTGACACTCAGCACAGTCATTTACATAAAGTTATCGGCGGTCAGATGGTTACAAATTGCAGATTTCTTTTCTTTTTTTTCTCAAATTGCAGATTTCTTGTTTTAAAGGCTCTCAGGCTAAGTCCCCTGCATTAGGTGTTCTGGTAGATTATCTTTACCTGGATTTCTATGTTATCATCATCTTTAGCTGTTTTAAATAACAATTACTTATTTATATATACTCTTAGGAGAGTGAGCAGAGTCAAAGATAACTTTTAGAGAATTAGGAAACACAGTCTTTTCTAGATCCAATAATGATAGAATGTGGATTAAACTCAGTGTGCTAAGTTGAGGCTCTTTAAAATAATTCTTGGCAAAAATAAAACAATACAAAAAGGAACTAGCCACATGCTAGCCTACCAGACATTAAATACTAATGACATTGGGTGCCTGGATGGCTCAGTCGGTTAAGTTTTTGACTCTGTTTTAAGCTCAGGTCATGATCTCACAGTTTGTGGGTTTGAGCCCCGCATCAAGCTCCATGTTGACAGTGTGGAGCTTGCTGGAGATTCTCTCTCTCCCTCTCTCTCTGCCCCTCCCCTGTTCAGTCTCTATCTCTCTCTCAAAATAAATAAACACTTAAAAAAAAAAAACAACTACTAACGATAGATTACCTTAGCATCCTAATAATTTACAGTCTTTTGGGAGTAGCTCTCCTTTAGCGTGTTAACACAAATTATCTAGAAAATAAAAACTACTTTTAGTAGTTATCTTTATTCAATGAGGTTATAAGTTAAGGAGAGCTTTGCAGCTAATCGTTGGTAGAAAAGAATGTGGGGCAATAGTTATAGGCCAGAATGGAAAGGTGATTTAGACAGGGTGAGAGTTTTGCAAAGGAAAGTAGAAACAATTTCTGAAAAGGTAAGATGCCTATTTAACAAATAGGCCTCTTGCATGCTTTCACCAGAAGCAGCATTAATATGAAGTAGTTATAGTTAATGTGGGGTTGTCAGTGCCTTAAGACCGGTGGCCACCATATTGACAACCATCTATGAGCCCCCAGATGTGAAAGCTCTACTTTAGACCATTTGCACACATACACATAGATTTATTAACACATAATCAATGAGGTAAGTAGTAATTCTGTATTAATTGCCTACAAGTATTGATGTTTAAAAAAATTTTTTTTTATGTTTATTTATTTTTGAGAGACAGAGAGAGACAGTACGAGCAGGGGAGGGGCAGAGAGAGAGGGAGACACAGAATCAGAAGCAGGCACCAGGCTCTGAGCTGTCAGCACAGAGTCCAACATGGGGCTCGAACCCACGAACCGTGAGATCATGACCTGAGCCGAAGTAGGACACTCAACTGACTGAGCCACACAGGTGCCCCATAGAAGTATTGATGTTTTAATTGCAAGAGACATGAACAAAAATTAAGAGATTAATGTCATTGTCCAAAATGCCTTATATATCTAGTTGTCATTTAAGTCTCAAAAAACTTTATGTGGAAGGCCCAACTATTATAATTCTCATTTACAGTAAGGAAACTAAGCGCAGATAAGTTAAGTAAATACAGAGAGGGGTTATGTGGAGCCAGGACCTGAAATAATCCAGGTAGTCTGCTACCAACTCTCTTTTAGGTTGCTATGTTGTTTAGACAAATCCTACCAGGTTCAAAAGATACTGCTTCAAGAACGCTTCTGTAACTTATAATAACACACAACCACAAGCCGACAAATGTTTGTCACTATGGGTATGATTAAATAAGTTTTGATATATCTATGCAGTACAGTATTATTTAGTTGCAAGGTAGAATGATATAATCTTATGTGAATTCTGTGTAAAACATTATAGGACAAACTATATAGTTAAAAGAAAGGAAATTAAAACAGTATCTATTATATGATCTTATTTACTTAATATATGTATATATGTCTATATATGTATACAAATGCATAGGAAAAGGATTTGAAGGATAGGCATCAAATGCTTCACAGAGGGTTATTTTGGAGTAGGGGGAAACAGTAGTGGTGACTGAAACATATATTTTGCCTCTGACAAATATAATAAGAAAAAATTGAGTTCAATGAACTCTAAAAACAAAACCAACCAACCAATCAACTAACCAAACAACAAATATAGTCTCTTTATTCACCCAGCTTAGTGGAGGGAAGAAATACTTTAAAAATGCATAAATACTACAACAGGGGAGGCCATTGGAGTTCCCGGGAAAATGCTAATAAACATTACACATGAATCATGAATGTTGGTGGATCATGATGGCACTTTATGCAGAGGTAAACTCACTCATTAACTCATCAAATACTATTAACTCATCAAATACTATGTTAGACATATGCAAAACTCTAAAAGCTGGAGGGAACATGTTGAGACTTTAGTTCCACATGGTTGGTGTGTGGAAAGCTAGGGTTGAAGATAGAGGACGAAAGGCTGGGTGAGCATCAGATCTGGCCACATTCCAGATTTTTGACTTTCTGTTAAGTCATTAAAAGTTTGGTAGGTAAGTGAGAGATCAAATGAAATTTAGTTTCAGGAGTGTCCTCGAGCAACATGGTGAAAGTGGGTGAAAAGTGGGCAAAGCTTTGAGGCAGGAGGACCCATCAGGATGGTCAGGAGTTTCTCTGGATTTGAGATGACTGCAAGAACGAGAATAACTGAACGGATTTGAGAAAACTTAGCAGGTAGAAGAGAAAAGACTTAGAGATTCATTTGATTTTGATGCTTATGAGTGAGAGTAGAAGTCAAGGAGAATGTTGGTCGTTCACATAAGTATCCCTTTTAAATCTTGACAGCATGTTCCCCATGTACTAAGCACTTAATTTCATTTTTCATTTAAACTAATTAAATTTGATGATGTAGGCAGTTCACTTTTTAAAGGCAAAAGCAACATCTTTTCTGTGTTTGTACCTTCCCTACCTGGCACGGTGCAGATCAGGAATTTAATAAATACCTACCCAATGAAGACAGAAGCATGAAAATATCATTATTATAAAAGAAACACAAATAAATACCCATAAAATGCCAACAATAAAAATTGACCTAGTGTCTTTAATTAATTGTAGCGAGGAAAAACAGCTCTCCACCCACAATACCAACAATATTGAGTATAGCCGTCATTCCTTTCTTCCACATTTAGCGTTTCACAGTATCAACCAGATACATGAATTACGTGCTATTACAATAAAGCATATTAAAATGATTTAGAATTTCCTCCTCCTGATATCCTATGCACTTGGTGAGAACATGGTTGGTGCTGCTGAAGAAGTGTTTATTAATAAAAATACAAAATTCACAGGTGCAAATGTGCTTTATGTTCAGAACTGCCACACTCTTTAGAGATGAATTCATGTTAACCCAACCAAAAACTGATATCCCTGGACTATTATTTAAAAAAATGTGCATGCTGCATATTTTGTGGAGAACATCAAAACCTGTGCTCATGAAATCGGCCTGGAACCACATTTTTATGACTCATAAAAGAAATTAGGACCTACATTCAAAGGGCTGGTTATTAAATATTGTATCTTCAAAAAACCAGCATGCTGAAAAACATTGGGATTTCATAGATAAAAATTTCAAGAGATAGAAAGGAACATACATCTTAAACTTTCATAATGATGCAAAGATGCTTCTAACAAAGGCTGCCTCTGATGAACTGACTTTTCTAAAGTATTTTTAAAAGGTTAACCGATAGAGTTAACCTTCAAAATAAGTTCAAGGATGTGTTGCTAAATGTGAGGTTTCTGTTTATCTGGAATACAGATCAAAATGCTACAGAATTGCCGAAGGAAACTAAGCTGTTTTCCCAGTCACATATAAATACCTTTAAAGGTATGTTTGGGGGATCTTTAAATTCTATTTTCAATTTGTGTCTGCTCAAAACAAGAGCACAAGAGGTTCATTAAGAAAAGGAAGAACAGGGGCACCTGGGGGGCTCAGTCAGTTGAGCCACCGACTTCAGCTCAGGTCATGATCTCACCATCTGTGAGTTCGGGCCCCACATTGGGCTCTGTGCTGACAGCTCAGCGCCTAGAGTCTGCTTTCAATTCTGTGTCTCCCCCTCTCTCTTCCCCTCTCCCACTAGTGCTCTGTCTCTCTGTCTCTGAAACAGTAATAAACCTTAAAAATTAAAAAAAAAAAAAAAGAAAAGGAAGAACAACTGGAGGTTACATAAGGACAGCTTCTTCTAATCACCATGTCCTTTGATGCACAGTTAGAAATCTATCTCCCCCCAAAAGAAAATCAATATTTATAGAGCATCCAGCATTTCAAATACATGGTTAGTGTTATGACTACACTGTATTTTAAAGTTCTTAAGCTTTTTACCTGTGACTGATAGGAAAAAAATGTGGGCATTTATAGTGGGTTGCTCTGTGAAGAGTGGTTTCTGCTGACATCACTTCATTTCAAAGGATTTGCTAGGACAATCACATTGCCTCCAGCTGTAACAGCCCAATTACTAGTAAAAACTGCCTCAGACTTTAAGAGCCTACAGGGCTTTAAAAATCAATGATGCTTTAGTATTTGCATCCTCAAAAAGGCAGCCAGAAAGCAAACTAAACAAGTGTTGAAAATGTATTCTTCAACACTATTTCAAAGTATTTCTATTCTTCATTCATATACCCATTTGGGAGCCATAATTAGATACAGCCAGCTCTATCAATATTGCCAATGGCTGATGGGCATAGGCTGAGACAATTAGGATGTACAGTAAATATTTTGCAAAAAAGTCAGATAAAGTAATTCACATACATAGTTATCTATACATCCCATTTTAACTTTAAATTAATGGGGGTCATGAGAAAAATAAAAATCAACATGTGTAAAAGTAGTCATATTTTAAGCTTATGGGCTCTTATACTATGCTGCTGTATTGCAGAATGCTATTGTTTGCCTAACTTGTGCCTGTTAGACTTTTATATTAGTCCTGGAAGGTAGGATTATATTACTGTGTGTGTCTATAGTTATGGTGTAATCATATTTCCCTAAGAACACGAGTAAACCAATGGAACCTTCTTTTCGGAGAGGAAACTCAGATATATGAAGAGTACCTTTAAGTACCTATAAGTACCTATAATACATCACAGATATATGAAGAGTACCTTTCATTTCCCTCTTATCAGTGGGTCCTAAATCAGGGGTTAGATCAGAGAAGTGGGTCTTTACTCAGGGGTTAGGTCAGGGAAGGGGGACAAAAGCTTCCAATGTGCTGCAGTTCTTGTGAGGAGTCTGGCACAGATCAGACATCCATGGAGAATTCAGTAGAAAAGAAGAAACAAAAGTGGCTTCCCTTTAAAGTGCATTGGTCATTCCCTTTAGTCACTCATTGGTTCTTCTTTTTTTTCAACGTTTTTTTTTTGTTTTTTTTAATTTTTTTTATTTTTGGGACAGAGAGAGACAGAGCATGAACGGGGGAGGGGCAGAGAGAGAGAGAGACACAGAATCGGAAACAGGCTCCAGGCTCCGAGCCATCGGCCCAGAGCCTGACGCGGGGCTCGAACTCACGGACCGCAAGATCGTGACCTGGCTGAAGTCGGAGGCTTAACCGACTGCGCCACCCAGGCGCCCCGGTTCTTCTAATTATTCAACACACAGTTTTTCTAGGACTGTAAAATGACAGGAAAGTTGCTAAACACTGTAACTACACGTCTCTGAACTACTATGGATAAAGAGACAAGTAATAGACAGAGAACAATATGGTACACGGTAATAATGGATTGGCTGTGGTATTAAAACTATAGGGAATACACTTTTGAGAGAGAAAGAATACCCAGTCTTTTCAAGACAGAGCTGAAGCACGAAACCAACCAATAAAACAGGCAGTATTTTATAGAGTATATTGGAAGGAAACAAAGTTGTCAGAATTCAATTCATAAAGGCTCAGCACTTAAAGATCACCCTTTGAACAGCTGTGTAAGAGGAGAACAAGATTTTTTTTTAATAGAAGCCTTGGGTGTAAAAAATGGGAGTCTCTTCACAAAACATCTTGGGCAAATTAATAGATACATAAAGGTCCTTCTAGAAAGCATTATAACATTTTCCTTAGCCCGCTTATTAAGGAAGTTTTGAGAATTAAACAGAATTCAATATAAGCTTTTTAGAGTTTTTCATAAATACATGTGTGTGTTTGTGTGCGTGTATGTATATCAGAGTAAAGGATGTAAGTCTAAGTGTAGGTGTGCACACATGGGTCTCTCTGCTATCCCCATACACCACCTTCTCTCTTCACAAACTTTCCTTTTACCCAAGGAGATGAAAAACAGAATCCCAACAATTCTGGATGATAGCAAAGAAATCCATGATGTTGATTTTAAGAGTATCAGAGACGATCAGTAATGACTAAAATAGTCATTCACTCAAAAAAGGCTCACCACCATACAAGTGACAGAGTCTTGATTCCCCCAATAAAACACATTTTATCTATTTTTGGATGATCTGAAAGCTGTCTAGGGCTAGAACTGTTTTTGACATCCAACTCTAGTTTCCAGCTTACTTCCTTTCCTTTTTCACTGAGAAGCAATTTATTGTTTTGTGTTTTTGGTTTTTCCTTCTTGCCCATACTACAGCAGGCAGGTTCCATGCTTGGCCACGCTGACAGTCTCAGAGACATACAAAAACGCAAACGCCCTTAAGAAGTTCCTAGATATTTTCAGCGTATTCCCCAAATGTCCTTTTCCTGCTTCCCAAAATACCTTTTTGGATTTAAATAAGCCCATTTCATAAGAACAATAAGCTTCCAAATGATAACGACGATTTCCAGAATATACAAACAGTCCCTGTTGAGTAACATAAAGTCAATAGTTCCAGAAAGCAAGTGTTCCTTTTTACCCATTAAACTCTAAGGCTTTCATTTCATTACAGTTTGAGAAATGGTTCTACTATTTATCTGCCTTTTTCACTCAATGGGAAATTATACAAAATCTAACACATTGCTTTTTACAAATAATATTCATCATGGGTGACTACAATACACATGGTTGCAATTATTCTCAAATACTTCTATTCCTGAATAGAAGTTGTATATAATCACACATGGCACATTTCTTTCTTCCACTACTCCTTTCTTCGTATTTGAGCTTATATATTTCTACAAGTAATGATTTGAGTTCAGAAGGCATTATCAAAAGAAAATGAAAAGGTTATATAAATGTCACTGCCTTGCTACGAATTTTACACGTTCTTGCCAAATGCGACTCTGAATATCTGGACTGGCTTTCTACTGTTAAGAGAAATACATCTATGCGTGAAATAGTGTTCCTGACAATAGCTTCTCGACATGGAAGAGGCTTGAAAATGTGCAAGAAAAATCCTTCACCTAATCACACATTTACACATGCATTGCTCTCATTTTTCTTTTCTACAGGAATACTGGATCTTAATAAGGAAGTTCATACTGCTCATTGTCCCTTTATCTGTAGAAGAAGAATTTTCACAGCCGCATATATACTTTCAGAAATCAGAGCCTGTCGGAACCTAAACTGGTGTTTCCAAACCGTTCAGTAGACTATAATGTAGGAGAGAAGATGTAAGCATGAATTTTTGGTATTCTTGTGGGTTACAAGTTGATGACATTGATGACCACAAGGCCTATGCATAAACGATCAAAATAGAATTTTAAAAAATTATTTTGTCAATACAGTTGAATTCCCATTATATTAATTTATGTTTCTGTCTCTTTGTCTAAACTTTGAGATATTGAAGGCCCTTATGTCTTCTCCTTGTTTGTATCTTCTCATAATGTCTCATGTTACTTCCTTAGAAAACAACGCAATGTCTCAGAGGTTGTTTTTTTAAATAAGTAATACAGCTATTAGGAAAATTCTAGAACATTATAAAAATAAAATCATTCATAATCACTCCACTCAGGTATGGGATTTTTTTTTCACACTTTATATTTTTCTTCTTTTTTAATGGCTAGTAACGTTCTTTAAAACAATTTTTAAATTCTTTATTAAAATATATTTTCCTTTTAAACTCATTTCAAATAAATTTAACAGTAAATGCTATGTTTTATTTTAAAAAATTAAAAAGATATAAGGAAAAGAATAAATTATTCACAATCCTATTATCCAGTGATAGCTTACATTTACCTCTATCTCCATATCTACTTTTTGTAACTAAAGTAGGATAATATCTTAGTATCCTATATTATGCTTTTCTACATATCTATTAATGAGTAGTTTACTACATCATTTAATATTCTTTAAAATGATAAAGTTTTATATCTGTGTAACTTACCATCCTATATCTTTAGGAAATCATTTAGGCAGTAGGGAACATCTCTGTTTAAATGTTAACAAAATTTCTTGCCAGCTTATCCAACTTTATTTGGGAAATAAGGAAATAAAGGCTTACTTCTTTAAAAAAATTTTTTTTTCTTAAATTGAGCTGATACATATTAATTAAATTTAGATCTCTCTGCTTACTCCACTTTTCTGGCATAATACTTGTGCCAAGAAAGAAAGAAAGAAAAAGGAATATTTAGCCATTTGAGATAAGTATAGTCCTTCTCATTTGAGATGAAAAATGACTTCATAGTACTACCTTCTCAAATACGATTTTCTGTAATATTATGGTGATAAAATACATTTTAGTTAAACCGGTGGAATAGTAGCAATAATGAAACACATATTTAGCATGTTTAATATTTTATCTTTCCCTGCAGATGAAGAAAGATATTAGAATTGTTTACCTGGGGATATGATATAGAAGAAATCTTTAAATTCATCCATCCAAACTTCTGCTAGTCTCCTGTTGTTTTTGTTGATGACATGACCAGTGCCACCAGGGAAAGTGTAGGGAGTTGCCTTCCGAAAAACATGACCAACATGGGAGCAAGTCACAATCTCCAAAGAGCCTCCACATTGCCAAATCTGTGGAAAAAAAGCAATCATATCTCAATCATTGTAAATAATGCAGTAATAATGTCTGACAAGGAACTGAGGCTAACTAAGACCAGATCTTTAGATCTTATATGGCTCAAGCAAACCTCAGATGGACACAAAATTTAGAACTGGTATACTTAGCTTGGCAAAGGATTCTAATTTAGAAGAGCTTGATATTTGTAAATATTGTAGTGTTGGACTTGTAAGTTTCACTTATTTTTTCATTGCCTTTGTTAAACTACCAAATTTTCAGTTTCTAGTAGTTAAGCTAATCGCTCCTTAATAGTATTTAGTATCTAAACTCTGCTATGAATTAATGAATTTATTATACATGTTAGATGTCATGGTAAATCTCTAAATTTGTTTGAAGCAAAATCAATTATACTCCACTCATTTTACTCCAGTAATTTTAAATGACTGTCAATTTCAGCTATCATATATTGCCAGTATCTTACACCTTTGGATATATTATTCTTATTAAAATGTGCTAGGACTCCTTTATATCCACTCACCATCTATGCATCCTTCAAAATCTATCTCCAAGATCACTTCTTCTAGAAGGTTCTGTAGGGAGGTTTTGTAGTTGTGACTTTGGTACTTTAAACATCCTTTCATGAAGAACTGATTACACTGTCTTGTAAACAATTGTTTACTTCACTATCTCTTGTTTAAAACTGTAAATTCTTAGAAAACATTTGCCTATATTTCTTGGTGTCCTAGATTTACTGTGCAGTTGAGGCTAATTATTAAGTATCCCTAACACATTTATTTCTATAAAATTACATTATTTAGCTACAGGTTATACTAATAGCATATGTGTATATGCATGCTATCTATAAAATATACTAATACACACACACACACACACACATATATATATATACACGCACAAACATATATATATATATATATACAAACATAGAACACACACTCGTATGTGTATGTTTATTACATACATGTAATATATTGCATATGTGCTACAGGTTGTTTATCCCAATAAACAAGTCATAGTTATCATTATATATTGGAAGCATTGTTCTTTTTTTTAATGTTTATTTATTTTTGAGAGAGAAAGGGAGAGGGAATGAGTGGAGGAGGGGCAGAGAGAGAGGGAGAGAGAGAATCCCAAGTAGACTCTGCATTGCCAGTGCAGAGTCCCGTGTGGGGCTTGAACTCATGAACTGTGAGATCATAACCTGAGCCGAAATCAAGAGTTGGATGCTTAACTGACTGAGCCATCCAGGCTTCCCTGAAAGGACTGGGTTTTATATGGTAATTAACATTGTTCTTTTAAGGAGAACTGCTTATTTTTGAAAGATAAAGTTTTCTCCAGTTGATCTCTCAAGCAATATTCATCTTAGAAGAGGCTGTCATTGAGCTCGGGTAGCAGTAGAGACATTCAATTTACCAGAAGATGGAAGATGCTAAATGACAAGTTATATTCATCAACTGGCTTGTACATGTGTTGTACATTGCATTACATGTGCAATCTATTCTTTCTCATTTTCTAACTGTCAAAACACCATAATGCTAACAGGAAAGAAGTTTCAGCCTAACCTAAAATGTAAGAATAAAATATAACTGAAATACAAAAGAAGAATGGAACTCGCTCTTACCCTCAAGACACAGGATAGAGCTTTCTTAAATAATCAAAGTATTTAATTGATTGGTAACTCTCTCATCTTTGTAGCATTAAATGTATAAACCTTCTTGGAATTATGAAATCCTTACACTGTTCTATTCCATTAAAATTGAGGAAGTTGATCCTTCTATCAAAGACAAATCAATACTTGTGTGTCAGTCAACTTTATGCCTAACTCTGTCTTAAGAACTTCACTGGTCTGGTTCTCCCTTTGATTTTTACCTGAGATGTTGATAATTTTGCTCCTTACTACACTATGACTACCTTCATATAATATCAGTTAAAATCTCTTATCTTTTTTCTTTTATGTTTATTTATTTTTTAGAAAGAGTGACAGAGCATGATCAGAGAGTGGAATCTGAAGCAGGCTCCAGGCTCTGAGTTCAGCACAGAGCCCCATGTGGGGCTCGAACTCACGAACAACGAGATCATGACCTGAGCCTGTCAGATGCTTAACTGACTGAGCCACTCAGGCACCCCAACCTAAAATCTCTTATCTTTCAAATAGATTCTTAAAGAGATAAACAACTAAAAAGATTACAAACCCAACAAAAAGTTCTTCCCTTGGTCCAAAGTACCTCATTTCTCTGTTTCCTCTCACTGTAAATTAGCTTCAAATGTTTATTGATATGCGTTGTTTCCCTTCCTCAATTTTCATCCATCTCCCTGTGCATAGTGAAATGCTGTTTGTTTTTGCAGCTGCCTCAAAACTGCCATGGTGGAAAACACAAACTTTTCCCTTGATGAATATCTATCTAGCTGACTCCTCTCTTAGATTGTCTTGCTTTCCCTCCCAGTACTTCAATGTTTACATATTTTCACTGTAAATATTTAAATGTTAGCCTCCACCTTCCTTTACTCATTCTCCAGGTGGTCTTATTTACTCTGATGACCTTACATAGGATCTGAATACTCACAAAGTCAACAGTGACATCTCAGCTCAGACCTCTCCTCTGGGATCCAGGGCTGAGTATCCAAACATTTATTGGGTATCTCCTCTTGCGTGTCTCAGATACACCTAAATAAATACGTCTGAAGTGGAACTGCAGATTCATCCTGGCTTTGTCAGCCAGGTCTTCCTTTCTTTCTTTTCTTAAATAATTTTTTAAAATGTTTATTTATTTTTGATAGAGAGACAAACACATAGTGGGGGAGGGGCAGAGAGAGGGAGACTCAGAATCCAAAGCAGGCTCCAGGCTCTGAGCTGTCAGCACAGAGCCCGACGTGGGGCTCCAACTCATGAACTCCTAGATCATGACCTGAGCTGAAATCGGTGCTCAACTCACTGATCCACTCTCTGTCTTTTTAATCATCAATAAATAGTGCCACCACTTACTCATGTGGTCAATCCAAAAAAAAAAAAAAAAAAAAAAAGGAAAGAAAAGAAAAGAAAAACTAAATAAAAGAGAAAACAGAAGCCTCTCTCCCTTGCAAACCCTAGAAGTCATTATTGATTTCTCTTTTTTCTATCACTTATATTATTTATTTTTTATTAACATTTTATTTTATTTTTTGAGAGACAGAGAAAAACAGAGTGTGAGCAGGGGAGGGGCAGAGAGAGAGGGAGACACGGAATCCCAAGCAGGCTTCAGGCTCTGAGGTGTCAGCCCAGAGCCTGACATGGGGCTCAAACTCACGGACAGCGAGATCATGACCTGAGCTGAAGCCAGACGCTTAACCAACTGAGTCACCCAGGCGCCCCTTTCATCACTTATATTTAATCTGTTAACAAATCCTGGCTTTACGATCTATAAAAATAATTCTCAGTATATCCATCTCTCCCTGTCTCTCTGTCACCATCCTTGTCCTAATCACCAACATTTCTTGTGGGTCAATTGCAATGGACTCTTAACTGTCTTGGTGCTCTCACTGGTGTTTCCTATAATTTGTTTTGTACTGAGAAATCAGAGGAGTCTTTTAAAAATTTAATTATTTAATTTTACTTCTGTGTTTAAATACTTCAATGGTTTCTTACTGAACTGTGAATATAAACAAAATCCTTTAGGCAGGGCCTCTCAGACCCTACATGAGTCTCTCCCTCTATCAATAAGCACTGGTGATCTTGGCCCTCTGCCATTTCCTAGAATAGCAAATCTCATACCCTTGTACACACCGAAGCCTCACCAAGGGCTTTCCCTAAACCTGGAATACAATTCTGTCTGCCCTTCACCTGACTGCCTCTTTCCCATACTTCTCATCTTAGCTAAAACATCACTGCATCAGACAGCTCTTCCTTAATTTCCATATTTAAAGGGTCCTAGCCCAGTTATCTTCTGCAATAGCACCTTGTATATTTCCTTCTTGGCTTATCACAATCTGTAATATTTGTATTTGTTTTGCTGTGCATCCCCGCCTCCGCCCCCCCCCCCCCCCCCCCCAACTAGCCTGTAGACTCTAAAAGGGCAGTGGAGCTGTCTGGTCTATGTTGCACCCCTGAGCCA